>NC_088908.1:19189409-19489409 GCF_037157495.1 Lathamus discolor | reverse complement strand
TGAAACACACATTGCTGTCACTCCTCACTTCATCTCCTAATAATCCGTTTGAATCCATGGTTTCTCCCGCCCTCTCTCGTTTGAACAGCAGCAGTGACAGGTGAACACGATCTCTTGGCCTCTGCTCCCACAGCCAAAGAGCCCGGAGTGAAAGCTCCGGCAGGGCATCTTCAGCATGCAGTCAGCTTTGCAACTGTGACACATATATTGCTCTCGCTCCGCACTTTCCTACCTCAAAGTCCAATTGAATCCAAAATCTCTGTGCCCTTTCTCTGCTGGGCAGAAGCAGAGTAGAGCAGGAACCTTTAGCCAATGCTAAAAGAGCTGAAGAGACAGTCCAGAAAGTTCCCACTGATCATCTTCAGCGCACAGCGAGCTTTGCAACACTGCAACGCACATTGCTGTCACTCCTCCCTTTTTGCCTGAAAGACCAGCTGAATCCACCATCTCTGTGCCCGCTCTCTGCTGAGCAGCAACAGAGAGAGTAGAGCAGGAATTTTTAGACCTGCCTAAAACAGCAGAAGAGCCTTGAAAAAAATCTCCTGCTTGATCATGTTTTGCACACAGTGAGCTTTAAACTGTGACACAAACATTGCTGTCACTCCTCACTTTATCTCCTAAAAGTGCATTTGAATCCAAAGTTTCTGGTGCGCTCTCTCGTTTCGAGAGGAGTTGTGACAGGGGAGGAGCAGCGCTTGGACTCTAATCCCACAGACGAAGGGCCAGCAGGGAAACTCCTGCAGGGCATCTTCAGCACACAGTGAGCTTTGCAATTCTGCAACACACATTGCTGTAACTCCTCCTTTTCCTGCCTGGAAGACCAATTGATTCCAACATCTCTGTGCCCACTCTCTGCTGAGCAGCAACAGAGAGCAGGAATGTTTAGACTGGGCTAAAACAGCAGAAGAGCCTTGCAAAAAAGCTCCTCCTGATCATGTTTAGCACACAGTGAGCTTTAAACTGTGACACAAACATTGCTGTCACTCTTCACTCTTTCTCCTAAAAGACCATTTCAATCCAAGAACTCCGTTGCCAGCACTCTGCTGAGCAGCAGAGTGAGCAGGAATGTCTGCAATCTGTAAGGCAGTGGAAGAGACAGGCCTGAAGGCTGCTCTTGTGCTTCTTCAACACACTGAGCTTTACAACTGTGACACACACACTGTTGTCACTCCTCATTGTAGCTCCTAAAAGTGCATTTGAATCCAGCGTTTCTGGTCTCCACTCTCGTTTCAAGAGCAGCAGAGGAAGGTGAGCACGAGCGCTTGGAATCCGCTCCCAGTTCCGAAGGGCAGGGAGGGAAAGTCCTTGCAGATCATCTTCAGCGCACAGTGAGCTTTGCAACTCTGAAACACACATTGCTGTCACTCCTCACTTCATCTCCTAATAACCCGTTTGAATCCATGGTTTCTCCCGCCCTCTCTTGTTTGAACAGCAGCAGTGACAGGTGAACACGATCTCTTGGCCTCTGCTCCCACAGCCAAAGAGCCCGGAGTGAAAGCTCCGGCAGGGCATCTTCAGCACGCAGTCAGCTTTGCAACTGTGACACATATATTGCTCTCGCTCCGCACTTTCCTACCTCAAAGTCCAATTGAATCCAAAATCTCTGTGCCCTTTCTCTGCTGGGCAGAAGCAGAGTAGAGCAGGAACCTTTAGCCAATGCTAAAAGAGCTGAAGAGACAGTCCAGAAAGTTCCCACTGATCATCTTCAGCGCACAGCGAGCTTTGCAACACTGCAACACACATTGCTGTCACTCCTCCCTTTTTGCCTGAAAGACCAGCTGAATCCACCATCTCTGTGCCCGCTCTCTGCTGAGCAGCAACAGAGATAGTAGAGCAGGAATTTTTAGACCTGCCTAAAACAGCAGAAGAGCCTTGAAAAAAATCTCCTGCTTGATCATGTTTTGCACACAGTGAGCTTTAAACTGTGACACAAACATTGCTGTCACTCCTCACTTTATCTCCTAAAAGTGCATTTGAATCCAAAGTTTCTGGTGCGCTCTCTCGTTTCGAGAGGAGTTGTGACAGGGGAGGAGCAGCGCTTGGACTCTAATCCCACAGACGAAGGGCCAGCAGGGAAACTCCTGCAGGGCATCTTCAGCACACAGTGAGCTTTGCAATTCTGCAACACACATTGCTGTAACTCCTCCTTTTCCTGCCTGGAAGACCTATTGATTCCAACATCTCTGTGCCCACTCTCTGCTGAGCAGCAACAGAGAGAGTAGAGCAGGAATGTTTAGACTGGGCTAAAACAGCAGAAGAGCCTTGCAAAAAAGCTCCTCCTGATCAAGTTTAGCACACAGTGAGCTTTAAACTGTGACACAAACATTGCTGTCACTCTTCACTCTTTCTCCTAAAAGACCATTTCAATCCAAGAACTCCGCTGCCAGCACTCTGCTGAGCAGCAGAGTGAGCAGGAATGTCTGCAATCTGTAAGGCAGTGGAAGAGACAGGCCTGAAGGCTGCTCTTGTGCTTCTTCAACACACTGAGCTTTACAACTGTGACACACACACTGTTGTCACTCCTCATTGTAGCTCCTAAAAGTGCATTTGAATCCAGCGTTTCTGGTCTCCACTCTCGTTTCAAGAGCAGCAGAGGAAGGTGAGCACGAGCCCTTGGAATCCGCTCCCAGTTCCGAAGGGCAGGGAGGGAAAGTCCTTGCAGATCATCTTCAGCGCACAGTGAGCTTTGCAACTCTGAAACACACATTGCTGTCACTCCTCACTTCATCTCCTAATAATCCGTTTGAATCCATGGTTTCTCCCGCCCTCTCTCGTTTGAACAGCAGCAGTGACAGGTGAACACGATCTCTTGGCCTCTGCTCCCACAGCCAAAGAGCCCGGAGTGAAAGCTCCGGCAGGGCATCTTCAGCACGCAGTCAGCTTTGCAACTGTGACACATATATTGCTCTCGCTCCGCACTTTCCTACCTCAAAGTCCAATTGAATCCAAAATCTCTGTGCCCTTTCTCTGCTGGGCAGAAGCAGAGTAGAGCAGGAACCTTTAGCCAATGCTAAAAGAGCTGAAGAGACAGTCCAGAAAGTTCCCACTGATCATCTTCAACGCACAGCGAGCTTTGCAACACTGCAACACACATTGCTGTCACTCCTCCCTTTTTGCCTGAAAGACCAGCTGAATCCACCATCTCTGTGCCCGCTCTCTGCTGAGCAGCAACAGAGAGAGTAGAGCAGGAATTTTTAGACCTGCCTAAAACAGCAGAAGAGCCTTGAAAAAAATCTCCTGCTTGATCATGTTTTGCACACAGTGAGCTTTAAACTGTGACACAAACATTGCTGTCACTCCTCACTTTATCTCCTAAAAGTGCATTTGAATCCAAAGTTTCTGGTGCGCTCTCTCGTTTGGAGAGGAGTTGTGACAGGGGAGGAGCAGCGCTTGGACTCTAATCCCACAGACGAAGGGCCAGCAGGGAAACTCCTGCAGGGCATCTTCAGCACACAGTGAGCTTTGCAACTCTGCAAAACACATTGCTGTAACTCCTCCTTTTCCTGCCTGGAAGACCAATTGATTCCAACATCTCTGTGCCCACTCTCTGCTGAGCAGCAACAGAGAGCAGGAATGTTTAGACTGGGCTAAAACAGCAGAAGAGCCTTGCAAAAATGCTCCTCCTGATCATGTTTAGCACACAGTGAGCTTTAAACTGTGACACAAACATTGCTGTCACTCTTCACTTTCTCCTAAAAGACCATTTCAATCCAAGAACTCCGTTGCCAGCACTCTGCTGAGCAGCAGAGTGAGCAGGAATGTCTGCAATCTGTAAGGCAGTGGAAGAGACAGGCCTGAAGGCTGCTCTTGTGCTTCTTCAACACACTGAGCTTTACAACTGTGACACACACACTGTTGTCACTCCTCATTGTAGCTCCTAAAAGTGCATTTGAATCCAGCGTTTCTGGTCTCCACTCTCGTTTCAAGAGCAGCAGAGGAAGGTGAGCACGAGCGCTTGGAATCCGCTCCCAGTTCCGAAGGGCAGGGAGGGAAAGTCCTTGCAGATCATCTTCAGCGCACAGTGAGCTTTGCAACTCTGAAACACACATTGCTGTCACTCCTCACTTCATCTCCTAATAATCCGTTTGAATCCATGGTTTCTCCCGCCCTCTCTTGTTTGAACAGCAGCAGTGACAGGTGAACACGATCTCTTGGCCTCTGCTCCCACAGCCAAAGAGCCCGGAGTGAAAGCTCCGGCAGGGCATCTTCAGCACGCAGTCAGCTTTGCAACTGTGACACATATATTGCTCTCGCTCCGCACTTTCCTACCTCAAAGTCCAATTGAATCCAAAATCTCTGTGCCCTTTCTCTGCTGGGCAGAAGCAGAGTAGAGCAGGAACCTTTAGCCAATGCTAAAAGAGCTGAAGAGACAGTCCAGAAAGTTCCCACTGATCATCTTCAGCGCACAGCGAGCTTTGCAACACTGCAACACACATTGCTGTCACTCCTCCCTTTTTGCCTGAAAGACCAGCTGAATCCACCATCTCTGTGCCCGCTCTCTGCTGAGCAGCAACAGAGAGAGTAGAGCAGGAATTTTTAGACCTGCCTAAAACAGCAGAAGAGCCTTGAAAAAAATCTCCTGCTTGATCATGTTTTGCACACAGTGAGCTTTAAACTGTGACACAAACATTGCTGTCACTCCTCACTTTATCTCTTAAAAGTGCATTTGAATCCAAAGTTTCTGGTGCGCTCTCTCGTTTCGAGAGGAGTTGTGACAGGGGAGGAGCAGCGCTTGGACTCTAATCCCACAGACGAAGGGCCAGCAGGGAAACTCCTGCAGGGCATCTTCAGCACACAGTGAGCTTTGCAATTCTGCAACACACATTGCTGTAACTCCTCCTTTTCCTGCCTGGAAGACCTATTGATTCCAACATCTCTGTGCCCACTCTCTGCTGAGCAGCAACAGAGAGAGTAGAGCAGGAATGTTTAGACTGGGCTAAAACAGCAGAAGAGCCTTGCAAAAAAGCTCCTCCTGATCATGTTTAGCACACAGTGAGCTTTAAACTGTGACACAAACATTGCTGTCACTCTTCACTCTTTCTCCTAAAAGACCATTTCAATCCAAGAACTCCGTTGCCAGCACTCTGCTGAGCAGCAGAGTGAGCAGGAATGTCTGCAATCTGTAAGGCAGTGGAAGAGACAGGCCTGAAGGCTGCTCTTGTGCTTCTTCAACACACTGAGCTTTACAACTGTGACACACACACTGTTGTCACTCCTCATTGTAGCTCCTAAAAGTGCATTTGAATCCAGCGTTTCTGGTCTCCTCTCTCGTTTCAAGAGCAGCAGAGGAAGGTGAGCACGAGCGCTTGGAATCCGCTCCCAGTTCCGAAGGGCAGGGAGGGAAAGTCCTTGCAGATCATCTTCAGCGCACAGTGAGCTTTGCAACTCTGAAACACACATTGCTGTCACTCCTCACTTCATCTCCTAATAATCCGTTTGAATCCATGGTTTCTCCCGCCCTCTCTCGTTTGAACAGCAGCAGTGACAGGTGAACACGATCTCTTGGCCTCTGCTCCCACAGCCAAAGAGCCCGGAGTGAAAGCTCCGGCAGGGCATCTTCAGCACGCAGTCAGCTTTGCAACTGTGACACATATATTGCTCTCGCTCCGCACTTTCCTACCTCAAAGTCCAATTGAATCCAAAATCTCTGTGCCCTTTCTCTGCTGGGCAGAAGCAGAGTAGAGCAGGAACCTTTAGCCAATGCTAAAAGAGCAGAAGAGACAGTCCAGAAAGTTCCCACTGATCATCTTCAGCGCACAGCGAGCTTTGCAACACTGCAACACACATTGCTGTCACTCCTCCCTTTTTGCCTGAAAGACCAGCTGAATCCACCATCTCTGTGCCCGCTCTCTGCTGAGCAGCAACAGAGAGAGTAGAGCAGGAATTTTTAGACCTGCCTAAAACAGCAGAAGAGCCTTGAAAAAAATCTCCTGCTTGATCATGTTTTGCACACAGTGAGCTTTAAACTGTGACACAAACATTGCTGTCACTCCTCACTTTATCTCCTAAAAGTGCATTTGAATCCAAAGTTTCTGGTGCGCTCTCTCGTTTGGAGAGGAGTTGTGACAGGGGAGGAGCAGCGCTTGGACTCTAATCCCACAGACGAAGGGCCAGCAGGGAAACTCCTGCAGGGCATCTTCAGCACACAGTGAGCTTTGCAACTCTGCAAAACACATTGCTGTAACTCCTCCTTTTCCTGCCTGGAAGACCAATTGATTCCAACATCTCTGTGCCCACTCTCTGCTGAGCAGCAACAGAGAGCAGGAATGTTTAGACTGGGCTAAAACAGCAGAAGAGCCTTGCAAAAAAGCTCCTCCTGATCATGTTTAGCACACAGTGAGCTTTAAACTGTGACACAAACATTGCTGTCACTCTTCACTCTTTCTCCTAAAAGACCATTTCAATCCAAGAACTCCGTTGCCAGCACTCTGCTGAGCAGCAGAGTGAGCAGGAATGTCTGCAATCTGTAAGGCAGTGGAAGAGACAGGCCTGAAGGCTGCTCTTGTGCTTCTTCAACACACTGAGCTTTACAACTGTGACACACACACTGTTGTCACTCCTCATTGTAGCTCCTAAAAGTGCATTTGAATCCAGCGTTTCTGGTCTCCACTCTCGTTTCAAGAGCAGCAGAGGAAGGTGAGCACGAGCGCTTGGAATCCGCTCCCAGTTCCGAAGGGCAGGGAGGGAAAGTCCTTGCAGATCATCTTCAGCGCACAGTGAGCTTTGCAACTCTGAAACACACATTGCTGTCACTCCTCACTTCATCTCCTAATAATCCGTTTGAATCCATGGTCTCTCCCGCCCTCTCTCGTTTGAACAGCAGCAGTGACAGGTGAACACGATCTCTTGGCCTCTGCTCCCACAGCCAAAGAGCCCGGAGTGAAAGCTCCGGCAGGGCATCTTCAGCACGCAGTCAGCTTTGCAACTGTGACACATATATTGCTCTCGCTCCGCACTTTCCTACCTCAAAGTCCAATTGAATCCAAAATCTCTGTGCCCTTTCTCTGCTGGGCAGAAGCAGAGTAGAGCAGGAACCTTTAGCCAATGCTAAAAGAGCAGAAGAGACAGTCCAGAAAGTTCCCACTGATCATCTTCAGCGCACAGCGAGCTTTGCAACACTGCAACACACATTGCTGTCACTCCTCCCTTTTTGCCTGAAAGACCAGCTGAATCCACCATCTCTGTGCCCGCTCTCTGCTGAGCAGCAACAGAGAGAGTAGAGCAGGAATTTTTAGACCTGCCTAAAACAGCAGAAGAGCCTTGAAAAAAATCTCCTGCTTGATCATGTTTTGCACACAGTGAGCTTTAAACTGTGACACAAACATTGCTGTCACTCCTCACTTTATCTCTTAAAAGTGCATTTGAATCCAAAGTTTCTGGTGCGCTCTCTCGTTTCGAGAGGAGTTGTGACAGGGGAGGAGCAGCGCTTGGACTCTAATCCCACAGACGAAGGGCCAGCAGGGAAACTCCTGCAGGGCATCTTCAGCACACAGTGAGCTTTGCAATTCTGCAACACACATTGCTGTAACTCCTCCTTTTCCTGCCTGGAAGACCTATTGATTCCAACATCTCTGTGCCCACTCTCTGCTGAGCAGCAACAGAGAGAGTAGAGCAGGAATGTTTAGACTGGGCTAAAACAGCAGAAGAGCCTTGCAAAAAAGCTCCTCCTGATCATGTTTAGCACACAGTGAGCTTTAAACTGTGACACAAACATTGCTGTCACTCTTCACTCTTTCTCCTAAAAGACCATTTCAATCCAAGAACTCCGTTGCCAGCACTCTGCTGAGCAGCAGAGTGAGCAGGAATGTCTGCAATCTGTAAGGCAGTGGAAGAGACAGGCCTGAAGGCTGCTCTTGTGCTTCTTCAACACACTGAGCTTTACAACTGTGACACACACACTGTTGTCACTCCTCATTGTAGCTCCTAAAAGTGCATTTGAATCCAGCGTTTCTGGTCTCCTCTCTCGTTTCAAGAGCAGCAGAGGAAGGTGAGCACGAGCGCTTGGAATCCGCTCCCAGTTCCGAAGGGCAGGGAGGGAAAGTCCTTGCAGATCATCTTCAGCGCACAGTGAGCTTTGCAACTCTGAAACACACATTGCTGTCACTCCTCACTTCATCTCCTAATAATCCGTTTGAATCCATGGTTTCTCCCGCCCTCTCTCGTTTGAACAGCAGCAGTGACAGGTGAACACGATCTCTTGGCCTCTGCTCCCACAGCCAAAGAGCCCGGAGTGAAAGCTCCGGCAGGGCATCTTCAGCACGCAGTCAGCTTTGCAACTGTGACACATATATTGCTCTCGCTCCGCACTTTCCTACCTCAAAGTCCAATTGAATCCAAAATCTCTGTGCCCTTTCTCTGCTGGGCAGAAGCAGAGTAGAGCAGGAACCTTTAGCCAATGCTAAAAGAGCTGAAGAGACAGTCCAGAAAGTTCCCACTGATCATCTTCAGCGCACAGCGAGCTTTGCAACACTGCAACACACATTGCTGTCACTCCTCCCTTTTTGCCTGAAAGACCAGCTGAATCCACCATCTCTGTGCCCGCTCTCTGCTGAGCAGCAACAGAGAGAGTAGAGCAGGAATTTTTAGACCTGCCTAAAACAGCAGAAGAGCCTTGAAAAAAATCTCCTGCTTGATCATGTTTTGCACACAGTGAGCTTTAAACTGTGACACAAACATTGCTGTCACTCCTCACTTTATCTCCTAAAAGTGCATTTGAATCCAAAGTTTCTGGTGCGCTCTCTCGTTTGGAGAGGAGTTGTGACAGGGGAGGAGCAGCGCTTGGACTCTAATCCCACAGACGAAGGGCCAGCAGGGAAACTCCTGCAGGGCATCTTCAGCACACAGTGAGCTTTGCAACTCTGCAAAACACATTGCTGTAACTCCTCCTTTTCCTGCCTGGAAGACCAATTGATTCCAACATCTCTGTGCCCACTCTCTGCTGAGCAGCAACAGAGAGCAGGAATGTTTAGACTGGGCTAAAACAGCAGAAGAGCCTTGCAAAAAAGCTCCTCCTGATCATGTTTAGCACACAGTGAGCTTTAAACTGTGACACAAACATTGCTGTCACTCTTCACTCTTTCTCCTAAAAGACCATTTCAATCCAAGAACTCCGTTGCCAGCACTCTGCTGAGCAGCAGAGTGAGCAGGAATGTCTGCAATCTGTAAGGCAGTGGAAGAGACAGGCCTGAAGGCTGCTCTTGTGCTTCTTCAACACACTGAGCTTTACAACTGTGACACACACACTGTTGTCACTCCTCATTGTAGCTCCTAAAAGTGCATTTGAATCCAGCGTTTCTGGTCTCCACTCTCGTTTCAAGAGCAGCAGAGGAAGGTGAGCACGAGCGCTTGGAATCCGCTCCCAGTTCCGAAGGGCAGGGAGGGAAAGTCCTTGCAGATCATCTTCAGCGCACAGTGAGCTTTGCAACTCTGAAACACACATTGCTGTCACTCCTCACTTCATCTCCTAATAATCCGTTTGAATCCATGGTCTCTCCCGCCCACTCTCGTTTGAACAGCAGCAGTGACAGGTGAACACGATCTCTTGGCCTCTGCTCCCACAGCCGAAGAGCCCGGAGTGAAAGCTCCGGCAGGGCATCTTCAGCACGCAGTCAGCTTTGCAACTGTGACACATATATTGCTCTCGCTCCGCACTTTCCTACCTCAAAGTCCAATTGAATCCAAAATCTCTGTGCCCTTTCTCTGCTGGGCAGAAGCAGAGTAGAGCAGGAACCTTTAGCCAATGCTAAAAGAGCTGAAGAGACAGTCCAGAAAGTTCCCACTGATCATCTTCAGCGCACAGCGAGCTTTGCAACACTGCAACGCACATTGCTGTCACTCCTCCCTTTTTGCCTGAAAGACCAGCTGAATCCACCATCTCTGTGCCCGCTCTCTGCTGAGCAGCAACAGAGAGAGTAGAGCAGGAATTTTTAGACCTGCCTAAAACAGCAGAAGAGCCTTGAAAAAAATCTCCTGCTTGATCATGTTTTGCACACAGTGAGCTTTAAACTGTGACACAAACATTGCTGTCACTCCTCACTTTATCTCCTAAAAGTGCATTTGAATCCAAAGTTTCTGGTGCGCTCTCTCGTTTGGAGAGGAGTTGTGACAGGGGAGGAGCAGCGCTTGGACTCTAATCCCACAGACGAAGGGCCAGCAGGGAAACTCCTGCAGGGCATCTTCAGCACACAGTGAGCTTTGCAATTCTGCAACACACATTGCTGTAACTCCTCCTTTTCCTGCCTGGAAGACCTATTGATTCCAACATCTCTGTGCCCACTCTCTGCTGAGCAGCAACAGAGAGAGTAGAGCAGGAATGTTTAGACTGGGCTAAAACAGCAGAAGAGCCTTGCAAAAAAGCTCCTCCTGATCATGTTTAGCACACAGTGAGCTTTAAACTGTGACACAAACATTGCTGTCACTCTTCACTCTTTCTCCTAAAAGACCATTTCAATCCAAGAACTCCGTTGCCAGCACTCTGCTGAGCAGCAGAGTGAGCAGGAATGTCTGCAATCTGTAAGGCAGTGGAAGAGACAGGCCTGAAGGCTGCTCTTGTGCTTCTTCAACACACTGAGCTTTACAACTGTGACACACACACTGTTGTCACTCCTCATTGTAGCTCCTAAAAGTGCATTTGAATCCAGCGTTTCTGGTCTCCACTCTCGTTTCAAGAGCAGCAGAGGAAGGTGAGCACGAGCGCTTGGAATCCGCTCCCAGTTCCGAAGGGCAGGGAGGGAAAGTCCTTGCAGATCATCTTCAGCGCACAGTGAGCTTTGCAACTCTGAAACACACATTGCTGTCACTCCTCACTTCATCTCCTAATAATCCGTTTGAATCCATGGTCTCTCCCGCCCTCTCTCGTTTGAACAGCAGCAGTGACAGGTGAACACGATCTCTTGGCCTCTGCTCCCACAGCCGAAGAGCCCGGAGTGAAAGCTCCGGCAGGGCATCTTCAGCACGCAGTCAGCTTTGCAACTGTGACACATATATTGCTCTCGCTCCGCACTTTCCTACCTCAAAGTCCAATTGAATCCAAAATCTCTGTGCCCTTTCTCTGCTGGGCAGAAGCAGAGTAGAGCAGGAACCTTTAGCCAATGCTAAAAGAGCAGAAGAGACAGTCCAGAAAGTTCCCACTGATCATCTTCAGCGCACAGCGAGCTTTGCAGCTCTGCAACACACATTGCTGTCACTCCTCCCTTTTTGCCTGAAAGACCAGCTGAATCCACCATCTCTGTGCCCGCTCTCTGCTGAGCAGCAACAGAGAGAGTAGAGCAGGAATTTTTAGACCTGCCTAAAACAGCAGAAGAGCCTTGAAAAAAATCTCCTGCTTGATCATGTTTTGCACACAGTGAGCTTTAAACTGTGACACAAACATTGCTGTCACTCCTCACTTTATCTCCTAAAAGTGCATTTGAATCCAAAGTTTCTGGTGCGCTCTCTCGTTTCGAGAGGAGTTGTGACAGGGGAGGAGCAGCGCTTGGACTCTAATACCACAGACGAAGGGCCAGCAGGGAAACTCCTGCAGGGCATCTTCAGCACACAGTGAGCTTTGCAATTCTGCAACACACATTGCTGTAACTCCTCCTTTTCCTGCCTGGAAGACCAATTGATTCCAACATCTCTGTGCCCACTCTCTGCTGAGCAGCAACAGAGAGCAGGAATGTTTAGACTGGGCTAAAACAGCAGAAGAGCCTTGCAAAAAAGCTCCTCCTGATCATGTTTAGCACACAGTGAGCTTTAAACTGTGACACAAACATTGCTGTCACTCTTCACTCTTTCTCCTAAAAGACCATTTCAATCCAAGAACTCCGTTGCCAGCACTCTGCTGAGCAGCAGAGTGAGCAGGAATGTCTGCAATCTGTAAGGCAGTGGAAGAGACAGGCCTGAAGGCTGCTCTTGTGCTTCTTCAACACACTGAGCTTTACAACTGTGACACACACACTGTTGTCACTCCTCATTGTAGCTCCTAAAAGTGCATTTGAATCCAGCGTTTCTGGTCTCCACTCTCGTTTCAAGAGCAGCAGAGGAAGGTGAGCACGAGCGCTTGGAATCCGCTCCCAGTTCCGAAGGGCAGGGAGGGAAAGTCCTTGCAGATCATCTTCAGCGCACAGTGAGCTTTGCAACTCTGAAACACACATTGCTGTCACTCCTCACTTCATCTCCTAATAATCCGTTTGAATCCATGGTCTCTCCCGCCCTCTCTCGTTTGAACAGCAGCAGTGACAGGTGAACACGATCTCTTGGCCTCTGCTCCCACAGCCGAAGAGCCCGGAGTGAAAGCTCCGGCAGGGCATCTTCAGCACGCAGTCAGCTTTGCAACTGTGACACATATATTGCTCTCGCTCCGCACTTTCCTACCTCAAAGTCCAATTGAATCCAAAATCTCTGTGCCCTTTCTCTGCTGGGCAGAAGCAGAGTAGAGCAGGAACCTTTAGCCAATGCTAAAAGAGCAGAAGAGACAGTCCAGAAAGTTCCCACTGATCATCTTCAGCGCACAGCGAGCTTTGCAACTCTGCAACACACATTGCTGTCACTCCTCCCTTTTTGCCTGAAAGACCAGCTGAATCCACCATCTCTGTGCCCGCTCTCTGCTGAGCAGCAACAGAGAGAGTAGAGCAGGAATTTTTAGACCTGCCTAAAACAGCAGAAGAGCCTTGAAAAAAATCTCCTGCTTGATCATGTTTTGCACACAGTGAGCTTTAAACTGTGACACAAACATTGCTGTCACTCCTCACTTTATCTCCTAAAAGTGCATTTGAATCCAAAGTTTCTGGTGCGCTCTCTCGTTTGGAGAGGAGTTGTGACAGGGGAGGAGCAGCGCTTGGACTCTAATCCCACAGACGAAGGGCCAGCAGGGAAACTCCTGCAGGGCATCTTCAGCACACAGTGAGCTTTGCAATTCTGCAACACACATTGCTGTAACTCCTCCTTTTCCTGCCTGGAAGACCAATTGATTCCAGCATCTCTGTGCCCACTCTCTGCTGAGCAGCAACAGAGAGCAGGAATGTTTAGACTGGGCTAAAACAGCAGAAGAGCCTTGCAAAAAAGCTCCTCCTGATCATGTTTAGCACACAGTGAGCTTTAAACTGTGACACAAACATTGCTGTCACTCTTCACTCTTTCTCCTAAAAGACCATTTCAATCCAAGAACTCCGTTGCCAGCACTCTGCTGAGCAGCAGAGTGAGCAGGAATGTCTGCAATCTGTAAGGCAGTGGAAGAGACAGGCCTGAAGGCTGCTCTTGTGCTTCTTCAACACACTGAGCTTTACAACTGTGACACACACACTGTTGTCACTCCTCATTGTAGCTCCTAAAAGTGCATTTGAATCCAGCGTTTCTGGTCTCCACTCTCGTTTCAAGAGCAGCAGAGGAAGGTGAGCACGAGCGCTTGGAATCCGCTCCCAGTTCCGAAGGGCAGGGAGGGAAAGTCCTTGCAGATCATCTTCAGCGCACAGTGAGCTTTGCAACTCTGAAACACACATTGCTGTCACTCCTCACTTCATCTCCTAATAATCCGTTTGAATCCATGGTCTCTCCCGCCCTCTCTCGTTTGAACAGCAGCAGTGACAGGTGAACACGATCTCTTGGCCTCTGCTCCCACAGCCGAAGAGCCCGGAGTGAAAGCTCCGGCAGGGCATCTTCAGCACGCAGTCAGCTTTGCAACTGTGACACATATATTGCTCTCGCTCCGCACTTTCCTACCTCAAAGTCCAATTGAATCCAAAATCTCTGTGCCCTTTCTCTGCTGGGCAGAAGCAGAGTAGAGCAGGAACCTTTAGCCAATGCTAAAAGAGCTGAAGAGACAGTCCAGAAAGTTCCCACTGATCATCTTCAGCGCACAGCGAGCTTTGCAACTCTGCAACACACATTGCTGTCACTCCTCCCTTTTTGCCTGAAAGACCAGCTGAATCCACCATCTCTGTGCCCGCTCTCTGCTGAGCAGCAACAGAGAGAGTAGAGCAGGAATTTTTAGACCTGCCTAAAACAGCAGAAGAGCCTTGAAAAAAATCTCCTGCTTGATCATGTTTTGCACACAGTGAGCTTTAAACTGTGACACAAACATTGCTGTCACTCCTCACTTTATCTCCTAAAAGTGCATTTGAATCCAAAGTTTGTGGTGCGCTCTCTCGTTTCGAGAGGAGTTGTGACAGGGGAGGAGCAGCGCTTGGACTCTAATCCCACAGACGAAGGGCCAGCAGGGAAACTCCTGCAGGGCATCTTCAGCACACAGTGAGCTTTGCAATTCTGCAACACACATTGCTGTAACTCCTCCTTTTCCTGCCTGGAAGACCAATTGATTCCAACATCTCTGTGCCCACTCTCTGCTGAGCAGCAACAGAGAGCAGGAATGTTTAGACTGGGCTAAAACAGCAGAAGAGCCTTGCAAAAAAGCTCCTCCTGATCATGTTTAGCACACAGTGAGCTTTAAACTGTGACACAAACATTGCTGTCACTCTTCACTCTTTCTCCTAAAAGACCATTTCAATCCAAGAACTCTGTTGCCAGCACTCTGCTGAGCAGCAGAGTGAGCAGGAATGTCTGCAATCTGTAAGGCAGTGGAAGAGACAGGCCTGAAGGCTGCTCTTGTGCTTCTTCAACACACTGAGCTTTACAACTGTGACACACACACTGTTGTCACTCCTCATTGTAGCACCTAAAAGTGCATTTGAATCCAGCGTTTCTGGTCTCCACTCTCGTTTCAAGAGCAGCAGAGGAAGGTGAGCACGAGCGCTTGGAATCCGCTCCCAGTTCCGAAGGGCAGGGAGGGAAAGTCCTTGCAGATCATCTTCAGCGCACAGTGAGCTTTGCAACTCTGAAACACACATTGCTGTCACTCCTCACTTCATCTCCTAATAATCCGTTTGAATCCATGGTCTCTCCCGCCCACTCTCGTTTGAACAGCAGCAGTGACAGGTGAACACGATTTCTTGGCCTCTGCTCCCACAGCCGAAGAGCCCGGAGTGAAAGCTCCGGCAGGGCATCTTCAGCACGCAGTCAGCTTTGCAACTGTGACACATATATTGCTCTCGCTCCGCACTTTCCTACCTCAAAGTCCAATTGAATCCAAAATCTCTGTGCCCTTTCTCTGCTGGGCAGAAGCAGAGTAGAGCAGGAACCTTTAGCCAATGCTAAAAGAGCTGAAGAGACAGTCCAGAAAGTTCCCACTGATCATCTTCAGCGCACAGCGAGCTTTGCAACACTGCAACACACATTGCTGTCACTCCTCCCTTTTTGCCTGAAAGACCAGCTGAATCCACCATCTCTGTGCCCGCTCTCTGCTGAGCAGCAACAGAGAGAGTAGAGCAGGAATTTTTAGACCTGCCTAAAACAGCAGAAGAGCCTTGAAAAAAATCTCCTGCTTGATCATGTTTTGCACACAGTGAGCTTTAAACTGTGACACAAACATTGCTGTCACTCCTCACTTTATCTCCTAAAAGTGCATTTGAATCCAAAGTTTCTGGTGCGCTCTCTCGTTTCGAGAGGAGTTGTGACAGGGGAGGAGCAGCGCTTGGACTCTAATCCCACAGACGAAGGGCCAGCAGGGAAACTCCTGCAGGGCATCTTCAGCACACAGTGAGCTTTGCAATTCTGCAACACACATTGCTGTAACTCCTCCTTTTCCTGCCTGGAAGACCTATTGATTCCAACATCTCTGTGCCCACTCTCTGCTGAGCAGCAACAGAGAGAGTAGAGCAGGAATGTTTAGACTGGGCTAAAACAGCAGAAGAGCCTTGCAAAAAAGCTCCTCCTGATCATGTTTAGCACACAGTGAGCTTTAAACTGTGACACAAACATTGCTGTCACTCTTCACTCTTTCTCCTAAAAGACCATTTCAATCCAAGAACTCCGTTGCCAGCACTCTGCTGAGCAGCAGAGTGAGCAGGAATGTCTGCAATCTGTAAGGCAGTGGAAGAGACAGGCCTGAAGGCTGCTCTTGTGCTTCTTCAACACACTGAGCTTTACAACTGTGACACACACACTGTTGTCACTCCTCATTGTAGCTCCTAAAAGTGCATTTGAATCCAGCGTTTCTGGTCTCCACTCTCGTTTCAAGAGCAGCAGAGGAAGGTGAGCACGAGCGCTTGGAATCCGCTCCCAGTTCCGAAGGGCAGGGAGGGAAAGTCCTTGCAGATCATCTTCAGCGCACAGTGAGCTTTGCAACTCTGAAACACACATTGCTGTCACTCCTCACTTCATCTCCTAATAATCCGTTTGAATCCATGGTCTCTCCCGCCCTCTCTCGTTTGAACAGCAGCAGTGACAGGTGAACACGATCTCTTGGCCTCTGCTCCCACAGCCGAAGAGCCCGGAGTGAAAGCTCCGGCAGGGCATCTTCAGCACGCAGTCAGCTTTGCAACTGTGACACATATATTGCTCTCGCTCCGCACTTTCCTACCTCAAAGTCCAATTGAATCCAAAATCTCTGTGCCCTTTCTCTGCTGGGCAGAAGCAGAGTAGAGCAGGAACCTTTAGCCAATGCTAAAAGAGCAGAAGAGACAGTCCAGAAAGTTCCCACTGATCATCTTCAGCGCACAGCGAGCTTTGCAACTCTGCAACACACATTGCTGTCACTCCTCCCTTTTTGCCTGAAAGACCAGCTGAATCCACCATCTCTGTGCCCGCTCTCTGCTGAGCAGCAACAGAGAGAGTAGAGCAGGAATTTTTAGACCTGCCGAAAACAGCAGAAGAGCCTTGAAAAAAATCTCCTGCTTGATCATGTTTTGCACACAGTGAGCTTTAAACTGTGACACAAACATTGCTGTCACTCCTCACTTTATCTCCTAAAAGTGCATTTGAATCCAAAGTTTCTGGTGCGCTCTCTCGTTTGGAGAGGAGTTGTGACAGGGGAGGAGCAGCGCTTGGACTCTAATCCCACAGACGAAGGGCCAGCAGGGAAACTCCTGCAGGGCATCTTCAGCACACAGTGAGCTTTGCAATTCTGCAACACACATTGCTGTAACTCCTCCTTTTCCTGCCTGGAAGACCAATTGATTCCAACATCTCTGTGCCCACTCTCTGCTGAGCAGCAACAGAGAGCAGGAATGTTTAGACTGGGCTAAAACAGCAGAAGAGCCTTGCAAAAAAGCTCCTCCTGATCATGTTTAGCACACAGTGAGCTTTAAACTGTGACACAAACATTGCTGTCACTCTTCACTCTTTCTCCTAAAAGACCATTTCAATCCAAGAACTCCGTTGCCAGCACTCTGCTGAGCAGCAGAGTGAGCAGGAATGTCTGCAATCTGTAAGGCAGTGGAAGAGACAGGCCTGAAGGCTGCTCTTGTGCTTCTTCAACACACTGAGCTTTACAACTGTGACACACACACTGTTGTCACTCCTCATTGTAGCTCCTAAAAGTGCATTTGAATCCAGCGTTTCTGGTCTCCACTCTCGTTTCAAGAGCAGCAGAGGAAGGTGAGCACGAGCGCTTGGAATCCGCTCCCAGTTCCGAAGGGCAGGGAGGGAAAGTCCTTGCAGATCATCTTCAGCGCACAGTGAGCTTTGCAACTCTGAAACACACATTGCTGTCACTCCTCACTTCATCTCCTAATAATCCGTTTGAATCCATGGTCTCTCCCGCCCTCTCTCGTTTGAACAGCAGCAGTGACAGGTGAACACGATCTCTTGGCCTCTGCTCCCACAGCCGAAGAGCCCGGAGTGAAAGCTCCGGCAGGGCATCTTCAGCACGCAGTCAGCTTTGCAACTGTGACACATATATTGCTCTCGCTCCGCACTTTCCTACCTCAAAGTCCAATTGAATCCAAAATCTCTGTGCCCTTTCTCTGCTGGGCAGAAGCAGAGTAGAGCAGGAACCTTTAGCCAATGCTAAAAGAGCTGAAGAGACAGTCCAGAAAGTTCCCACTGATCATCTTCAGCGCACAGCGAGCTTTGCAACTCTGCAACACACATTGCTGTCACTCCTCCCTTTTTGCCTGAAAGACCAGCTGAATCCACCATCTCTGTGCCCGCTCTCTGCTGAGCAGCAACAGAGAGAGTAGAGCAGGAATTTTTAGACCTGCCTAAAACAGCAGAAGAGCCTTGAAAAAAATCTCCTGCTTGATCATGTTTTGCACACAGTGAGCTTTAAACTGTGACACAAACATTGCTGTCACTCCTCACTTTATCTCCTAAAAGTGCATTTGAATCCAAAGTTTGTGGTGCGCTCTCTCGTTTCGAGAGGAGTTGTGACAGGGGAGGAGCAGCGCTTGGACTCTAATCCCACAGACGAAGGGCCAGCAGGGAAACTCCTGCAGGGCATCTTCAGCACACAGTGAGCTTTGCAATTCTGCAACACACATTGCTGTAACTCCTCCTTTTCCTGCCTGGAAGACCAATTGATTCCAACATCTCTGTGCCCACTCTCTGCTGAGCAGCAACAGAGAGCAGGAATGTTTAGACTGGGCTAAAACAGCAGAAGAGCCTTGCAAAAAAGCTCCTCCTGATCATGTTTAGCACACAGTGAGCTTTAAACTGTGACACAAACATTGCTGTCACTCTTCACTCTTTCTCCTAAAAGACCATTTCAATCCAAGAACTCTGTTGCCAGCACTCTGCTGAGCAGCAGAGTGAGCAGGAATGTCTGCAATCTGTAAGGCAGTGGAAGAGACAGGCCTGAAGGCTGCTCTTGTGCTTCTTCAACACACTGAGCTTTACAACTGTGACACACACACTGTTGTCACTCCTCATTGTAGCACCTAAAAGTGCATTTGAATCCAGCGTTTCTGGTCTCCACTCTCGTTTCAAGAGCAGCAGAGGAAGGTGAGCACGAGCGCTTGGAATCCGCTCCCAGTTCCGAAGGGCAGGGAGGGAAAGTCCTTGCAGATCATCTTCAGCGCACAGTGAGCTTTGCAACTCTGAAACACACATTGCTGTCACTCCTCACTTCATCTCCTAATAATCCGTTTGAATCCATGGTCTCTCCCGCCCTCTCTCGTTTGAACAGCAGCAGTGACAGGTGAACACGATTTCTTGGCCTCTGCTCCCACAGCCGAAGAGCCCGGAGTGAAAGCTCCGGCAGGGCATCTTCAGCACGCAGTCAGCTTTGCAACTGTGACACATATATTGCTCTCGCTCCGCACTTTCCTACCTCAAAGTCCAATTGAATCCAAAATCTCTGTGCCCTTTCTCTGCTGGGCAGAAGCAGAGTAGAGCAGGAACCTTTAGCCAATGCTAAAAGAGCTGAAGAGACAGTCCAGAAAGTTCCCACTGATCATCTTCAGCGCACAGCGAGCTTTGCAACACTGCAACACACATTGCTGTCACTCCTCCCTTTTTGCCTGAAAGACCAGCTGAATCCACCATCTCTGTGCCCGCTCTCTGCTGAGCAGCAACAGAGAGAGTAGAGCAGGAATTTTTAGACCTGCCTAAAACAGCAGAAGAGCCTTGAAAAAAATCTCCTGCTTGATCATGTTTTGCACACAGTGAGCTTTAAACTGTGACACAAACATTGCTGTCACTCCTCACTTTATCTCCTAAAAGTGCATTTGAATCCAAAGTTTCTGGTGCGCTCTCTCGTTTCGAGAGGAGTTGTGACAGGGGAGGAGCAGCGCTTGGACTCTAATCCCACAGACGAAGGGCCAGCAGGGAAACTCCTGCAGGGCATCTTCAGCACACAGTGAGCTTTGCAATTCTGCAACACACATTGCTGTAACTCCTCCTTTTCCTGCCTGGAAGACCTATTGATTCCAACATCTCTGTGCCCACTCTCTGCTGAGCAGCAACAGAGAGAGTAGAGCAGGAATGTTTAGACTGGGCTAAAACAGCAGAAGAGCCTTGCAAAAAAGCTCCTCCTGATCATGTTTAGCACACAGTGAGCTTTAAACTGTGACACAAACATTGCTGTCACTCTTCACTCTTTCTCCTAAAAGACCATTTCAATCCAAGAACTCCGTTGCCAGCACTCTGCTGAGCAGCAGAGTGAGCAGGAATGTCTGCAATCTGTAAGGCAGTGGAAGAGACAGGCCTGAAGGCTGCTCTTGTGCTTCTTCAACACACTGAGCTTTACAACTGTGACACACACACTGTTGTCACTCCTCATTGTAGCTCCTAAAAGTGCATTTGAATCCAGCGTTTCTGGTCTCCACTCTCGTTTCAAGAGCAGCAGAGGAAGGTGAGCACGAGCGCTTGGAATCCGCTCCCAGTTCCGAAGGGCAGGGAGGGAAAGTCCTTGCAGATCATCTTCAGCGCACAGTGAGCTTTGCAACTCTGAAACACACATTGCTGTCACTCCTCACTTCATCTCCTAATAATCCGTTTGAATCCATGGTCTCTCCCGCCCTCTCTCGTTTGAACAGCAGCAGTGACAGGTGAACACGATCTCTTGGCCTCTGCTCCCACAGCCGAAGAGCCCGGAGTGAAAGCTCCGGCAGGGCATCTTCAGCACGCAGTCAGCTTTGCAACTGTGACACATATATTGCTCTCGCTCCGCACTTTCCTACCTCAAAGTCCAATTGAATCCAAAATCTCTGTGCCCTTTCTCTGCTGGGCAGAAGCAGAGTAGAGCAGGAACCTTTAGCCAATGCTAAAAGAGCAGAAGAGACAGTCCAGAAAGTTCCCACTGATCATCTTCAGCGCACAGCGAGCTTTGCAACTCTGCAACACACATTGCTGTCACTCCTCCCTTTTTGCCTGAAAGACCAGCTGAATCCACCATCTCTGTGCCCGCTCTCTGCTGAGCAGCAACAGAGAGAGTAGAGCAGGAATTTTTAGACCTGCCGAAAACAGCAGAAGAGCCTTGAAAAAAATCTCCTGCTTGATCATGTTTTGCACACAGTGAGCTTTAAACTGTGACACAAACATTGCTGTCACTCCTCACTTTATCTCCTAAAAGTGCATTTGAATCCAAAGTTTCTGGTGCGCTCTCTCGTTTGGAGAGGAGTTGTGACAGGGGAGGAGCAGCGCTTGGACTCTAATCCCACAGACGAAGGGCCAGCAGGGAAACTCCTGCAGGGCATCTTCAGCACACAGTGAGCTTTGCAATTCTGCAACACACATTGCTGTAACTCCTCCTTTTCCTGCCTGGAAGACCAATTGATTCCAACATCTCTGTGCCCACTCTCTGCTGAGCAGCAACAGAGAGCAGGAATGTTTAGACTGGGCTAAAACAGCAGAAGAGCCTTGCAAAAAAGCTCCTCCTGATCATGTTTAGCACACAGTGAGCTTTAAACTGTGACACAAACATTGCTGTCACTCTTCACTCTTTCTCCTAAAAGACCATTTCAATCCAAGAACTCCGTTGCCAGCACTCTGCTGAGCAGCAGAGTGAGCAGGAATGTCTGCAATCTGTAAGGCAGTGGAAGAGACAGGCCTGAAGGCTGCTCTTGTGCTTCTTCAACACACTGAGCTTTACAACTGTGACACACACACTGTTGTCACTCCTCATTGTAGCTCCTAAAAGTGCATTTGAATCCAGCGTTTCTGGTCTCCACTCTCGTTTCAAGAGCAGCAGAGGAAGGTGAGCACGAGCGCTTGGAATCCGCTCCCAGTTCCGAAGGGCAGGGAGGGAAAGTCCTTGCAGATCATCTTCAGCGCACAGTGAGCTTTGCAACTCTGAAACACACATTGCTGTCACTCCTCACTTCATCTCCTAATAATCCGTTTGAATCCATGGTCTCTCCCGCCCTCTCTCGTTTGAACAGCAGCAGTGACAGGTGAACACGATCTCTTGGCCTCTGCTCCCACAGCCGAAGAGCCCGGAGTGAAAGCTCCGGCAGGGCATCTTCAGCACGCAGTCAGCTTTGCAACTGTGACACATATATTGCTCTCGCTCCGCACTTTCCTACCTCAAAGTCCAATTGAATCCAAAATCTCTGTGCCCTTTCTCTGCTGGGCAGAAGCAGAGTAGAGCAGGAACCTTTAGCCAATGCTAAAAGAGCTGAAGAGACAGTCCAGAAAGTTCCCACTGATCATCTTCAGCGCACAGCGAGCTTTGCAACACTGCAACACACATTGCTGTCACTCCTCCCTTTTTGCCTGAAAGACCAGCTGAATCCACCATCTCTGTGCCCGCTCTCTGCTGAGCAGCAACAGAGAGAGTAGAGCAGGAATTTTTAGACCTGCCTAAAACAGCAGAAGAGCCTTGAAAAAAATCTCCTGCTTGATCATGTTTTGCACACAGTGAGCTTTAAACTGTGACACAAACATTGCTGTCACTCCTCACTTTATCTCCTAAAAGTGCATTTGAATCCAAAGTTTCTGGTGCGCTCTCTCGTTTCGAGAGGAGTTGTGACAGGGGAGGAGCAGCGCTTGGACTCTAATCCCACAGACGAAGGGCCAGCAGGGAAACTCCTGCAGGGCATCTTCAGCACACAGTGAGCTTTGCAATTCTGCAACACACATTGCTGTAACTCCTCCTTTTCCTGCCTGGAAGACCAATTGATTCCAACATCTCTGTGCCCACTCTCTGCTGAGCAGCAACAGAGAGCAGGAATGTTTAGACTGGGCTAAAACAGCAGAAGAGCCTTGCAAAAAAGCTCCTCCTGATCATGTTTAGCACACAGTGAGCTTTAAACTGTGACACAAACATTGCTGTCACTCTTCACTCTTTCTCCTAAAAGACCATTTCAATCCAAGAACTCCGTTGCCAGCACTCTGCTGAGCAGCAGAGTGAGCAGGAATGTCTGCAATCTGTAAGGCAGTGGAAGAGACAGGCCTGAAGGCTGCTCTTGTGCTTCTTCAACACACTGAGCTTTACAACTGTGACACACACACTGTTGTCACTCCTCATTGTAGCTCCTAAAAGTGCATTTGAATCCAGCGTTTCTGGTCTCCACTCTCGTTTCAAGAGCAGCAGAGGAAGGTGAGCACGAGCGCTTGGAATCCGCTCCCAGTTCCGAAGGGCAGGGAGGGAAAGTCCTTGCAGATCATCTTCAGCGCACAGTGAGCTTTGCAACTCTGAAACACACATTGCTGTCACTCCTCACTTCATCTCCTAATAATCCGTTTGAATCCATGGTCTCTCCCGCCCTCTCTCGTTTGAACAGCAGCAGTGACAGGTGAACACGATCTCTTGGCCTCTGCTCCCACAGCCGAAGAGCCCGGAGTGAAAGCTCCGGCAGGGCATCTTCAGCACGCAGTCAGCTTTGCAACTGTGACACATATATTGCTCTCGCTCCGCACTTTCCTACCTCAAAGTCCAATTGAATCCAAAATCTCTGTGCCCTTTCTCTGCTGGGCAGAAGCAGAGTAGAGCAGGAACCTTTAGCCAATGCTAAAAGAGCAGAAGAGACAGTCCAGAAAGTTCCCACTGATCATCTTCAGCGCACAGCGAGCTTTGCAACTCTGCAACACACATTGCTGTCACTCCTCCCTTTTTGCCTGAAAGACCAGCTGAATCCACCATCTCTGTGCTCGCTCTCTGCTGAGCAGCAACAGAGAGAGTAGAGCAGGAATTTTTAGACCTGCCTAAAACAGCAGAAGAGCCTTGAAAAAAATCTCCTGCTTGATCATGTTTTGCACACAGTGAGCTTTAAACTGTGACACAAACATTGCTGTCACTCCTCACTTTATCTCCTAAAAGTGCATTTGAATCCAAAGTTTCTGGTGCGCTCTCTCGTTTCGAGAGGAGTTGTGACAGGGGAGGAGCAGCGCTTGGACTCTAATCCCACAGACGAAGGGCCAGCAGGGAAACTCCTGCAGGGCATCTTCAGCACACAGTGAGCTTTGCAATTCTGCAACACACATTGCTGTAACTCCTCCTTTTCCTGCCTGGAAGACCAATTGATTCCAACATCTCTGTGCCCACTCTCTGCTGAGCAGCAACAGAGAGCAGGAATGTTTAGACTGGGCTAAAACAGCAGAAGAGCCTTGCAAAAAAGCTCCTCCTGATCATGTTTAGCACACAGTGAGCTTTAAACTGTGACACAAACATTGCTGTCACTCTTCACTCTTTCTCCTAAAAGACCATTTCAATCCAAGAACTCCGTTGCCAGCACTCTGCTGAGCAGCAGAGTGAGCAGGAATGTCTGCAATCTGTAAGGCAGTGGAAGAGACAGGCCTGAAGGCTGCTCTTGTGCTTCTTCAACACACTGAGCTTTACAACTGTGACACACACACTGTTGTCACTCCTCATTGTAGCTCCTAAAAGTGCATTTGAATCCAGCGTTTCTGGTCTCCACTCTCGTTTCAAGAGCAGCAGAGGAAGGTGAGCACGAGCGCTTGGAATCCGCTCCCAGTTCCGAAGGGCAGGGAGGGAAAGTCCTTGCAGATCATCTTCAGCGCACAGTGAGCTTTGCAACTCTGAAACACACATTGCTGTCACTCCTCACTTCATCTCCTAATAATCCGTTTGAATCCATGGTCTCTCCCGCCCTCTCTCGTTTGAACAGCAGCAGTGACAGGTGAACACGATCTCTTGGCCTCTGCTCCCACAGCCGAAGAGCCC
Organism: Lathamus discolor; assembly: GCF_037157495.1. Lineage (NCBI taxonomy): Eukaryota > Metazoa > Chordata > Aves > Psittaciformes > Psittacidae > Lathamus > Lathamus discolor. The sequence continues at coordinate 19,465,033 of NC_088908.1, read as the reverse complement.
GGAGTGAAAGCTCCGGCAGGGCATCTTCAGCACGCAGTCAGCTTTGCAACTGTGACACATATATTGCTCTCGCTCCGCACTTTCCTACCTCAAAGTCCAATTGAATCCAAAATCTCTGTGCCCTTTCTCTGCTGGGCAGAAGCAGAGTAGAGCAGGAACCTTTAGCCAATGCTAAAAGAGCAGAAGAGACAGTCCAGAAAGTTCCCACTGATCATCTTCAGCGCACAGCGAGCTTTGCAACTCTGCAACACACATTGCTGTCACTCCTCCCTTTTTGCCTGAAAGACCAGCTGAATCCACCATCTCTGTGCCCGCTCTCTGCTGAGCAGCAACAGAGAGAGTAGAGCAGGAATTTTTAGACCTGCCTAAAACAGCAGAAGAGCCTTGAAAAAAATCTCCTGCTTGATCATGTTTTGCACACAGTGAGCTTTAAACTGTGACACAAACATTGCTGTCACTCCTCACTTTATCTCCTAAAAGTGCATTTGAATCCAAAGTTTCTGGTGCGCTCTCTCGTTTCGAGAGGAGTTGTGACAGGGGAGGAGCAGCGCTTGGACTCTAATCCCACAGACGAAGGGCCAGCAGGGAAACTCCTGCAGGGCATCTTCAGCACACAGTGAGCTTTGCAATTCTGCAACACACATTGCTGTAACTCCTCCTTTTCCTGCCTGGAAGACCAATTGATTCCAACATCTCTGTGCCCACTCTCTGCTGAGCAGCAACAGAGAGCAGGAATGTTTAGACTGGGCTAAAACAGCAGAAGAGCCTTGCAAAAAAGCTCCTCCTGATCATGTTTAGCACACAGTGAGCTTTAAACTGTGACACAAACATTGCTGTCACTCTTCACTCTTTCTCCTAAAAGACCATTTCAATCCAAGAACTCCGTTGCCAGCACTCTGCTGAGCAGCAGAGTGAGCAGGAATGTCTGCAATCTGTAAGGCAGTGGAAGAGACAGGCCTGAAGGCTGCTCTTGTGCTTCTTCAACACACTGAGCTTTACAACTGTGACACACACACTGTTGTCACTCCTCATTGTAGCTCCTAAAAGTGCATTTGAATCCAGCGTTTCTGGTCTCCACTCTCGTTTCAAGAGCAGCAGAGGAAGGTGAGCACGAGCGCTTGGAATCCGCTCCCAGTTCCGAAGGGCAGGGAGGGAAAGTCCTTGCAGATCATCTTCAGCGCACAGTGAGCTTTGCAACTCTGAAACACACATTGCTGTCACTCCTCACTTCATCTCCTAATAATCCGTTTGAATCCATGGTCTCTCCCGCCCTCTCTCGTTTGAACAGCAGCAGTGACAGGTGAACACGATCTCTTGGCCTCTGCTCCCACAGCCGAAGAGCCCGGAGTGAAAGCTCCGGCAGGGCATCTTCAGCACGCAGTCAGCTTTGCAACTGTGACACATATATTGCTCTCGCTCCGCACTTTCCTACCTCAAAGTCCAATTGAATCCAAAATCTCTGTGCCCTTTCTCTGCTGGGCAGAAGCAGAGTAGAGCAGGAACCTTTAGCCAATGCTAAAAGAGCAGAAGAGACAGTCCAGAAAGTTCCCACTGATCATCTTCAGCGCACAGCGAGCTTTGCAACTCTGCAACACACATTGCTGTCACTCCTCCCTTTTTGCCTGAAAGACCAGCTGAATCCACCATCTCTGTGCCCGCTCTCTGCTGAGCAGCAACAGAGAGAGTAGAGCAGGAATTTTTAGACCTGCCTAAAACAGCAGAAGAGCCTTGAAAAAAATCTCCTGCTTGATCATGTTTTGCACACAGTGAGCTTTAAACTGTGACACAAACATTGCTGTCACTCCTCACTTTATCTCCTAAAAGTGCATTTGAATCCAAAGTTTCTGGTGCGCTCTCTCGTTTCGAGAGGAGTTGTGACAGGGGAGGAGCAGCGCTTGGACTCTAATCCCACAGACGAAGGGCCAGCAGGGAAACTCCTGCAGGGCATCTTCAGCACACAGTGAGCTTTGCAATTCTGCAACACACATTGCTGTAACTCCTCCTTTTCCTGCCTGGAAGACCAATTGATTCCAACATCTCTGTGCCCACTCTCTGCTGAGCAGCAACAGAGAGCAGGAATGTTTAGACTGGGCTAAAACAGCAGAAGAGCCTTGCAAAAAAGCTCCTCCTGATCATGTTTAGCACACAGTGAGCTTTAAACTGTGACACAAACATTGCTGTCACTCTTCACTCTTTCTCCTAAAAGACCATTTCAATCCAAGAACTCCGTTGCCAGCACTCTGCTGAGCAGCAGAGTGAGCAGGAATGTCTGCAATCTGTAAGGCAGTGGAAGAGACAGGCCTGAAGGCTGCTCTTGTGCTTCTTCAACACACTGAGCTTTACAACTGTGACACACACACTGTTGTCACTCCTCATTGTAGCTCCTAAAAGTGCATTTGAATCCAGCGTTTCTGGTCTCCACTCTCGTTTCAAGAGCAGCAGAGGAAGGTGAGCACGAGCGCTTGGAATCCGCTCCCAGTTCCGAAGGGCAGGGAGGGAAAGTCCTTGCAGATCATCTTCAGCGCACAGTGAGCTTTGCAACTCTGAAACACACATTGCTGTCACTCCTCACTTCATCTCCTAATAATCCGTTTGAATCCATGGTCTCTCCCGCCCTCTCTCGTTTGAACAGCAGCAGTGACAGGTGAACACGATCTCTTGGCCTCTGCTCCCACAGCCGAAGAGCCCGGAGTGAAAGCTCCGGCAGGGCATCTTCAGCACGCAGTCAGCTTTGCAACTGTGACACATATATTGCTCTCGCTCCGCACTTTCCTACCTCAAAGTCCAATTGAATCCAAAATCTCTGTGCCCTTTCTCTGCTGGGCAGAAGCAGAGTAGAGCAGGAACCTTTAGCCAATGCTAAAAGAGCAGAAGAGACAGTCCAGAAAGTTCCCACTGATCATCTTCAGCGCACAGCGAGCTTTGCAACTCTGCAACACACATTGCTGTCACTCCTCCCTTTTTGCCTGAAAGACCAGCTGAATCCACCATCTCTGTGCTCGCTCTCTGCTGAGCAGCAACAGAGAGAGTAGAGCAGGAATTTTTAGACCTGCCTAAAACAGCAGAAGAGCCTTGAAAAAAATCTCCTGCTTGATCATGTTTTGCACACAGTGAGCTTTAAACTGTGACACAAACATTGCTGTCACTCCTCACTTTATCTCCTAAAAGTGCATTTGAATCCAAAGTTTCTGGTGCGCTCTCTCGTTTCGAGAGGAGTTGTGACAGGGGAGGAGCAGCGCTTGGACTCTAATCCCACAGACGAAGGGCCAGCAGGGAAACTCCTGCAGGGCATCTTCAGCACACAGTGAGCTTTGCAATTCTGCAACACACATTGCTGTAACTCCTCCTTTTCCTGCCTGGAAGACCAATTGATTCCAACATCTCTGTGCCCACTCTCTGCTGAGCAGCAACAGAGAGCAGGAATGTTTAGACTGGGCTAAAACAGCAGAAGAGCCTTGCAAAAAAGCTCCTCCTGATCATGTTTAGCACACAGTGAGCTTTAAACTGTGACACAAACATTGCTGTCACTCTTCACTTTCTCCTAAAAGACCATTTCAATCCAAGAACTCCGTTGCCAGCACTCTGCTGAGCAGCAGAGTGAGCAGGAATGTCTGCAATCTGTAAGGCAGTGGAAGAGACAGGCCTGAAGGCTGCTCTTGTGCTTCTTCAACACACTGAGCTTTACAACTGTGACACACACACTGTTGTCACTCCTCATTGTAGCTCCTAAAAGTGCATTTGAATCCAGCGTTTCTGGTCTCCACTCTCGTTTCAAGAGCAGCAGAGGAAGGTGAGCACGAGCGCTTGGAATCCGCTCCCAGTTCCGAAGGGCAGGGAGGGAAAGTCCTTGCAGATCATCTTCAGCGCACAGTGAGCTTTGCAACTCTGAAACACACATTGCTGTCACTCCTCACTTCATCTCCTAATAACCCGTTTGAATCCATGGTTTCTCCCGCCCTCTCTCGTTTGAACAGCAGCAGTGACAGGTGAACACGATCTCTTGGCCTCTGCTCCCACAGCCAAAGAGCCCGGAGTGAAAGCTCCGGCAGGGCATCTTCAGCACGCAGTCAGCTTTGCAACTGTGACACATATATTGCTCTCGCTCCGCACTTTCCTACCTCAAAGTCCAATTGAATCCAAAATCTCTGTGCCCTTTCTCTGCTGGGCAGAAGCAGAGTAGAGCAGGAACCTTTAGCCAATGCTAAAAGAGCTGAAGAGACAGTCCAGAAAGTTCCCACTGATCATCTTCAGCGCACAGCGAGCTTTGCAACACTGCAACGCACATTGCTGTCACTCCTCCCTTTTTGCCTGAAAGACCAGCTGAATCCACCATCTCTGTGCCCGCTCTCTGCTGAGCAGCAACAGAGAGAGTAGAGCAGGAATTTTTAGACCTGCCTAAAACAGCAGAAGAGCCTTGAAAAAAATCTCCTGCTTGATCATGTTTTGCACACAGTGAGCTTTAAACTGTGACACAAACATTGCTGTCACTCCTCACTTTATCTCCTAAAAGTGCATTTGAATCCAAAGTTTCTGGTGCGCTCTCTCGTTTCGAGAGGAGTTGTGACAGGGGAGGAGCAGCGCTTGGACTCTAATCCCACAGACGAAGGGCCAGCAGGGAAACTCCTGCAGGGCATCTTCAGCACACAGTGAGCTTTGCAATTCGGCAACACACATTGCTGTAACTCCTCCTTTTCCTGCCTGGAAGACCAATTGATTCCAACATCTCTGTGCCCACTCTCTGCTGAGCAGCAACAGAGAGAGTAGAGCAGGAATGTTTAGACTGGGCTAAAACAGCAGAAGAGCCTTGCAAAAAAGCTCCTCCTGATCATGTTTAGCACACAGTGAGCTTTAAACTGTGACACAAACATTGCTGTCACTCTTCACTCTTTCTCCTAAAAGACCATTTCAATCCAAGAACTCCGCTGCCAGCACTCTGCTGAGCAGCAGAGTGAGCAGGAATGTCTGCAATCTGTAAGGCAGTGGAAGAGACAGGCCTGAAGGCTGCTCTTGTGCTTCTTCAACACACTGAGCTTTACAACTGTGACACACACACTGTTGTCACTCCTCATTGTAGCTCCTAAAAGTGCATTTGAATCCAGCGTTTCTGGTCTCCACTCTCGTTTCAAGAGCAGCAGAGGAAGGTGAGCACGAGCGCTTGGAATCCGCTCCCAGTTCCGAAGGGCAGGGAGGGAAAGTCCTTGCAGATCATCTTCAGCGCACAGTGAGCTTTGCAACTCTGAAACACACATTGCTGTCACTCCTCACTTCATCTCCTAATAATCCGTTTGAATCCATGGTCTCTCCCGCCCTCTCTCGTTTGAACAGCAGCAGTGACAGGTGAACACGATCTCTTGGCCTCTGCTCCCACAGCCGAAGAGCCCGGAGTGAAAGCTCCGGCAGGGCATCTTCCGCACGCAGTCAGCTTTGCAACTGTGACACATATATTTCTCTCGCTCCGCACTTTCCTACCTCAAAGTCCAATTGAATCCAAAATCTCTGTGCCCTGTCTCTGCTGGGCAGAAGCAGAGTAGAGCAGGAACCTTTAGCCAATGCTAAAAGAGCTGAAGAGACAGTCCAGAAAGTTCCCACTGATCATCTTCAGCGCACAGCGAGCTTTGCAACACTGCAACACTCATTGCTGTCACTCCTCCCTTTTTGCCTGAAAGACCAGCTGAATCCACCATCTCTGTGCCCGCTCTCTGCTGAGCAGCAACAGAGAGAGTAGAGCAGGAATTTTTGGACCTGCCTAAAACAGGAGAAGTGCCTTGAAAAAAATCTCCTGCTTGATCATGTTTTGCACACAGTGAGCTTTAAACTGTGACACAAACATTGCTGTCACTCCTCACTTTATCTCCTAAAAGTGCATTTGAATCCAAAGTTTCTGGTGCGCTCTCTCGTTTCGAGAGGAGTTGTGACAGGGGAGGAGCAGCGCTTGGACTCTAATCCCACAGACGAAGGGCCAGCAGGGAATCTCCTGCAGGGCATCTTCAGCACACAGTGAGCTTTGCAATTCTGCAACACACATTGCTGTAACTCCTCCTTTTCCTGCCTGGAAGACCTATTGATTCCAACATCTCTGTGCCCACTCTCTGCTGAGCAGCAACAGAGAGAGTAGAGCAGGAATGTTTAGACTGGGCTAAAACAGCAGAAGAGCCTTGCAAAAAAGCTCCTCCTGATCATGTTTAGCACACAGTGAGCTTTAAACTGTGACACAAACATTGCTGTCACTCTTCACTCTTTCTCCTAAAAGACCATTTCAATCCAAGAACTCCGCTGCCAGCACTCTGCTGAGCAGCAGAGTGAGCAGGAATGTCTGCAATCTGTAAGGCAGTGGAAGAGACAGGCCTGAAGGCTGCTCTTGTGCTTCTTCAACACACTGAGCTTTACAACTGTGACACACACACTGTTGTCACTCCTCATTGTAGCTCCTAAAAGTGCATTTGAATCCAGCGTTTCTGGTCTCCACTCTCGTTTCAAGAGCAGCAGAGGAAGGTGAGCACGAGCGCTTGGAATCCGCTCCCAGTTCCGAAGGGCAGGGAGGGAAAGTCCTTGCAGATCATCTTCAGCGCACAGTGAGCTTTGCAACTCTGAAACACACATTGCTGTCACTCCTCACTTCATCTCCTAATAACCCGTTTGAATCCATGGTTTCTCCCGCCCTCTCTCGTTTGAACAGCAGCAGTGACAGGTGAACACGATCTCTTGGCCTCTGCTCCCACAGCCAAAGAGCCCGGAGTGAAAGCTCCGGCAGGGCATCTTCAGCACGCAGTCAGCTTTGCAACTGTGACACATATATTGCTCTCGCTCCGCACTTTCCTACCTCAAAGTCCAATTGAATCCAAAATCTCTGTGCCCTTTCTCTGCTGGGCAGAAGCAGAGTAGAGCAGGAACCTTTAGCCAATGCTAAAAGAGCAGAAGAGACAGTCCAGAAAGTTCCCACTGATCATCTTCAGCGCACAGCGAGCTTTGCAACTCTGCAACACACATTGCTGTCACTCCTCCCTTTTTGCCTGAAAGACCAGCTGAATCCACCATCTCTGAGCCCGCTCTCTGCTGAGCAGCAACAGAGAGAGTAGAGCAGGAATTTTTAGACCTGCCTAAAACAGCAGAAGAGCCTTGAAAAAAATCTCCTGCTTGATCATGTTTTGCACACAGTGAGCTTTAAACTGTGACACAAACATTGCTGTCACTCCTCACTTTATCTCCTAAAAGTGCATTTGAATCCAAAGTTTCTGGTGCGCTCTCTCGTTTCGAGAGGAGTTGTGACAGGGGAGGAGCAGCGCTTGGACTCTAATCCCACAGACGAAGGGCCAGCAGGGAAACGCCTGCAGGGCATCTTCAGCACACAGTGAGCTTTGCAATTCTGCAACACACATTGCTGTAACTCCTCCTTTTCCTGCCTGGAAGACCAATTGATTCCAACATCTCTGTGCCCACTCTCTGCTGAGCAGCAACAGAGAGCAGGAATGTTTAGACTGGGCTAAAACAGCAGAAGAGCCTTGCAAAAAAGCTCCTCCTGATCATGTTCAGCACACAGTGAGCTTTAAACTGTGACACAAACATTGCTGTCACTCTTCACTCTTTCTCCTAAAAGACCATTTCAATCCAAGAACTCCGTTGCCAGCACTCTGCTGATCAGCAGAGTGAGCAGGGATGTCTGCAATCTGTAAGGCAGTGGAAGAGACAGGCCTGAAGGCTGCTCTTGTGCTTCTTCAACACACTGAGCTTTACAACTTTGACACACACACTGTTGTCACTCCTCATTGTAGCTCCTAAAAGTGCATTTGAATCCAGCGTTTCTGGTCTCCACTCTCGTTTCCAGTGCAGCAGAGGCAGGTGAGCACGAGCGCTTGGAATCCGCTCCCAGTTCCGAAGGGCAGGGAGGGAAAGTCCTTGCAGATCATCTTCAGCGCACAGTGAGCTTTGCAACTCTGAAACACACATTGCTGTCACTCCTCACTTCATCTCCTAATAATACGTTTGAATCCATGGTCTCTCCCGCCCTCTCTCGTTTGAACAGCAGCAGTGACAGGTGAACACGATCTCTTGGCCTCTGCTCCCACAGCCGAAGAGCCCGGAGTGAAAGCTCCGGCAGGGCATCTTCAGCACGCAGTCAGCTTTGCAACTGTGACACATATATTGCTCTCGCTCCGCACTTTCCTACCTCAAAGTCCAATTGAATCCAAAATCTCTGTGCCCTTTCTCTGCTGGGCAGAAGCAGAGTAGAGCAGGAACCTTTAGCCAATGCTAAAAGAGCAGAAGAGACAGTCCAGAAAGTTCCCACTGATCATCTTCAGCGCACAGCGAGCTTTGCAACTCTGCAACACACATTGCTGTCACTCCTCCCTTTTTGCCTGAAAGACCAGCTGAATCCACCATCTCTGTGCCCGCTCTCTGCTGAGCAGCAACAGAGATAGTAGAGCAGGAATTTTTAGACCTGCCTAAAACAGCAGAAGAGCCTGGAAAAAAATCTCCTGCTTGATCATGTTTTGCACACAGTGAGCTTTAAACTGTGACACAAACATTGCTGTCACTCCTCACTTTATCTCCTAAAAGTGCATTTGAATCCAAAGTTTCTGGTGCGCTCTCTCGTTTGGAGAGGAGTTGTGACAGGGGAGGAGCAGCGCTTGGACTCTAATCCCACAGACGAAGGGCCAGCAGGGAAACGCCTGCAGGGCATCTTCAGCACACAATGAGCTTTGCAACTCTGCAAAACACATTGCTGTAACTCCTCCTTCTCCTGCCTGGAAGACCTATTGATTCCAACATCTCTGTGCCCACTCTCTGCTGAGCAGCAACAGAGAGAGTAGAGCAGGAATGTTTAGACTGGGCTAAAACAGCAGAAGAGCCTTGCAAAAAAGCTCCTCCTGATCATGTTTAGCACACAGTGAGCTTTAAACTGTGACACAAACATTGCTGTCACTCTTCACTCTTTCTCCTAAAAGACCATTTCAATCCAAGAACTCCGTTGCCAGCACTCTGCTGAGCAGCAGAGTGAGCAGGAATGTCTGCAATCTGTAAGGCAGTGGAAGAGACAGGCCTGAAGGCTGCTCTTGTGCTTCTTCAACACACTGAGCTTTACAACTGTGACACACACACTGTTGTCACTCCTCATTGTAGCTCCTAAAAGTGCATTTGAATCCAGCGTTTCTGGTCTCCACTCTCGTTTCAAGAGCAGCAGAGGAAGGTGAGCACGAGCGCTTGGAATCCGCTCCCAGTTCCGAAGGGCAGGGAGGGAAAGTCCTTGCAGATCATCTTCAGCGCACAGTGAGCTTTGCAACTCTGAAACACACATTGCTGTCACTCCTCACTTCATCTCCTAATAATCCGTTTGAATCCATGGTCTCTCCCGCCCTCTCTCGTTTGAACAGCAGCAGTGACAGGTGAACACGATCTCTTGGCCTCTGCTCCCACAGCCGAAGAGCCCGGAGTGAAAGCTCCGGCAGGGCATCTTCAGCACGCAGTCAGCTTTGCAACTGTGACACATATATTGCTCTCGCTCCGCACTTTCCTACCTCAAAGTCCAATTGAATCCAAAATCTCTGTGCCCTTTCTCTGCTGGGCAGAAGCAGAGTAGAGCAGGAACCTTTAGCCAATGCTAAAAGAGCAGAAGAGACAGTCCAGAAAGTTCCCACTGATCATCTTCAGCGCACAGCGAGCTTTGCAACTCTGCAACACACATTGCTGTCACTCCTCCCTTTTTGCCTGAAAGACCAGCTGAATCCACCATCTCTGTGCCCGCTCTCTGCTGAGCAGCAACAGAGAGAGTAGAGCAGGAATTTTTAGACCTGCCTAAAACAGCAGAAGAGCCTTGAAAAAAATCTCCTGCTTGATCATGTTTTGCACACAGTGAGCTTTAAACTGTGACACAAACATTGCTGTCACTCCTCACTTTATCTCCTAAAAGTGCATTTGAATCCAAAGTTTCTGGTGCGCTCTCTCGTTTCGAGAGGAGTTGTGACAGGGGAGGAGCAGCGCTTGGACTCTAATCCCACAGACGAAGGGCCAGCAAGGAAACGCCTGCAGGGCATCTTCAGCACACAGTGAGCTTTGCAACTCTGCAAAACACATTGCTGTAACTCCTCCTTCTCCTGCCTGGAAGACCTATTGATTCCAACATCTCTGTGCCCACTCTCTGCTGAGCAGCAACAGAGAGAAGGAATGTTTAGACTGGGCTAAAACAGCAGAAGAGCCTTGCAAAAAAGCTCCTCCTGATCATGTTTAGCACACAGTGAGCTTTAAACTGTGACACAAACATTGCTGTCACTCTTCACTCTTTCTCCTAAAAGACCATTTCAATCCAAGAACTCCGTTGCCAGCACTCTGCTGAGCAGCAGAGTGAGCAGGAATGTCTGCAATCTGTAAGGCAGTGGAAGAGAAAGGCCTGAAGGCTGCTCTTGTGCTTCTTCAACACACTGAGCTTTACAACTGTGACACACACACTGTTGTCACTCCTCATTGTAGCTCCTAAAAGTGCATTTGAATCCAGCGTTTCTGGTCTCCACTCTCGTTTCAAGAGCAGCAGAGGAAGGTGAGCACGAGCGCTTGGAATCCGCTCCCAGTTCCGAAGGGCAGGGAGGGAAAGTCCTTGCAGATCATCTTCAGCGCACAGTGAGCTTTGCAACTCTGAAACACACATTGCTGTTACTCCTCACTTCATCTCCTAATAATCCGTTTGAATCCATGGTCTCTCCCGCCCTCTCTCATTTGAACAGCAGCAGTGACAGGTGAACACGATCTCTTGGCCTCTGCTCCCACAGCCAAAGAGCCCGGAGTGAAAGCTCCAGCAGGGCATCTTCAGCACACAGTCAGCTTTGCAACTGTGACACATATATTGCTCTCGCTCCGCACTTTCCTACCTCAAAGTCCAATTGAATCCAAAATCTCTGTGCCCTTTCTCTGCTGGGCAGAAGCAGAGTAGAGCAGGAACCTTTAGCCAATGCTAAAAGAGCAGAAGAGACAGTCCAGAAAGTTCCCACTGATCATCTTCAGCGCACAGCGAGCTTTGCAACTCTGCAACACACATTGCTGTCACTCCTCCCTTTTTGCCTGAAAGACCAGCTGAATCCACCATCTCTGAGCCCGCTCTCTGCTGAGCAGCAACAGAGAGAGTAGAGCAGGAATTTTTAGACCTGCCTAAAACAGCAGAAGAGCCTTGAAAAAAATCTCCTGCTTGATCATGTTTTGCACACAGTGAGCTTTAAACTGTGACACAAACATTGCTGTCACTCCTCACTTTATCTCCTAAAAGTGCATTTGAATCCAAAGTTTCTGGTGCGCTCTCTCGTTTCGAGAGGAGTTGTGACAGGGGAGGAGCAGCGCTTGGACTCTAATACCACAGACGAAGGGCCAGCAGGGAAACTCCTGCAGGGCATCTTCAGCACACAGTGAGCTTTGCAACTCTGCAAAACACATTGCTGTAACTCCTCCTTCTCCTGCCTGGAAGACCAATTGATTCCAACATCTCTGTGCCCACTCTCTGCTGAGCAGCATCAGAGAGAGTAGAGCAGGAATGTTTAGACTGGGCTAAAACAGCAGAAGAGCCTTGCAAAAAAGCTCCTCCTGATCATGTTTAGCACACAGTGAGCTTTAAACTGTGACACAAACATTGCTGTCACTCTTCACTCTTTCTCCTAAAAGACCATTTCAATCCAAGAACTCCGTTGCCAGCACTCTGCTGAGCAGCAGAGTGAGCAGGAATGTCTGCAATCTGTAAGGCAATGGAAGAGACAGGCCTGAAGGCTGCTCTTGTGCTTCTTCAACACACTGAGCTTTACAACTGTGACACACACACTGTTGTCACTCCTCATTGTAGCTCCTAAAAGTGCATTTGAATCCAGCGTTTCTGGTCTCCACTCTCGTTTCCAGTGCAGCAGAGGCAGGTGAGCACGAGCGCTTGGAATCCGCTCCCAGTTCCGAAGGGCAGGGAGGGAAAGTCCTTGCAGATCATCTTCAGCGCACAGTGAGCTTTGCAACTCTGAAACACACATTGCTGTCACTCCTCACTTCATCTCCTAATAATACGTTTGAATCCATGGTCTCTCCCGCCCTCTCTCGTTTGAACAGCAGCAGTGACAGGTGAACACGATCTCTTGGCCTCTGCTCCCACAGCCGAAGAGCCCGGAGTGAAAGCTCCGGCAGGGCATCTTCAGCACGCAGTCAGCTTTGCAACTGTGACACATATATTGCTCTCGCTCCGCACTTTCCTACCTCAAAGTCCAATTGAATCCAAAATCTCTGTGCCCTTTCTCTGCTGGGCAGAAGCAGAGTAGAGCAGGAACCTTTAGCCAATGCTAAAAGAGCAGAAGAGACAGTCCAGAAAGTTCCCACTGATCATCTTCAGCGCACAGCGAGCTTTGCAACTCTGCAACACACATTGCTGTCACTCCTCCCTTTTTGCCTGAAAGACCAGCTGAATCCACCATCTCTGTGCCCGCTCTCTGCTGAGCAGCAACAGAGATAGTAGAGCAGGAATTTTTAGACCTGCCTAAAACAGCAGAAGAGCCTTGAAAAAAATCTCCTGCTTGATCATGTTTTGCACACAGTGAGCTTTAAACTGTGACACAAACATTGCTGTCACTCCTCACTTTATCTCCTAAAAGTGCATTTGAATCCAAAGTTTCTGGTGCGCTCTCTCGTTTCGAGAGGAGTTGTGACAGGGGAGGAGCAGCGCTTGGACTCTAATACCACAGACGAAGGGCCAGCAGGGAAACTCCTGCAGGGCATCTTCAGCACACAGTGAGCTTTGCAACTCTGCAAAACACATTGCTGTAACTCCTCCTTCTCCTGCCTGGAAGACCAATTGATTCCAACATCTCTGTGCCCACTCTCTGCTGAGCAGCAACAGAGAGAAGGAATGTTTAGACTGGGCTAAAACAGCAGAAGAGCCTTGCAAAAAAGCTCCTCCTGATCATGTTTAGCACACAGTGAGCTTTAAACTGTGACACAAACATTGCTGTCACTCTTCACTCTTTCTCCTAAAAGACCATTTCAATCCAAGAACTCCGTTGCCAGCACTCTGCTGAGCAGCAGAGTGAGCAGGAATGTCTGCAATCTGTAAGGCAGTGGAAGAGACAGGCCTGAAGGCTGCTCTTGTGCTTCTTCAACACACTGAGCTTTACAACTGTGACACACACACTGTTGTCACTCCTCATTGTAGCTCCTAAAAGTGCATTTGAATCCAGCGTTTCTGGTCTCCACTCTCGTTTCAAGAGCAGCAGAGGAAGGTGAGCACGAGCGCTTGGAATCCGCTCCCAGTTCCGAAGGGCAGGGAGGGAAAGTCCTTGCAGATCATCTTCAGCGCACAGTGAGCTTTGCAACTCTGAAACACACATTGCTGTCACTCCTCACTTCATCTCCTAATAATCCGTTTGAATCCATGGTCTCTCCCGCCCTCTCTCGTTTGAACAGCAGCAGTGACAGGTGAACACGATCTCTTGGCCTCTGCTCCCACAGCCGAAGAGCCCGGAGTGAAAGCTCCGGCAGGGCATCTTCAGCACGCAGTCAGCTTTGCAACTGTGACACATATATTGCTCTCGCTCCGCACTTTCCTACCTCAAAGTCCAATTGAATCCAAAATCTCTGTGCCCTTTCTCTGCTGGGCAGAAGCAGAGTAGAGCAGGAACCTTTAGCCAATGCTAAAAGAGCAGAAGAGACAGTCCAGAAAGTTCCCACTGATCATCTTCAGCGCACAGCGAGCTTTGCAACTCTGCAACACACATTGCTGTCACTCCTCCCTTTTTGCCTGAAAGACCAGCTGAATCCACCATCTCTGTGCCCGCTCTCTGCTGAGCAGCAACAGAGATAGTAGAGCAGGAATTTTTAGACCTGCCTAAAACAGCAGAAGAGCCTTGAAAAAAATCTCCTGCTTGATCATGTTTTGCACACAGTGAGCTTTAAACTGTGACACAAACATTGCTGTCACTCCTCACTTTATCTCCTAAAAGTGCATTTGAATCCAAAGTTTCTGGTGCGCTCTCTCGTTTCGAGAGGAGTTGTGACAGGGGAGGAGCAGCGCTTGGACTCTAATCCCACAGACGAAGGGCCAGCAGGGAAACTCCTGCAGGGCATCTTCAGCACACAGTGAGCTTTGCAACTCTGCAAAACACATTGCTGTAACTCCTCCTTCTCCTGCCTGGAAGACCAATTGATTCCAACATCTCTGTGCCCACTCTCTGCTGAGCAGCAACAGAGAGAAGGAATGTTTAGACAGGGCTAAAACAGCAGAAGAGCCTTGCAAAAAAGCTCCTCCTGATCATGTTTAGCACACAGTGAGCTTTAAACTGTGACACAAACATTGCTGTCACTCTTCACTCTTTCTCCTAAAAGACCATTTCAATCCAAGAACTCCGTTGCCAGCACTCTGCTGAGCAGCAGAGTGAGCAGGAATGTCTGCAATCTGTAAGGCAGTGGAAGAGACAGGCCTGAAGGCTGCTCTTGTGCTTCTTCAACACACTGAGCTTTACAACTGTGACACACACACTGTTGTCACTCCTCATTGTAGCTCCTAAAAGTGCATTTGAATCCAGCGTTTCTGGTCTCCACTCTCGTTTCAAGAGCAGCAGAGGAAGGTGAGCACGAGCGCTTGGAATCCGCTCCCAGTTCCGAAGGGCAGGGAGGGAAAGTCCTTGCAGATCATCTTCAGCGCACAGTGAGCTTTGCAACTCTGAAACACACATTGCTGTCACTCCTCACTTCATCTCCTAATAATCCGTTTGAATCCATGGTCTCTCCCGCCCTCTCTCGTTTGAACAGCAGCAGTGACAGGTGAACACGATCTCTTGGCCTCTGCTCCCACAGCCGAAGAGCCCGGAGTGAAAGCTCCGGCAGGGCATCTTCAGCACGCAGTCAGCTTTGCAACTGTGACACATATATTGCTCTCGCTCCGCACTTTCCTACCTCAAAGTCCAATTGAATCCAAAATCTCTGTGCCCTTTCTCTGCTGGGCAGAAGCAGAGTAGAGCAGGAACCTTTAGCCAATGCTAAAAGAGCAGAAGAGACAGTCCAGAAAGTTCCCACTGATCATCTTCAGCGCACAGCGAGCTTTGCAACTCTGCAACACACATTGCTGTCACTCCTCCCTTTTTGCCTGAAAGACCAGCTGAATCCACCATCTCTGTGCCCGCTCTCTGCTGAGCAGCAACAGAGATAGTAGAGCAGGAATTTTTAGACCTGCCTAAAACAGCAGAAGAGCCTTGAAAAAAATCTCCTGCTTGATCATGTTTTGCACACAGTGAGCTTTAAACTGTGACACAAACATTGCTGTCACTCCTCACTTTATCTCCTAAAAGTGCATTTGAATCCAAAGTTTCTGGTGTGCTCTCTCGTTTCGAGAGGAGTTGTGACAGGGGAGGAGCAGCGCTTGGACTCTAATCCCACAGACGAAGGGCCAGCAGGGAAACTCCTGCAGGGCATCTTCAGCACACAGTGAGCTTTGCAATTCTGCAACACACATTGCTGTAACTCCTCCTTTTCCTGCCTGGAAGACCAATTGATTCCAACATCTCTGTGCCCACTCTCTGCTGAGCAGCAACAGAGAGAAGGAATGTTTAGACTGGGCTAAAACAGCAGAAGAGCCTTGCAAAAAAGCTCCTCCTGATCATGTTTAGCACACAGTGAGCTTTAAACTGTGACACAAACATTGCTGTCACTCTTCACACTTTCTCCTAAAAGACCATTTCAATCCAAGAACTCCGTTGCCAGCACTCTGCTGAGCAGCAGAGTGAGCAGGAATGTCTGCAATCTGTAAGGCAGTGGAAGAGACAGGCCTGAAGGCTGCTCTTGTGCTTCTTCAACACACTGAGCTTTACAACTGTGACACACACACTGTTGTCACTCCTCATTGTAGCTCCTAAAAGTGCATTTGAATCCAGCGTTTCTGGTCTCCACTCTCGTTTCAAGAGCAGCAGAGGAAGGTGAGCACGAGCGCTTGGAATCCGCTCCCAGTTCCGAAGGGCAGGGAGGGAAAGTCCTTGCAGATCATCTTCAGCGCACAGTGAGCTTTGCAACTCTGAAACACACATTGCTGTCACTCCTCACTTCATCTCCTAATAATCCGTTTGAATCCATGGTCTCTCCCGCCCTCTCTCGTTTGAACAGCAGCAGTGACAGGTGAACACGATCTCTTGGCCTCTGCTCCCACAGCCGAAGAGCCCGGAGTGAAAGCTCCGGCAGGGCATCTTCAGCACGCAGTCAGCTTTGCAACTGTGACACATATATTGCTCTCGCTCCGCACTTTCCTACCTCAAAGTCCAATTGAATCCAAAATCTCTGTGCCCTTTCTCTGCTGGGCAGAAGCAGAGTAGAGCAGGAACCTTTAGCCAATGCTAAAAGAGCAGAAGAGACAGTCCAGAAAGTTCCCACTGATCATCTTCAGCGCACAGCGAGCTTTGCAACTCTGCAACACACATTGCTGTCACTCCTCCCTTTTTGCCTGAAAGACCAGCTGAATCCACCATCTCTGAGCCCGCTCTCTGCTGAGCAGCAACAGAGAGAGTAGAGCAGGAATTTTTAGACCTGCCTAAAACAGCAGAAGAGCCTTGAAAAAAATCTCCTGCTTGATCATGTTTTGCACACAGTGAGCTTTAAACTGTGACACAAACATTGCTGTCACTCCTCACTTTATCTCCTAAAAGTGCATTTGAATCCAAAGTTTCTGGTGCGCTCTCTCGTTTGGAGAGGAGTTGTGACAGGGGAGGAGCAGCGCTTGGACTCTAATCCCACAGACGAAGGGCCAGCAGGGAAACTCCTGCAGGGCATCTTCAGCACACAGTGAGCTTTGCAACTCTGCAAAACACATTGCTGTAACTCCTCCTTTTCCTGCCTGGAAGACCTATTGATTCCAACATCTCTGTGCCCACTCTCTGCTGAGCAGCAACAGAGAGTAGGGCAGGAATGTTTAGACTGGGCTAAAACAGCAGAAGAGCCTTGCAAAAAAACTCCTCCTGATCATGTTTAGCACACAGTGAGCTTTAAACTGTGACACAAACATTGCTGTCACTCTTCACTCTTTCTCCTAAAAGACCATTTCAATCCAAGAACTCCGTTGCCAGCACTCTGCTGAGCAGCAGAGTGAGCAGGAATGTCTGCAATCTGTAAGGCAGTGGAAGAGACAGGCCTGAAGGCTGCTCTTGTGCTTCTTCAACACACTGAGCTTTACAACTTTGACACACACACTGTTGTCACTCCTCATTGTAGCTCCTAAAAGTGCATTTGAATCCAGCGTTTCTGGTCTCCACTCTCGTTTCAAGAGCAGCAGAGGTAGGTGAGCACGAGCGCTTGGAATCCGCTCCCAGTTCCGAAGGGCAGGGAGGGAAAGTCCTTGCAGATCATCTTCAGCGCACAGTGAGCTTTGCAACTCTGAAACACACATTGCTGTCACTCCTCACTTCATCTCCTAATAATCCGTTTGAATCCATGGTCTCTCCCGCCCTCTCTCGTTTGAACAGCAGCAGTGACAGGTGAACACGATCTCTTGGCCTCTGCTCCCACAGCCAAAGAGCCCGGAGTGAAAGCTCCGGCAGGGCATCTTCAGCACGCAGTCAGCTTTGCAACTCTGACACATATATTGCTCTCGCTCCGCACTTTCCTACCTCAAAGTCCAATTGAATCCAAAATCTCTGTGCCCTTTCTCTGCTGGGCAGAAGCAGAGAGAGTAGAGCAGGAACCTTTAGCCAATGCTAAAAGAGCAGAAGAGACAGTCCAGAAAGTTCCCACTGATCATCTTCAGCGCACAGCGAGCTTTGCAACTCTGCAACACACATTGCTGTCACTCCTCCCTTTTTGCCTGAAAGACCAGCTGAATCCACCATCTCTGTGCCCGCTCTCTGCTGAGCAGCAACAGAGAGAGTAGAGCAGGAATTTTTAGACCTGCCTAAAACAGCAGAAGAGCCTTGAAAAAAATCTCCTGCTTGATCATGTTTTGCACACAGTGAGCTTTAAACTGTGACACAAACATTGCTGTCACTCCTCACTTTATCTCCTAAAAGTGCATTTGAATCCAAAGTTTCTGGTACGCACTCTCGTTTGGAGAGGAGTTGTGACAGGGGAGGAGCAGCGCTTGGACTCTAATCCCACAGACGAAGGGCCAGCAGGGAAACTCCTGCAGGGCATCTTCAGCACACAGTGAGCTTTGCAACTCTGCAAAACACATTGCTGTAACTCCTCCTTTTCCTGCCTGGAAGACCTATTGATTCCAACATCTCTGTGCCCACTCTCTGCTGAGCAGCATCAGAGAGAGTAGAGCAGGAATGTTTAGACTGGGCTAAAACAGCAGAAGAGCCTTGCAAAAAAGCTCCTCCTGATCATGTTTAGCACACAGTGAGCTTTAAACTGTGACACAAACATTGCTGTCACTCTTCACTCTTTCTCCTAAAAGACCATTTCAATCCAAGAACTCCGTTGCCAGCACTCTGCTGAGCAGCAGAGTGAGCAGGAATGTCTGCAATCTGTAAGGCAGTGGAAGAGACAGGCCTGAAGGCTGCTCTTGTGCTTCTTCAACACACTGAGCTTTACAACTTTGACACACACACTGTTGTCACTCCTCATTGTAGCTCCTAAAAGTGCATTTGAATCCAGCGTTTCTGGTCTCCACTCTCGTTTCAAGAGCAGCAGAGGTAGGTGAGCACGAGCGCTTGGAATCCGCTCCCAGTTCCGAAGGGCAGGGAGGGAAAGTCCTTGCAGATCATCTTCAGCGCACAGTGAGCTTTGCAACTCTGAAACACACATTGCTGTCACTCCTCACTTCATCTCCTAATAATCCGTTTGAATCCATGGTCTCTCCCGCCCTCTCTCGTTTGAACAGCAGCAGTGACAGGTGAACACGATCTCTTGGCCTCTGCTCCCACAGCCAAAGAGCCCGGAGTGAAAGCTCCGGCAGGGCATCTTCAGCACGCAGTCAGCTTTGCAACTGTGACACATATATTGCTCTCGCTCCGCACTTTCCTACCTCAAAGTCCAATTGAATCCAAAATCTCTGTGCCCTTTCTCTGCTGGGCAGAAGCAGAGAGAGTAGAGCAGGAACCTTTAGCCAATGCTAAAAGAGCAGAAGAGACAGTCCAGAAAGTTCCCACTGATCATCTTCAGCGCACAGCGAGCTTTGCAACTCTGCAACACACATTGCTGTCACTCCTCCCTTTTTGCCTGAAAGACCAGCTGAATCCACCATCTCTGTGCCCGCTCTCTGCTGAGCAGCAACAGAGAGAGTAGAGCAGGAATTTTTAGACCTGCCTAAAACAGCAGAAGAGCCTTGAAAAAAATCTCCTGCTTGATCATGTTTTGCACACAGTGAGCTTTAAACTGTGACACAAACATTGCTGTCACTCCTCACTTTATCTCCTAAAAGTGCATTTGAATCCAAAGTTTCTGGTACGCACTCTCGTTTGGAGAGGAGTTGTGACAGGGGAGGAGCAGCGCTTGGACTCTAATCCCACAGACGAAGGGCCAGCAGGGAAACTCCTGCAGGGCATCTTCAGCACACAGTGAGCTTTGCAACTCTGCAAAACACATTGCTGTAACTCCTCCTTTTCCTGCCTGGAAGACCTATTGATTCCAACATCTCTGTGCCCACTCTCTGCTGAGCAGCATCAGAGAGAGTAGAGCAGGAATGTTTAGACTGGGCTAAAACAGCAGAAGAGCCTTGCAAAAAAGCTCCTCCTGATCATGTTTAGCACACAGTGAGCTTTAAACTGTGACACAAACATTGCTGTCACTCTTCACTCTTTCTCCTAAAAGACCATTTCAATCCAAGAACTCCGTTGCCAGCACTCTGCTGAGCAGCAGAGTGAGCAGGAATGTCTGCAATCTGTAAGGCAGTGGAAGAGACAGGCCTGAAGGCTGCTCTTGTGCTTCTTCAACACACTGAGCTTTACAACTTTGACACACACACTGTTGTCACTCCTCATTGTAGCTCCTAAAAGTGCATTTGAATCCAGCGTTTCTGGTCTCCACTCTCGTTTCAAGAGCAGCAGAGGTAGGTGAGCACGAGCGCTTGGAATCCGCTCCCAGTTCCGAAGGGCAGGGAGGGAAAGTCCTTGCAGATCATCTTCAGCGCACAGTGAGCTTTGCAACTCTGAAACACACATTGCTGTCACTCCTCACTTCATCTCCTAATAATCCGTTTGAATCCATGGTCTCTCCCGCCCTCTCTCGTTTGAACAGCAGCAGTGACAGGTGAACACGATCTCTTGGCCTCTGCTCCCACAGCCAAAGAGCCCGGAGTGAAAGCTCCGGCAGGGCATCTTCAGCACGCAGTCAGCTTTGCAACTGTGACACATATATTGCTCTCGCTCCGCACTTTCCTACCTCAAAGTCCAATTGAATCCAAAATCTCTGTGCCCTTTCTCTGCTGGGCAGAAGCAGAGAGAGTAGAGCAGGAACCTTTAGCCAATGCTAAAAGAGCAGAAGAGACAGTCCAGAAAGTTCCCACTGATCATCTTCAGCGCACAGCGAGCTTTGCAACTCTGCAACACACATTGCTGTCACTCCTCCCTTTTTGCCTGAAAGACCAGCTGAATCCACCATCTCTGTGCCCGCTCTCTGCTGAGCAGCAACAGAGAGAGTAGAGCAGGAATTTTTAGACCTGCCTAAAACAGCAGAAGAGCCTTGAAAAAAATCTCCTGCTTGATCATGTTTTGCACACAGTGAGCTTTAAACTGTGACACAAACATTGCTGTCACTCCTCACTTTATCTCCTAAAAGTGCATTTGAATCCAAAGTTTCTGGTACGCACTCTCGTTTGGAGAGGAGTTGTGACAGGGGAGGAGCAGCGCTTGGACTCTAATCCCACAGACGAAGGGCCAGCAGGGAAACTCCTGCAGGGCATCTTCAGCACACAGTGAGCTTTGCAACTCTGCAAAACACATTGCTGTAACTCCTCCTTTTCCTGCCTGGAAGACCTATTGATTCCAACATCTCTGTGCCCACTCTCTGCTGAGCAGCATCAGAGAGAGTAGAGCAGGAATGTTTAGACTGGGCTAAAACAGCAGAAGAGCCTTGCAAAAAAGCTCCTCCTGATCATGTTTAGCACACAGTGAGCTTTAAACTGTGACACAAACATTGCTGTCACTCTTCACTCTTTCTCCTAAAAGACCATTTCAATCCAAGAACTCCGTTGCCAGCACTCTGCTGAGCAGCAGAGTGAGCAGGAATGTCTGCAATCTGTAAGGCAGTGGAAGAGACAGGCCTGAAGGCTGCTCTTGTGCTTCTTCAACACACTGAGCTTTACAACTTTGACACACACACTGTTGTCACTCCTCATTGTAGCTCCTAAAAGTGCATTTGAATCCAGCGTTTCTGGTCTCCACTCTCGTTTCAAGAGCAGCAGAGGTAGGTGAGCACGAGCGCTTGGAATCCGCTCCCAGTTCCGAAGGGCAGGGAGGGAAAGTCCTTGCAGATCATCTTCAGCGCACAGTGAGCTTTGCAACTCTGAAACACACATTGCTGTCACTCCTCACTTCATCTCCTAATAATCCGTTTGAATCCATGGTCTCTCCCGCCCTCTCTCGTTTGAACAGCAGCAGTGACAGGTGAACACGATCTCTTGGCCTCTGCTCCCACAGCCAAAGAGCCCGGAGTGAAAGCTCCGGCAGGGCATCTTCAGCACGCAGTCAGCTTTGCAACTCTGACACATATATTGCTCTCGCTCCGCACTTTCCTACCTCAAAGTCCAATTGAATCCAAAATATCTGTGCCCTTTCTCTGCTGGGCAGAAGCAGAGAGAGTAGAGCAGGAACCTTTAGCCAATGCTAAAAGAGCAGAAGAGACAGTCCAGAAAGTTCCCACTGATCATCTTCAGCGCACAGCGAGCTTTGCAACTCTGCAACACACATTGCTGTCACTCCTCCCTTTTTGCCTGAAAGACCAGCTGAATCCACCATCTCTGTGCCCGCTCTCTGCTGAGCAGCAACAGAGAGAGTAGAGCAGGAATTTTTAGACCTGCCTAAAACAGCAGAAGAGCCTTGAAAAAAATCTCCTGCTTGATCATGTTTTGCACACAGTGAGCTTTAAACTGTGACACAAACATTGCTGTCACTCCTCACTTTATCTCCTAAAAGTGCATTTGAATCCAAAGTTTCTGGTACGCACTCTCGTTTGGAGAGGAGTTGTGACAGGGGAGGAGCAGCGCTTGGACTCTAATCCCACAGACGAAGGGCCAGCAGGGAAACTCCTGCAGGGCATCTTCAGCACACAGTGAGCTTTGCAACTCTGCAAAACACATTGCTGTAACTCCTCCTTTTCCTGCCTGGAAGACCTATTGATTCCAACATCTCTGTGCCCACTCTCTGCTGAGCAGCAACAGAGAGTAGGGCAGGAATGTTTAGACTGGGCTAAAACAGCAGAAGAGCCTTGCAAAAAAACTCCTCCTGATCATGTTTAGCACACAGTGAGCTTTAAACTGTGACACAAACATTGCTGTCACTCTTCACTCTTTCTCCTAAAAGACCATTTCAATCCCAGAACTCCGTTGCCAGCACTCTGCTGAGCAGCAGAGTGAGCAGGAATGTCAGCAATCTGTAAGGCAGTGGAAGAGACAGGCCTGAAGGCTGCTCTTGTGCTTCTTCAACACACTGAGCTTTACAACTTTGACACACACACTGTTGTCACTCCTCATTGTAGCTCCTAAAAGTGCATTTGAATCCAGCGTTTCTGGTCTCCACTCTCGTTTCAAGAGCAGCAGAGGTAGGTGAGCACGAGCGCTTGGAATCCGCTCCCAGTTCCGAAGGGCAGGGAGGGAAAGTCCTTGCAGATCATCTTCAGCGCACAGTGAGCTTTGCAACTCTGAAACACACATTGCTGTCACTCCTCACTTCATCTCCTAATAATCCGTTTGAATCCATGGTCTCTCCCGCCCTCTCTCGTTTGAACAGCAGCAGTGACAGGTGAACACGATCTCTTGGCCTCTGCTCCCACAGCCAAAGAGCCCGGAGTGAAAGCTCCGGCAGGGCATCTTCAGCACGCAGTCAGCTTTGCAACTCTGACACATATATTGCTCTCGCTCCGCACTTTCCTACCTCAAAGTCCAATTGAATCCAAAATCTCTGTGCCCTTTCTCTGCTGGGCAGAAGCAGAGAGAGTAGAGCAGGAACCTTTAACCAATGCTAAAAGAGCAGAAGAGACAGTCCAGAAAGTTCCCACTGATCATCTTCAGCGCACAGCGAGCTTTGCAACTCTGCAACACACATTGCTGTCACTCCTCCCTTTTTGCCTGAAAGACCAGCTGAATCCACCATCTCTGTGCCCGCTCTCTGCTGAGCAGCAACAGAGAGAGTAGAGCAGGAATTTTTAGACCTGCCTAAAACAGCAGAAGAGCCTTGAAAAAAATCTCCTGCTTGATCATGTTTTGCACACAGTGAGCTTTAAACTGTGACACAAACATTGCTGTCACTCCTCACTTTATCTCCTAAAAGTGCATTTGAATCCAAAGTTTCTGGTACGCACTCTCGTTTGGAGAGGAGTTGTGACAGGGGAGGAGCAGCGCTTGGACTCTAATCCCACAGACGAAGGGCCAGCAGGGAAACTCCTGCAGGGCATCTTCAGCACACAGTGAGCTTTGCAACTCTGCAAAACACATTGCTGTAACTCCTCCTTTTCCTGCCTGGAAGACCTATTGATTCCAACATCTCTGTGCCCACTCTCTGCTGAGCAGCATCAGAGAGAGTAGAGCAGGAATGTTTAGACTGGGCTAAAACAGCAGAAGAGCCTTGCAAAAAAGCTCCTCCTGATCATGTTTAGCACACAGTGAGCTTTAAACTGTGACACAAACATTGCTGTCACTCTTCACTCTTTCTCCTAAAAGACCATTTCAATCCAAGAACTCCGTTGCCAGCACTCTGCTGAGCAGCAGAGTGAGCAGGAATGTCTGCAATCTGTAAGGCAGTGGAAGAGACAGGCCTGAAGGCTGCTCTTGTGCTTCTCCAACACACTGAGCTTTACAACTTTGACACACACACTGTTGTCACTCCTCATTGTAGCTCCTAAAAGTGCATTTGAATCCAGCGTTTCTGGTCTCCACTCTCGTTTCAAGAGCAGCAGAGGTAGGTGAGCACGAGCGCTTGGAATCCGCTCCCAGTTCCGAAGGGCAGGGAGGGAAAGTCCTTGCAGATCATCTTCAGCGCACAGTGAGCTTTGCAACTCTGAAACACACATTGCTGTCACTCCTCACTTCATCTCCTAATAATCCGTTTGAATCCATGGTCTCTCCCGCCCTCTCTCGTTTGAACAGCAGCAGTGACAGGTGAACACGATCTCTTGGCCTCTGCTCCCACAGCCAAAGAGCCCGGAGTGAAAGCTCCGGCAGGGCATCTTCAGCACGCAGTCAGCTTTGCAACTCTGACACATATATTGCTCTCGCTCCGCACTTTCCTACCTCAAAGTCCAATTGAATCCAAAATCTCTGTGCCCTTTCTCTGCTGGGCAGAAGCAGAGAGAGTAGAGCAGGAACCTTTAGCCAATGCTAAAAGAGCAGAAGAGACAGTCCAGAAAGTTCCCACTGATCATCTTCAGCGCACAGCGAGCTTTGCAACTCTGCAACACACATTGCTGTCACTCCTCCCTTTTTGCCTGAAAGACCAGCTGAATCCACCATCTCTGTGCCCGCTCTCTGCTGAGCAGCAACAGAGAGAGTAGAGCAGGAATTTTTAGACCTGCCTAAAACAGCAGAAGAGCCTTGAAAAAAATCTCCTGCTTGATCATGTTTTGCACACAGTGAGCTTTAAACTGTGACACAAACATTGCTGTCACTCCTCACTTTATCTCCTAAAAGTGCATTTGAATCCAAAGTTTCTGGTACGCACTCTCGTTTGGAGAGGAGTTGTGACAGGGGAGGAGCAGCGCTTGGACTCTAATCCCACAGATGAAGGGCCAGCAGGGAAACTCCTGCAGGGCATCTTCAGCACACAGTGAGCTTTGCAACTCTGCAAAACACATTGCTGTAACTCCTCCTTTTCCTGCCTGGAAGACCTATTGATTCCAACATCTCTGTGCCCACTCTCTGCTGAGCAGCATCAGAGAGAGTAGAGCAGGAATGTTTAGACTGGGCTAAAACAGCAGAAGAGCCTTGCAAAAAAGCTCCTCCTGATCATGTTTAGCACACAGTGAGCTTTAAACTGTGACACAAACATTGCTGTCACTCTTCACTCTTTCTCCTAAAAGACCATTTCAATCCAAGAACTCCGTTGCCAGCACTCTGCTGAGCAGCAGAGTGAGCAGGAATGTCTGCAATCTGTAAGGCAGTGGAAGAGACAGGCCTGAAGGCTGCTCTTGTGCTTCTTCAACACACTGAGCTTTACAACTTTGACACACACACTGTTGTCACTCCTCATTGTAGCTCCTAAAAGTGCATTTGAATCAAGCGTTTCTGGTCTCCACTCTCGTTTCAAGAGCAGCAGAGGTAGGTGAGCACGAGCGCTTGGAATCCGCTCCCAGTTCCGAAGGGCAGGGAGGGAAAGTCCTTGCAGATCATCTTCAGCGCACAGTGAGCTTTGCAACTCTGAAACACACATTGCTGTCACTCCTCACTTCATCTCCTAATAATCCGTTTGAATCCATGGTCTCTCCCGCCCTCTCTCGTTTGAACAGCAGCAGTGACAGGTGAACACGATCTCTTGGCCTCTGCTCCCACAGCCAAAGAGCCCGGAGTGAAAGCTCCGGCAGGGCATCTTCAGCACGCAGTCAGCTTTGCAACTGTGACACATATATTGCTCTCGCTCCGCACTTTCCTACCTCAAAGTCCAATTGAATCCAAAATCTCTGTGCCCTTTCTCTGCTGGGCAGAAGCAGAGAGAGTAGAGCAGGAACCTTTAGCCAATGCTAAAAGAGCAGAAGAGACAGTCCAGAAAGTTCCCACTGATCATCTTCAGCGCACAGCGAGCTTTGCAACTCTGCAACACACATTGCTGTCACTCCTCCCTTTTTGCCTGAAAGACCAGCTGAATCCACCATCTCTGTGCCCGCTCTCTGCTGAGCAGCAACAGAGAGAGTAGAGCAGGAATTTTTAGACCTGCCTAAAACAGCAGAAGAGCCTTGAAAAAAATCTCCTGCTTGATCATGTTTTGCACACAGTGAGCTTTAAACTGTGACACAAACATTGCTGTCACTCCTCACTTTATCTCCTAAAAGTGCATTTGAATCCAAAGTTTCTGGTACGCACTCTCGTTTGGAGAGGAGTTGTGACAGGGGAGGAGCAGCGCTTGGACTCTAATCCCACAGACGAAGGGCCAGCAGGGAAACTCCTGCAGGGCATCTTCAGCACACAGTGAGCTTTGCAACTCTGCAAAACACATTGCTGTAACTCCTCCTTTTCCTGCCTGGAAGACCTATTGATTCCAACATCTCTGTGCCCACTCTCTGCTGAGCAGCAACAGAGAGTAGGGCAGGAATGTTTAGACTGGGCTAAAACAGCAGAAGAGCCTTGCAAAAAAACTCCTCCTGATCATGTTTAGCACACAGTGAGCTTTAAACTGTGACACAAACATTGCTGTCACTCCTCACTTTATCTCCTAAAAGTGCATTTGAATCCAAAGTTTCTGGTGCGCTCTCACGTTTCGCGAGGAGTTGTGACAGGGGAGGAGCAGCGCTTGGACTCTAATCCCACAGACGAAGGGCCAGCAGGGAAACTCCTGCAGGGCATCTTCAGCACACAGTGAGCTTTGCAATTCTGCAACACACATTGCTGTAACTCCTTTTCCTGCCTGGAAGACCAATTGATTCCAACATCTCTGTGCCCACTCTCTGCTGAGCAGCAACAGAGAGAAGGAATGTTTAGATTGGGCTAAAACAGCAGAAGAGCCTTGCAAAAAAGCTCCTCCTGATCATGTTTAGCACACAGTGAGCTTTAAACTGTGACACAAACATTGCTGTCACTCTTCACTCTTTCTCCTAAAAGACCATTTCAATCCAAGAACTCCGTTGCCAGCACTCTGCTGAGCAGCAGAGTGAGCAGGAATGTCTGCAATCTGTAAGGCAGTGGAAGAGACAGGCCTGAAGGCTGCTCTTGTGCTTCTTCAACACACTGAGCTTTACAACTTTGACACACACACTGTTGTCACTCCTCATTGTAGCTCCTAAAAGTGCATTTGAATCCAGCGTTTCTGGTCTCCACTCTCGTTTCAAGAGCAGCAGAGGAAGGTGAGCACGAGCGCTTGGAATCCGCTCCCAGTTCCGAAGGGCAGGGAGGGAAAGTCCTTGCAGATCATCTTCAGCGCACAGTGAGCTTTGCAACTCTGAAACACACATTGCTGTCACTCCTCACTTCATCTCCTAATAATCCGTTTGAATCCATGGTCTCTCCCGCCCTCTCTCGTTTGAACAGCAGCAGTGACAGGTGAACACGATCTCTTGGCCTCTGCTCCCACAGCCGAAGAGCCCGGAGTGAAAGCTCCGGCAGGGCATCTTCAGCACGCAGTCAGCTTTGCAACTGTGACACATATATTGCTCTCGCTCCACACTTTCCTACCTCAAAGTCCAATTGAATCCAAAATCTCTGTGCCCTTTCTCTGCTGGGCAGAAGCAGAGAGAGTAGAGCAGGAACTTTTAGCCAATGCTAAAAGAGCAGAAGAGACAGTCCAGAAAGTTCCCACTGATCATCTTCAGCGCACAGCGAGCTTTGCAACTCTGCAACACACATTGCTGTCACTCCTCCCTTTTTGCCTGAAAGACCAGCTGAATCCACCATCTCTGTGCCCGCTCTCTGCTGAGCAGCAACAGAGAGAGTAGAGCAGGAATTTTTAGACCTGCCTAAAACAGCAGAAGAGCCTTGCAAAAAATCTCCTGCTTGATCATGTTTTGCACACAGTGAGCTTTAAACTGTGACACAAACATTGCTGTCACTCCTCACTTTATCTCCTAAAAGTGCATTTGAATCCAAAGTTTCTGGTGCGCTCTCTCGTTTCGATAGGAGTTGTGACAGGGGAGGAGCAGCGCTTGGACTCTAATCCCACAGACGAAGGGCCAGCAGGGAAACTCCTGCAGGGCATCTTCAGCACACAGTGAGCTTTGCAACTCTGCAACACACATTGCTGTCACTCCTCCCTTTTTGCCTGAAAGACCAGCTGAATCCACCATCTCTGTGCCCGCTCTCTGCTGAGCAGCAACAGAGAGAGTAGAGCAGGAATGTTTAGCCTGGGCTAAAACAGCAGAAGAGCCTTGCAAAAAAGCTCCTCCTGATCATGTTTAGCACACAGTGAGCTTTAAACTGTGACACAAACATTGCTGTCACTCTTCACTCTTTCTCCTAAAAGACCATTTCAATCCAAGAACTCCGTTGCCAGCACTCTGCTGAGCAGCAGAGTGAGCAGGAATGTCTGCAATCTGTAAGGCAGTGGAAGAGACAGGCCTGAAGGCTGCTCTTGTGCTTCTTCAACACACTGAGCTTTACAACTGTGACACACACACTGTTGTCACTCCTCATTGTAGCTCCTAAAAGTGCATTTGAATCCAGCGTTTCTGGTCTCCACTCTCGTTTCCAGTGCACCAGAGGCAGGTGAGCACGAGCGCTTGGAATCCGCTCCCAGTTCCGAAGGGCAGGGAGGGAAAGTCCTTGCAGATCATCTTCAGCGCACAGTGAGCTTTGCAACTCTGAAACACACATTGCTGTCACTCCTCACTTTATCTCCTAAAAGTACATTTCAAGCCAACGTTTCTGGCGCGCTCTCTCGCTTCGAGAGCAGTTGTGACAGGGGAGGACGAGCGCTTGGATTCTAATTTCACAGCCGAAGGGCCAGCATGGAAACTACTGCTGGGCATCTTCAGCACACATTGAGATTCACAACTCTGAAACACATATTGCTGTCACCTCTCACTTTCCTACCTGAAAGTCCAATTGAATAATACATCTCCTGTGCTTGCTCTTTGTGAGCAGTAGCAGAATATAGCACTTACGTTTGGACTCTGCTGAAACAGCAGAAGAGACAGTCCAGAAAGTTCCCACTGATCATCTTCAGCACACAGTGAGCTTTGCAACTCTGCAACACACATTGCTGTCTCTTCTTTTCCTGCCTGAAAGACCAATTGATTCCAACACCTCTGTGCCCGCTCTCTGCTGAGCAGCAACAGAGAGAGTAGAGCAGGAATGTTTAGCCTGGGCTAAAACAGCAGAAGAGCCTTGCAAAAAATCTCCTGCTTGATCATGTTTTGCACACAGTGAGCTTTAAACTGTGACACAAACATTGCTGTCACTCCTCACTTTATCTCCTAAAAGTGCATTTGAATCCAAAGTTTCTGGTGCGCTCTCACGTTTCAAGAGGAGTTGTGACAGGGGAGGAGCAGCGCTTGGACTCTAATCCCACAGACGAAGGGCCAGCAGGGAAACTCCTGCAGGGCATCTTCAGCACACAGTGAGCTTTGCAATTCTGCAACACACATTGCTGTAACTCCTTTTCCTGACTGGAAGACCAATTGATTCCAACATCTCTGTGCCCACTCTCTGCTGAGCAGCAACAGAGAGAAGGAATGTTTAGACTGGGCTAAAACAGCAGAAGAGCCTTGCAAAAAAGCTCCTCCTGATCATGTTTAGCACACAGTGAGCTTTAAACTGTGACACAAACATTGCTGTCACTCTTCACTCTTTCTCCTAAAAGACCATTTCAATCCAAGAACTCCGTTGCCAGCACTCTGCTGAGCAGCAGAGTGAGCAGGAATGTCTGCAATCTGTAAGGCAGTGGAAGAGACAGGCCTGAAGGCTGCTCTTGTGCTTCTTCAACACACTGAGCTTTACAACTGTGACACACACACTGTTGTCACTCCTCATTGTAGCTCCTAAAAGTGCATTTGAATCCAGCGTTTCTGGTCTCCACTCTCGTTTCAAGAGCAGCAGAGGAAGGTGAGCACGAGCGCTTGGAATCCGCTCCCAGTTCCGAAGGGCAGGGAGGGAAAGTCCTTGCAGATCATCTTCAGCGCACAGTGAGCTTTGCAACTCTGAAACACACATTGCTGTCACTCCTCACTTCATCTCCTAATAATCCGTTTGAATCCATGGTCTCTCCCGCCCTCTCTCGTTTGAACAGCAGCAGTGACAGGTGAACACGATCTCTTGGCCTCTGCTCCCACAGCCGAAGAGCCCGGAGTGAAAGCTCCGGCAGGGCATCTTCAGCACGCAGTCAGCTTTGCAACTGTGACACATATATTGCTCTCGCTCCGCACTTTCCTACCTCAAAGTCCAATTGAATCCAAAATCTCTGTGCCCTTTCTCTGCTGGGCAGAAGCAGAGAGAGTAGAGCAGGAACTTTTAGCCAATGCTAAAAGAGCAGAAGAGACAGTCCAGAAAGTTCCCACTGATCATCTTCAGCGCACAGCGAGCTTTGCAACTCTGCAACACACATTGCTGTCACTCCTCCCTTTTTGCCTGAAAGACCAGCTGAATCCACCATCTCTGTGCCCGCTCTCTGCTGAGCAGCAACAGAGAGAGTAGAGCAGGAATTTTTAGACCTGCCTAAAACAGCAGAAGAGCCTTGAAAAAAATCTCCTGCTTGATCATGTTTTGCACACAGTGAGCTTTAAACTGTGACACAAACATTGCTGTCACTCCTCACTTTATCTCCTAAAAGTGCATTTCAAGCCAACGTTTCTGGTGCGCTCTCTCGCTTCGAGAGCAGTTGTGACAGGGGAGGACGAGCGCTTGGATTCTAATTTCACAGCCGAAGGGCCAGCAGGGAAACTCCTGCAGGGCATCTTCAGCGCACAGTGAGCTTTACAATTCTGAAACACACATTGCTGTCACTCCTCCTTTTCTTGCCTGAAAGACCAATTGATTCCAACATCTCTGTGCCCACTCTCTGCTGAGCAGCAACAGAGAGAGTAGAGCAGGAATGTTTAGACTGGGCTAAAACAGCAGAAGAGCCTTGCAAAAAAGCTCCTCCTGATCATGTTTAGCACACAGTGAGCTTTAAACTGTGACACAAACATTGCTGTCACTCTTCACTCTTTCTCCTAAAAGACCATTTCAATCCAAGAACTCCGTTGCCAGCACTCTGCTGAGCAGCAGAGTGAGCAGGAATGTCTGCAATCTGTAAGGCAGTGGAAGAGACAGGCCTGAAGGCTGCTCTTGTGCTTCTTCAACACACTGAGCTTTACAACTGTGACACACACACTGTTGTCACTCCTCATTGTAGCTCCTAAAAGTGCATTTGAATCCAGCGTTTCTGGTCTCCACTCTCGTTTCAAGAGCAGCAGAGGAAGGTGAGCACGAGCGCTTGGAATCCGCTCCCAGTTCCGAAGGGCAGGGAGGGAAAGTCCTTGCAGATCATCTTCAGCGCACAGTGAGCTTTGCAACTCTGAAACACACATTGCTGTCACTCCTCACTTCATCTCCTAATAATCCGTTTGAATCCATGGTCTCTCCCGCCCTCTCTCGTTTGAACAGCAGCAGTGACAGGTGAACACGATCTCTTGGCCTCTGCTCCCACAGCCGAAGAGCCCGGAGTGAAAGCTCCGGCAGGGCATCTTCAGCACGCAGTCAGCTTTGCAACTGTGACACATATATTGCTCTCGCTCCGCACTTTCCTACCTCAAAGTCCAATTGAATCCAAAATCTCTGTGCCCTTTCTCTGCTGGGCAGAAGCAGAGAGAGTAGAGCAGGAACTTTTAGCCAATGCTAAAAGAGCAGAAGAGACAGTCCAGAAAGTTCCCACTGATCATCTTCAGCGCACAGCGAGCTTTGCAACTCTGCAACACACATTGCTGTCACTCCTCCCTTTTTGCCTGAAAGACCAGCTGAATCCACCATCTCTGTGCCCGCTCTCTGCTGAGCAGCAACAGAGAGAGTAGAGCAGGAATTTTTAGACCTGCCTAAAACAGCAGAAGAGCCTTGAAAAAAATCTCCTGCTTGATCATGTTTTGCACACAGTGAGCTTTAAACTGTGACACAAACATTGCTGTCACTCCTCACTTTATCTCCTAAAAGTGCATTTCAAGCCAACGTTTCTGGTGCGCTCTCTCGCTTCGAGAGCAGTTGTGACAGGGGAGGACGAGCGCTTGGATTCTAATTTCACAGCCGAAGGGCCAGCATGGAAACTACTGCTGGGCATCTTCAGCACACATTGAGATTCACAACTCTGAAACACATATTGCTGTCACCTCTCACTTTCCTACCTGAAAGTCCAATTGAATAATACATCTCCTGTGCTTGCTCTTTGTGAGCAGTAGCAGAATATAGCACTTACGTTTGGACTCTGCTGAAACAGCAGAAGAGACAGTCCAGAAAGTTCCCACTGATCATCTTCAGCACACAGTGAGCTTTGCAACTCTGCAACACACACTGCTGTCTCTTCTTTTCCTGCCTGAAAGACCAATTGATTCCAACACCTCTGTGCCCGCTCTCTGCTGAGCAGCAACAGAGAGAGTAGAGCAGGAATGTTTAGCCTGGGCTAAAACAGCAGAAGAGCCTTGCAAAAAATCTCCTGCTTGATCATGTTTTGCACACAGTGAGCTTTAAACTGTGACACAAACATTGCTGTCACTCCTCACTTTATCTCCTAAAAGTGCATTTGAATCCAAAGTTTCTGGTGCGCTCTCACGTTTCGAGAGGAGTTGTGACAGGGGAGGAGCAGCGCTTGGACTCTAATCCCACAGACGAAGGGCCAGCAGGGAAACTCCTGCAGGGCATCTTCAGCACACAGTGAGCTTTGCAATTCTGCAACACACATTGCTGTAACTCCTTTTCCTGCCTGGAAGACCAATTGATTCCAACATCTCTGTGCCCACTCTCTGCTGAGCAGCAACAGAGAGAAGGAATGTTTAGATTGGGCTAAAACAGCAGAAGAGCCTTGCAAAAAAGCTCCTCCTGATCATGTTTAGCACACAGTGAGCTTTAAACTGTGACACAAACATTGCTGTCACTCTTCACTCTTTCTCCTAAAAGACCATTTCAATCCAAGAACTCCGTTGCCAGCACTCTGCTGAGCAGCAGAGTGAGCAGGAATGTCTGCAATCTGTAAGGCAGTGGAAGAGACAGGCCTGAAGGCTGCTCTTGTGCTTCTTCAACACACTGAGCTTTACAACTGTGACACACACACTGTTGTCACTCCTCATTGTAGCTCCTAAAAGTGCATTTGAATCCAGCGTTTCTGGTCTCCACTCTCGTTTCAAGAGCAGCAGAGGACGGTGAGCACGAGCGCTTGGAATCCGCTCCCAGTTCCGAAGGGCAGGGAGGGAAAGTCCTTGCAGATCATCTTCAGCGCACAGTGAGCTTTGCAACTCTGAAACACACATTGCTGTCACTCCTCACTTCATCTCCTAATAATCCGTTTGAATCCATGGTCTCTCCCGCCCTCTCTCGTTTGAACAGCAGCAGTGACAGGTGAACACGATCTCTTGGCCTCTGCTCCCACAGCCGAAGAGCCCGGAGTGAAAGCTCCGGCAGGGCATCTTCAGCACGCAGTCAGCTTTGCAACTGTGACACATATATTGCTCTCGCTCCGCACTTTCCTACCTCAAAGTCCAATTGAATCCAAAATCTCTGTGCCCTTTCTCTGCTGGGCAGAAGCAGAGAGAGTAGAGCAGGAACTTTTAGCCAATGCTAAAAGAGCAGAAGAGACAGTCCAGAAAGTTCCCACTGATCATCTTCAGCGCACAGCGAGCTTTGCAACTCTGCAACACACATTGCTGTCACTCCTCCCTTTTTGCCTGAAAGACCAGCTGAATCCACCATCTCTGTGCCCGCTCTCTGCTGAGCAGCAACAGAGAGAGTAGAGCAGGAATTTTTAGACCTGCCTAAAACAGCAGAAGAGCCTTGCAAAAAATCTCCTGCTTGATCATGTTTTGCACACAGTGAGCTTTAAACTGTGACACAAACATTGCTGTCACTCCTCACTTTATCTCCTAAAAGTGCATTTGAATCCAAAGTTTCTGGTGCGCTCTCTCGTTTCGATAGGAGTTGTGACAGGGGAGGAGCAGCGCTTGGACTCTAATCCCACAGACGAAGGGCCAGCAGGGAAACTCCTGCAGGGCATCTTCAGCACACAGTGAGCTTTGCAACTCTGCAACACACATTGCTGTCACTCCTCCCTTTTTGCCTGAAAGACCAGCTGAATCCACCATCTCTGTGCCCGCTCTCTGCTGAGCAGCAACAGAGAGAGTAGAGCAGGAATGTTTAGCCTGGGCTAAAACAGCAGAAGAGCCTTGCAAAAAAGCTCCTCCTGATCATGTTTAGCACACAGTGAGCTTTAAACTGTGACACAAACATTGCTGTCACTCTTCACTCTTTCTCCTAAAAGACCATTTCAATCCCAGAACTCCGTTGCCAGCACTCTGCTGAGCAGCAGAGTGAGCAGGAATGTCTGCAATCTGTAAGGCAGTGGAAGAGACAGGCCTGAAGGCTGCTCTTGTGCTTCTTCAACACACTGAGCTTTACAACTGTGACACACACACTGTTGTCACTCCTCATTGTAGCTCCTAAAAGTGCATTTGAATCCAGCGTTTCTGGTCTCCACTCTCGTTTCCAGTGCACCAGAGGCAGGTGAGCACGAGCGCTTGGAATCCGCTCCCAGTTCCGAAGGGCAGGGAGGGAAAGTCCTTGCAGATCATCTTCAGCGCACAGTGAGCTTTGCAACTCTGAAACACACATTGCTGTCACTCCTCACTTTATCTCCTAAAAGTACATTTCAAGCCAACGTTTCTGGCGCGCTCTCTCGCTTCGAGAGCAGTTGTGACAGGGGAGGACGAGCGCTTGGATTCTAATTTCACAGCCGAAGGGCCAGCATGGAAACTACTGCTGGGCATCTTCAGCACACATTGAGATTCACAACTCTGAAACACATATTGCTGTCACCTCTCACTTTCCTACCTGAAAGTCCAATTGAATAATACATCTCCTGTGCTTGCTCTTTGTGAGCAGTAGCAGAATATAGCACTTACGTTTGGACTCTGCTGAAACAGCAGAAGAGACAGTCCAGAAAGTTCCCACTGATCATCTTCAGCACACAGTGAGCTTTGCAACTCTGCAACACACATTGCTGTCTCTTCTTTTCCTGCCTGAAAGACCAATTGATTCCAACACCTCTGTGCCCGCTCTCTGCTGAGCAGCAACAGAGAGAGTAGAGCAGGAATGTTTAGCCTGGGCTAAAACAGCAGAAGAGCCTTGCAAAAAATCTCCTGCTTGATCATGTTTTGCACACAGTGAGCTTTAAACTGTGACACAAACATTGCTGTCACTCCTCACTTTATCTCCTAAAAGTGCATTTGAATCCAAAGTTTCTGGTGCGCTCTCACGTTTCAAGAGGAGTTGTGACAGGGGAGGAGCAGCGCTTGGACTCTAATCCCACAGACGAAGGGCCAGCAGGGAAACTCCTGCAGGGCATCTTCAGCACACAGTGAGCTTTGCAATTCTGCAACACACATTGCTGTAACTCCTTTTCCTGACTGGAAGACCAATTGATTCCAACATCTCTGTGCCCACTCTCTGCTGAGCAGCAACAGAGAGAAGGAATGTTTAGACTGGGCTAAAACAGCAGAAGAGCCTTGCAAAAAAGCTCCTCCTGATCATGTTTAGCACACAGTGAGCTTTAAACTGTGACACAAACATTGCTGTCACTCTTCACTCTTTCTCCTAAAAGACCATTTCAATCCCAGAACTCCGTTGCCAGCACTCTGCTGAGCAGCAGAGTGAGCAGGAATGTCTGCAATCTGTAAGGCAGTGGAAGAGACAGGCCTGAAGGCTGCTCTTGTGCTTCTTCAACACACTGAGCTTTACAACTGTGACACACACACTGTTGTCACTCCTCATTGTAGCTCCTAAAAGTGCATTTGAATCCAGCGTTTCTGGTCTCCACTCTCGTTTCAAGAGCAGCAGAGGAAGGTGAGCACGAGCGCTTGGAATCCGCTCCCAGTTCCGAAGGGCAGGGAGGGAAAGTCCTTGCAGATCATCTTCAGCGCACAGTGAGCTTTGCAACTCTGAAACACACATTGCTGTCACTCCTCACTTCATCTCCTAATAATCCGTTTGAATCCATGGTCTCTCCCGCCCTCTCTCGTTTGAACAGCAGCAGTGACAGGTGAACACGATCTCTTGGCCTCTGCTCCCACAGCCGAAGAGCCCGGAGTGAAAGCTCCGGCAGGGCATCTTCAGCACGCAGTCAGCTTTGCAACTGTGACACATATATTGCTCTCGCTCCGCACTTTCCTACCTCAAAGTCCAATTGAATCCAAAATCTCTGTGCCCTTTCTCTGCTGGGCAGAAGCAGAGAGAGTAGAGCAGGAACTTTTAGCCAATGCTAAAAGAGCAGAAGAGACAGTCCAGAAAGTTCCCACTGATCATCTTCAGCGCACAGCGAGCTTTGCAACTCTGCAACACACATTGCTGTCACTCCTCCCTTTTTGCCTGAAAGACCAGCTGAATCCACCATCTCTGTGCCCGCTCTCTGCTGAGCAGCAACAGAGAGAGTAGAGCAGGAATTTTTAGACCTGCCTAAAACAGCAGAAGAGCCTTGAAAAAAATCTCCTGCTTGATCATGTTTTGCACACAGTGAGCTTTAAACAGTGACACAAACATTGCTGTCACTCCTCACTTTATCTCCTAAAAGTGCATTTCAAGCCAACGTTTCTGGTGCGCTCTCTCGCTTCGAGAGCAGTTGTGACAGGGGAGGACGAGCGCTTGGATTCTAATTTCACAGCCGAAGGGCCAGCAGGGAAACTCCTGCAGGGCATCTTCAGCGCACAGTGAGCTTTACAATTCTGAAACACACATTGCTGTCACTCCTCCTTTTCTTGCCTGAAAGACCAATTGATTCCAACATCTCTGTGCCCACTCTCTGCTGAGCAGCAACAGAGAGAGTAGAGCAGGAATGTTTAGACTGGGCTAAAACAGCAGAAGAGCCTTGCAAAAAAGCTCCTCCTGATCATGTTTAGCACACAGTGAGCTTTAAACTGTGACACAAACATTGCTGTCACTCTTCACTCTTTCTCCTAAAAGACCATTTCAATCCCAGAACTCCTTTGCCAGCACTCTGCTGAGCAGCAGAGTGAGCAGGGATGTCTGCAATCTGTATTGCAGTGGAAGAGACAGGCCTGAAGGCTGCTCTTGTGCTTCTTCAACACACTGAGCTTTACAACTTTGACACACACACTGTTGTCACTCCTCATTGTAGCTCCTAAAAGTGCATTTGAATCCAGCGTTTCTGGTCTCCACTCTCGTTTCCAGTGCACCAGAGGCAGGTGAGCACGAGCGCTTGGAATCCGCTCCCAGTTCCGAAGGGCAGGGAGGGAAAGTCCTTGCAGATCATCTTCAGCGCACAGTGAGCTTTGCAACTCTGAAACACACATTGCTGTCACTCCTCACTTTATCTCCTAAAAGTGCATTTCAAGCCAACGTTTCTGGTGCGCTCTCTCGCTTCGAGAGCAGTTGTGACAGGGGAGGACGAGCGCTTGGATTCTAATTTCACAGCCGAAGGGCCAGCATGGAAACTACTGCTGGGCATCTTCAGCACACATTGAGATTCACAACTCTGAAACACATATTGCTGTCACCTCTCACTTTCCTACCTGAAAGTCCAATTGAATAATACATCTCCTGTGCTTGCTCTTTGTGAGCAGTAGCAGAATATAGCACTTACGTTTGGACTCTGCTGAAACAGCAGAAGAGACAGTCCAGAAAGTTCCCACTGATCATCTTCAGCACACAGTGAGCTTTGCAACTCTGCAACACACATTGCTGTCTCTTCTTTTCCTGCCTGAAAGACCAATTGATTCCAACACCTCTGTGCCCGCTCTCTGCTGAGCAGCAACAGAGAGAGTAGAGCAGGAATGTTTAGCCTGGGCTAAAACAGCAGAAGAGCCTTGCAAAAAATCTCCTGCTTGATCATGTTTTGCACACAGTGAGCTTTAAACTGTGACACAAGCATTGCTGTCACTCCTCACTTTATCTCCTAAAAGTGCATTTGAATCCAAAGTTTCTGGTGCGCTCTCACGTTTCGAGAGGAGTTGTGACAGGGGAGGAGCAGCGCTTGGACTCTAATCCCACAGACGAAGGGCCAGCAGGGAAACTCCTGCAGGGCATCTTCAGCACACAGTGAGCTTTGCAATTCTGCAACACACATTGCTGTAACTCCTTTTCCTGCCTGGAAGACCAATTGATTCCAACATCTCTGTGCCCACTCTCTGCTGAGCAGCAACAGAGAGAAGGAATGTTTAGATTGGGCTAAAACAGCAGAAGAGCCTTGCAAAAAAGCTCCTCCTGATCATGTTTAGCACACAGTGAGCTTTAAACTGTGACACAAACATTGCTGTCACTCTTCACTCTTTCTCCTAAAAGACCATTTCAATCCAAGAACTCCGTTGCCAGCACTCTGCTGAGCAGCAGAGTGAGCAGGAATGTCTGCAATCTGTAAGGCAGTGGAAGAGACAGGCCTGAAGGCTGCTCTTGTGCTTCTTCAACACACTGAGCTTTACAACTGTGACACACACACTGTTGTCACTCCTCATTGTAGCTCCTAAAAGTGCATTTGAATCCAGCGTTTCTGGTCTCCACTCTCGTTTCAAGAGCAGCAGAGGAAGGTGAGCACGAGCGCTTGGAATCCGCTCCCAGTTCCGAAGGGCAGGGAGGGAAAGTCCTTGCAGATCATCTTCAGCGCACAGTGAGCTTTGCAACTCTGAAACACACATTGCTGTCACTCCTCACTTCATCTCCTAATAATCCGTTTGAATCCATGGTCTCTCCCGCCCTCTCTCGTTTGAACAGCAGCAGTGACAGGTGAACACGATCTCTTGGCCTCTGCTCCCACAGCCGAAGAGCCCGGAGTGAAAGCTCCGGCAGGGCATCTTCAGCACGCAGTCAGCTTTGCAACTGTGACACATATATTGCTCTCGCTCCGCACTTTCCTACCTCAAAGTCCAATTGAATCCAAAATCTCTGTGCCCTTTCTCTGCTGGGCAGAAGCAGAGAGAGTAGAGCAGGAACTTTTAGCCAATGCTAAAAGAGCAGAAGAGACAGTCCAGAAAGTTCCCACTGATCATCTTCAGCGCACAGCGAGCTTTGCAACTCTGCAACACACATTGCTGTCACTCCTCCCTTTTTGCCTGAAAGACCAGCTGAATCCACCATCTCTGTGCCCGCTCTCTGCTGAGCAGCAACAGAGAGAGTAGAGCAGGAATTTTTAGACCTGCCTAAAACAGCAGAAGAGCCTTGAAAAAAATCTCCTGCTTGATCATGTTTTGCACACAGTGAGCTTTAAACTGTGACACAAACATTGCTGTCACTCCTCACTTTATCTCCTAAAAGTGCATTTCAAGCCAACGTTTCTGGTGCGCTCTCTCGCTTCGAGAGCAGTTGTGACAGGGGAGGACGAGCGCTTGGATTCTAATTTCACAGCCGAAGGGCCAGCATGGAAACTACTGCTGGGCATCTTCAGCACACATTGAGATTCACAACTCTGAAACACATATTGCTGTCACCTCTCACTTTCCTACCTGAAAGTCCAATTGAATAATACATCTCCTGTGCTTGCTCTTTGTGAGCAGTAGCAGAATATAGCACTTACGTTTGGACTCTGCTGAAACAGCAGAAGAGACAGTCCAGAAAGTTCCCACTGATCATCTTCAGCACACAGTGAGCTTTGCAACTCTGCAACACACATTGCTGTCTCTTCTTTTCCTGCCTGAAAGACCAATTGATTCCAACACCTCTGTGCCCGCTCTCTGCTGAGCAGCAACAGAGAGAGTAGAGCAGGAATGTTTAGCCTGGGCTAAAACAGCAGAAGAGCCTTGCAAAAAATCTCCTGCTTGATCATGTTTTGCACACAGTGAGCTTTAAACTGTGACACAAACATTGCTGTCACTCCTCACTTTATCTCCTAAAAGTGCATTTGAATCCAAAGTTTCTGGTGCGCTCTCACGTTTCGAGAGGAGTTGTGACAGGGGAGGAGCAGCGCTTGGACTCTAATCCCACAGACGAAGGGCCAGCAGGGAAACTCCTGCAGGGCATCTTCAGCACACAGTGAGCTTTGCAATTCTGCAACACACATTGCTGTAACTCCTTTTCCTGCCTGGAAGACCAATTGATTCCAACATCTCTGTGCCCACTCTCTGCTGAGCAGCAACAGAGAGAGTAGAGCAGGAATGTTTAGACTGGGCTAAAACAGCAGAAGAGCCTTGCAAAAAAGCTCCTCCTGATCATGTTTAGCACACAGTGAGCTTTAAACTGTGACACAAACATTGCTGTCACTCTTCACTCTTTCTCCTAAAAGACCATTTCAATCCCAGAACTCCGTTGCCAGCACTCTGCTGAGCAGCAGAGTGAGCAGGAATGTCTGCAATCTGTAAGGCAGTGGAAGAGACAGGCCTGAAGGCTGCTCTTGTGCTTCTTCAACACACTGAGCTTTACAACTTTGACACACACACTGTTGTCACTCCTCATTGTAGCTCCTAAAAGTGCATTTGAATCCAGCGTTTCTGGTCTCCACTCTCGTTTCAAGAGCAGCAGAGGAAGGTGAGCACGAGCGCTTGGAATCCGCTCCCAGTTCCGAAGGGCAGGGAGGGAAAGTCCTTGCAGATCATCTTCAGCGCACAGTGAGCTTTGCAACTCTGAAACACACATTGCTGTCACTCCTCACTTCATCTCCTAATAATCCGTTTGAATCCATGGTCTCTCCCGCCCTCTCTCGTTTGAACAGCAGCAGTGACAGGTGAACATGATCTCTTGGCCTCTGCTCCCACAGCCGAAGAGCCCGGAGTGAAAGCTCCGGCAGGGCTTCTTCAGCACGCAGTCAGCTTTGCAACTGTGACACATATATTGCTCTCGCTCCGCACTTTCCTACCTCAAAGTCCAATTGAATCCAAAATCTCTGTGCCCTTTCTCTGCTGGGCAGAAGCAGAGAGAGTAGAGCAGGAACCTTTAGCCAATGCTAAAAGAGCAGAAGAGACAGTCTAGAAAGTTCCCACTGATCATTTTCAGCGCACAGCGAGCTTTGCAACTCTGCAACACACATTGCTGTCACTCCTCCCTTTTTGCCTGAAAGACCAGCTGAATCCACCATCTCTGTGCCCGCTCTCTGCTGAGCAGCAACAGAGAGAGTAGAGCAGGAATTTTTAGACCTGCCTAAAACAGCAGAAGAGCCTTGAAAAAAATCTCCTGCTTGATCATGTTTTGCACACAGTGAGCTTTAAACTGTGACACAAACATTGCTGTCACTCCTCACTTTATCTCCTAAAAGTGCATTTAGAGCCAACGTTTCTGGTGCGCTCTCTCGCTTCGAGAGCAGTTGTGACAGGGGAGGACGAGCGCTTGGATTCTAATTTCACAGCCGAAGGGCCAGCAGGGAAAATCCTGCAGGGCATCTTCAGCGCACAGTGAGCTTTACAATTCTGAAACACACATTGCTGTCACTCCTCCTTTTCTTGCCTGAAAGACCAATTGATTCCAACATCTCTGTGCCCACTCTCTGCTGAGCAGCAACAGAGAGAGTAGAGCAGGAATGTTTAGACTGGGCTAAAACAGCAGAAGAGCCTTGCAAAAAAGCTCCTCCTGATCATGTTTAGCACACAGTGAGCTTTAAACTGTGACACAAACATTGCTGTCACTCTTCACTCTTTCTCCTAAAAGACCATTTCAATCCCAGAACTCCTTTGCCAGCACTCTGCTGAGCAGCAGAGTGAGCAGGGATGTCTGCAATCTGTATTGCAGTGGAAGAGACAGGCCTGAAGGCTGCTCTTGTGCTTCTTCAACACACTGAGCTTTACAACTTTGACACACACACTGTTGTCACTCCTCATTGTAGCTCCTAAAAGTGCATTTGAATCCAGCGTTTCTGGTCTCCACTCTCGTTTCCAGTGCACCAGAGGCAGGTGAGCACGAGCGCTTGGAATCCGCTCCCAGTTCCGAAGGGCAGGGAGGGAAAGTCCTTGCAGATCATCTTCAGCGCACAGTGAGCTTTGCAACTCTGAAACACACATTGCTGTCACTCCTCAGTTTATCTCCTAAAAGTGCATTTCAAGCCAACGTTTCTGGTGCGCTCTCTCGCTTCGAGAGCAGTTGTGACAGGGGAGGACGAGCGCTTGGATTCTAATTTCACAGCCGAAGGGCCAGCATGGAAACTACTGCTGGGCATCTTCAGCACACATTGAGATTCACAACTCTGAAACACATATTGCTGTCACCTCTCACTTTCCTACCTGAAAGTCCAATTGAATAATACATCTCCTGTGCTTGCTCTTTGTGAGCAGTAGCAGAATATAGCACTTACGTTTGGACTCTGCTGAAACAGCAGAAGAGACAGTCCAGAAAGTTCCCACTGATCATCTTCAGCACACAGTGAGCTTTGCAACTCTGCAACACACATTGCTGTCTCTTCCTTTCCTGCCTGAAAGACCAATTGATTCCAACACCTCTGTGCCCGCTCTCTGCTGAGCAGCAACAGAGAGAGTAGAGCAGGAATGTTTAGCCTGGGCTAAAACAGCAGAAGAGCCTTGCAAAAAATCTCCTGCTTGATCATGTTTTGCACACAGTGAGCTTTAAACTGTGACACAAACATTGCTGTCACTCCTCACTTTATCTCCTAAAAGTGCATTTGAATCCAAAGTTTCTGGTGCGCTCTCACGTTTCGAGAGGAGTTGTGACAGGGGAGGAGCAGCGCTTGGACTCTAATCCCACAGACGAAGGGCCAGCAGGGAAACTCCTGCAGGGCATCTTCAGCACACAGTGAGCTTTGCAATTCTGCAACACACATTGCTGTAACTCCTTTTCCTGCCTGGAAGACCAATTGATTCCAACATCTCTGTGCCCACTCTCTGCTGAGCAGCAACAGAGAGAGTAGAGCAGGAATGTTTAGACTGGGCTAAAACAGCAGAAGAGCCTTGCAAAAAAGCTCCTCCTGATCATGTTTAGCACACAGTGAGCTTTAAACTGTGACACAAACATTGCTGTCACTCTTCACTCTTTCTCCTAAAAGACCATTTCAATCCCAGAACTCCGTTGCCAGCACTCTGCTGAGCAGCAGAGTGAGCAGGAATGTCTGCAATCTGTAAGGCAGTGGAAGAGACAGGCCTGAAGGCTGCTCTTGTGCTTCTTCAACACACTGAGCTTTACAACTTTGACACACACACTGTTGTCACTCCTCATTGTAGCTCCTAAAAGTGCATTTGAATCCAGCGTTTCTGGTCTCCACTCTCGTTTCAAGAGCAGCAGAGGAAGGTGAGCACGAGCGCTTGGAATCCGCTCCCAGTTCCGAAGGGCAGGGAGGGAAAGTCCTTGCAGATCATCTTCAGCGCACAGTGAGCTTTGCAACTCTGAAACACACATTGCTGTCACTCCTCACTTCATCTCCTAATAATCCGTTTGAATCCATGGTCTCTCCCGCCCTCTCTCGTTTGAACAGCAGCAGTGACAGGTGAACACGATCTCTTGGCCTCTGCTCCCACAGCCGAAGAGCCCGGAGTGAAAGCTCCGGCAGGGCATCTTCAGCACGCAGTCAGCTTTGCAACTGTGACACATATATTGCTCTCGCTCCGCACTTTCCTACCTCAAAGTCCAATTGAATCCAAAATCTCTGTGCCCTTTCTCTGCTGGGCAGAAGCAGAGAGAGTAGAGCAGGAACTTTTAGCCAATGCTAAAAGAGCAGAAGAGACAGTCCAGAAAGTTCCCACTGATCATCTTCAGCGCACAGCGAGCTTTGCAACTCTGCAACACACATTGCTGTCACTCCTCCCTTTTTGCCTGAAAGACCAGCTGAATCCACCATCTCTGTGCCCGCTCTCTGCTGAGCAGCAACAGAGAGAGTAGAGCAGGAATGTTTAGACCTGCCTAAAACAGCAGAAGAGCCTTGAAAAAAATCTCCTGCTTGATCATGTTTTGCACACAGTGAGCTTTAAACTGTGACACAAACATTGCTGTCACTCCTCACTTTATCTCCTAAAAGTGCATTTCAAGCCAACGTTTCTGGTGCGCTCTCTCGCTTCGAGAGCAGTTGTGACAGGGGAGGACGAGCGCTTGGATTCTAATTTCACAGCCGAAGGGCCAGCATG
Source organism: Lathamus discolor (assembly GCF_037157495.1). Classification (NCBI taxonomy): domain Eukaryota; kingdom Metazoa; phylum Chordata; class Aves; order Psittaciformes; family Psittacidae; genus Lathamus; species Lathamus discolor. The sequence continues at coordinate 19,421,095 of NC_088908.1, read as the reverse complement.
GAAACTACTGCTGGGCATCTTCAGCACACATTGAGATTCACAACTCTGAAACACATATTGCTGTCACCTCTCACTTTCCTACCTGAAAGTCCAATTGAATAATACATCTCCTGTGCTTGCTCTTTGTGAGCAGTAGCAGAATATAGCACTTACGTTTGGACTCTGCTGAAACAGCAGAAGAGACAGTCCAGAAAGTTCCCACTGATCATCTTCAGCACACAGTGAGCTTTGCAACTCTGCAACACACATTGCTGTCTCTTCTTTTCCTGCCTGAAAGACCAATTGATTCCAACACCTCTGTGCCCGCTCTCTGCTGAGCAGCAACAGAGAGAGTAGAGCAGGAATTTTTAGCCTGGGCTAAAACAGCAGAAGAGCCTTGCAAAAAATCTCCTGCTTGATCATGTTTTGCACACAGTGAGCTTTAAACTGTGACACAAACATTGCTGTCACTCCTCACTTTATCTCCTAAAAGTGCATTTGAATCCAAAGTTTCTGGTGCGCTCTCACGTTTCGAGAGGAGTTGTGACAGGGGAGGAGCAGCGCTTGGACTCTAATCCCACAGACGAAGGGCCAGCAGGGAAACTCCTGCAGGGCATCTTCAGCACACAGTGAGCTTTGCAATTCTGCAACACACATTGCTGTAACTCCTTTTCCTGCCTGGAAGACCAATTGATTCCAACATCTCTGTGCCCACTCTCTGCTGAGCAGCAACAGAGAGAGTAGAGCAGGAATGTTTAGACTGGGCTTAAACAGCAGAAGAGCCTTGCAAAAAAGCTCCTCCTGATCATGTTTAGCACACAGTGAGCTTTAAACTGTGACACAAACATTGCTGTCACTCTTCACTCTTTCTCCTAAAAGACCATTTCAATCCAAGAACTCCGTTGCCAGCACTCTGCTGAGCAGCAGAGTGAGCAGGAATGTCTGCAATCTGTAAGGCAGTGGAAGAGACAGGCCTGAAGGCTGCTCTTGTGCTTCTTCAACACACTGAGCTTTACAACTTTGACACACACACTGTTGTCACTCCTCATTGTAGCTCCTAAAAGTGCATTTGAATCCAGCGTTTCTGGTCTCCACTCTCGTTTCAAGAGCAGCAGAGGAAGGTGAGCACGAGCGCTTGGAATCCGCTCCCAGTTCCGAAGGGCAGGGAGGGAAAGTCCTTGCAGATCATCTTCAGCGCACAGTGAGCTTTGCAACTCTGAAACACACATTGCTGTCACTCCTCACTTCATCTCCTAATAATCCGTTTGAATCCATGGTCTCTCCCGCCCTCTCTCGTTTGAACAGCAGCAGTGACAGGTGAACATGATCTCTTGGCCTCTGCTCCCACAGCCGAAGAGCCCGGAGTGAAAGCTCCGGCAGGGCTTCTTCAGCACGCAGTCAGCTTTGCAACTGTGACACATATATTGCTCTCGCTCCGCACTTTCCTACCTCAAAGTCCAATTGAATCCAAAATCTCTGTGCCCTTTCTCTGCTGGGCAGAAGCAGAGAGAGTAGAGCAGGAACCTTTAGCCAATGCTAAAAGAGCAGAAGAGACAGTCTAGAAAGTTCCCACTGATCATTTTCAGCGCACAGCGAGCTTTGCAACTCTGCAACACACATTGCTGTCACTCCTCCCTTTTTGCCTGAAAGACCAGCTGAATCCACCATCTCTGTGCCCGCTCTCTGCTGAGCAGCAACAGAGAGAGTAGAGCAGGAATTTTTAGACCTGCCTAAAACAGCAGAAGAGCCTTGAAAAAAATCTCCTGCTTGATCATGTTTTGCACACAGTGAGCTTTAAACTGTGACACAAACATTGCTGTCACTCCTCACTTTATCTCCTAAAAGTGCATTTGAATCCAAAGTTTCTGGTGCGCTCTCTCGTTTCGAGAGGAGTTGTGACAGGGGAGGAGCAGCGCTTGGACTCTAATCCCACAGCCGAAGGGCCAGCAGGGAAACTCCTGCAGGGCATCTTCAGCGCACAGTGAGCTTTACAATTCTGAAACACACATTGCTGTCACTCCTCCTTTTCTTGCCTGAAAGACCAATTGATTCCAACATCTCTGTGCCCACTCTCTGCTGAGCAGCAACAGAGAGAGTAGAGCAGGAATGTTTAGACTGGGCTAAAACAGCAGAAGAGCCTTGCAAAAAAGCTCCTCCTGATCATGTTTAGCACACAGTGAGCTTTAAACTGTGACACAAACATTGCTGTCACTCTTCACTCTTTCTCCTAAAAGACCATTTCAATCCAAGAACTCCGTTGCCAGCACTCTGCTGAGCAGCAGAGTGAGCAGGAATGTCTGCAATCTGTAAGGCAGTGGAAGAGACAGGCCTGAAGGCTGCTCTTGTGCTTCTTCAACACACTGAGCTTTACAACTTTGACACACACACTGTTGTCACTCCTCATTGTAGCTCCTAAAAGTGCATTTGAATCCAGCGTTTCTGGTCTCCACTCTCGTTTCCAGTGCACCAGAGGCAGGTGAGCACGAGCGCTTGGAATCCGCTCCCAGTTCCGAAGGGCAGGGAGGGAAAGTCCTTGCAGATCATCTTCAGCGCACAGTGAGCTTTGCAACACTGAAACACACATTGCTGTCACTCCTCACAAAAAATCTCACAAAATCTCCTGCTTGATCATGTTTTGCACACAGTGAGCTTTAAACTGTGACACAAACATTGCTGTCACTCCTCACTTTATCTCCTAAAAGTGCATTTCAAGCCCACGTTTCTGGTGCGCTCTCTCGCTTCGAGAGCAGTTGTGACAGGGGAGGACGAGCGCTTGGATTCTAATTTCACAGCCGAAGGGCCAGCATGGAAACTACTGCTGGGCATCTTCAGCACACATTGAGATTCACAACTCTGAAACACATATTGCTGTCACCTCTCACTTTCCTACCTGAAAGTCCAATTGAATAATACATCTCCTGTGCTTGCTCTTTGTGAGCAGTAGCAGAATATAGCACTTACGTTTGGACTCTGCTGAAACAGCAGAAGAGACAGTCCAGAAAGTTCCCACTGATCATCTTCAGCACACAGTGAGCTTTGCAACTCTGCAACACACATTGCTGTCTCTTCTTTTCCTGCCTGAAAGACCAATTGATTCCAACACCTCTGTGCCCGCTCTCTGCTGAGCAGCAACAGAGAGAGTAGAGCAGGAATGTTTAGCCTGGGCTAAAACAGCAGAAGAGCCTTGCAAAAAATCTCCTGCTTGATCATGTTTTGCACACAGTGAGCTTTAAACTGTGACACAAGCATTGCTGTCACTCCTCACTTTATCTCCTAAAAGTGCATTTGAATCCAAAGTTTCTGGTGCGCTCTCACGTTTCGAGAGGAGTTGTGACAGGGGAGGAGCAGCGCTTGGACTCTAATCCCACAGACGAAGGGCCAGCAGGGAAACTCCTGCAGGGCATCTTCAGCACACAGTGAGCTTTGCAATTCTGCAACACACATTGCTGTAACTCCTTTTCCTGCCTGGAAGACCAATTGATTCCAACATCTCTGTGCCCACTCTCTGCTGAGCAGCAACAGAGAGAGTAGAGCAGGAATGTTTAGACTGGGCTAAAACAGCAGAAGAGCCTTGCAAAAAAGCTCCTCCTGATCATGTTTAGCACACAGTGAGCTTTAAACTGTGACACAAACATTGCTGTCACTCTTCACTCTTTCTCCTAAAAGACCATTTCAATCCAAGAACTCCGTTGCAAGCACTCTGCTGAGCAGAAGAGTGAGCAGGAATGTCTGCAATCTGTAAGGCAGTGGAAGAGACAGGCCTGAAGGCTGCTCTTGTGCTTCTTCAACACACTGAGCTTTACAACTTTGACACACACACTGTTGTCACTGCTCATTGTAGCTCCTAAAAGTGCATTTGAATCCAGCGTTTCTGGTCTCCACTCTCGTTTCAAGAGCAGCAGAGGAAGGTGAGCACGAGCGCTTGGAATCCGCTCCCAGTTCCGAAGGGCAGGGAGGGAAAGTCCTTGCAGATCATCTTCAGCGCACAGTGAGCTTTGCAACTCTGAAACACACATTGCTGTCACTCATCACTTCATCTCCTAATAATCCGTTTGAATCCATGGTCTCTCCCGCCCTCTCTCGTTTGAACAGCAGCAGTGACAGGTGAACACGATCTCTTGGCCTCTGCTCCCACAGCCGAAGAGCCCGGAGTGAAAGCTCCGGCAGGGCATCTTCAGCACGCAGTCAGCTTTGCAACTGTGACACATATATTGCTCTCGCTCCGCACTTTCCTACCTCAAAGTCCAATTGAATCCAAAATCTCTGTGCCCTTTCTCTGCTGGGCAGAAGCAGAGAGAGTAGAGCAGGAACCTTTAGCCAATGCTAAAAGAGCAGAAGAGACAGTCCAGAAAGTTCCCACTGATCATCTTCAGCGCACAGCGAGCTTTGCAACTCTGCAACACACATTGCTGTCACTCCTCCCTTTTTGCCTGAAAGACCAGCTGAATCCACCATCTCTGTGCCCGCTCTCTGCTGAGCAGCAACAGAGAGAGTAGAGCAGGAATGTTTAGACCTGCCTAAAACAGCAGAAGAGCCTTGAGAAAAATCTCCTGCTTGATCATGTTTTGCACACAGTGAGCTTTAAACTGTGACACAAACATTGCTGTCACTCCTCACTTTATCTCCTAAAAGTGCATTTCAAGCCAACGTTTCTGGTGCGCTCTCTCGCTTCGAGAGCAGTTGTGACAGGGGAGGACGAGCGCTTGGATTCTAATTTCACAGCCGAAGGGCCAGCATGGAAACTACTGCTGGGCATCTTCAGCACACATTGAGATTCACAACTCTGAAACACATATTGCTGTCACCTCTCACTTTCCTACCTGAAAGTCCAATTGAATAATACATCTCCTGTGCTTGCTCTTTGTGAGCAGTAGCAGAATATAGCACTTACGTTTGGACTCTGCTGAAACAGCAGAAGAGACAGTCCAGAAAGTTCCCACTGATCATCTTCAGCACACAGTGAGCTTTGCAACTCTGCAACACACATTGCTGTCTCTTCTTTTCCTGCCTGAAAGACCAATTGATTCCAACACCTCTGTGCCCGCTCTCTGCTGAGCAGCAACAGAGAGAGTAGAGCAGGAATGTTTAGCCTGGGCTAAAACAGCAGAAGAGCCTTGCAAAAAATCTCCTGCTTGATCATGTTTTGCACACAGTGAGCTTTAAACTGTGACACAAGCATTGCTGTCACTCCTCACTTTATCTCCTAAAAGTGCATTTGAATCCAAAGTTTCTGGTGCGCTTTCAAGTTTCGAGAGGAGTTGTGACAGGGGAGGAGCAGCGCTTGGACTCTAATCCCACAGACGAAGGGCCAGCAGGGAAACTCCTGCAGGGCATCTTCAGCACACAGTGAGCTTTGCAATTCTGCAACACACATTGCTGTAACTCCTTTTCCTGCCTGGAAGACCAATTGATTCCAACATCTCTGTGCCCACTCTCTGCTGAGCAGCAACAGAGAGAGTAGAGCAGGAATGTTTAGACTGGGCTAAAACAGCAGAAGAGCCTTGCAAAAAAGCTCCTCCTGATCATGTTTAGCACACAGTGAGCTTTAAACTGTGACACAAACATTGCTGTCACTCCTCACTTTATCTCCTAAAAGTGCATTTGAATCCAAAGTTTCTGGTGCGCTCTCACGTTTCGCGAGGAGTTGTGACAGGGGAGGAGCAGCGCTTGGACTCTAATCCCACAGACGAAGGGCCAGCAGGGAAACTCCTGCAGGGCATCTTCAGCACACAGTGAGCTTTGCAATTCTGCAACACACATTGCTGTAACTCCTTTTCCTGCCTGGAAGACCAATTGATTCCAACATCTCTGTGCCCACTCTCTGCTGAGCAGCAACAGAGAGAAGGAATGTTTAGATTGGGCTAAAACAGCAGAAGAGCCTTGCAAAAAAGCTCCTCCTGATCATGTTTAGCACACAGTGAGCTTTAAACTGTGACACAAACATTGCTGTCACTCTTCACTCTTTCTCCTAAAAGACCATTTCAATCCAAGAACTCCGTTGCCAGCACTCTGCTGAGCAGCAGAGTGAGCAGGAATGTCTGCAATCTGTAAGGCAGTGGAAGAGACAGGCCTGAAGGCTGCTCTTGTGCTTCTTCAACACACTGAGCTTTACAACTGTGACACACACACTGTTGTCACTCCTCATTGTAGCTCCTAAAAGTGCATTTGAATCCAGCGTTTCTGGTCTCCACTCTCGTTTCAAGAGCAGCAGAGAAAGGTGAGCACGAGCGCTTGGAATCCGCTCCCAGTTCCGAAGGGCCGGGAGGGAAAGTCCTTGCAGATCATCTTCAGCGCACAGTGAGCTTTGCAACTCTGAAACACACATTGCTGTCACTCCTCACTTCATCTCCTAATAATCCGTTTGAATCCATGGTCTCTCCCGCCCTCTCTCGTTTGAACAGCAGCAGTGACAGGTGAACACGATCTCTTGGCCTCTGCTCCCACAGCCGAAGAGCCCGGAGTGAAAGCTCCGGCAGGGCATCTTCAGCACGCAGTCAGCTTTGCAACTGTGACACATATATTGCTCTCGCTCCGCACTTTCCTACCTCAAAGTCCAATTGAATCCAAAATCTCTGTGCCCTTTCTCTGCTGGACAGAAGCAGAGAGAGTAGAGCAGGAACTTTTAGCCAATGCTAAAAGAGCAGAAGAGACAGTCCAGAAAGTTCCCACTGATCATCTTCAGCGCACAGCGATCTTTGCAACTCTGCAACACACATTGCTGTCACTCCTCCCTTTTTGCCTGAAAGGCCAGCTGAATCCACCATCTCTGTGCCCGCTCTCTGCTGAGCAGCAACAGAGAGAGTAGAGCAGGAATTTTTAGACCTGCCTAAAACAGCAGAAGAGCCTTGAAAAAAATCTCCTGCTTGATCATGTTTTGCACTCAGTGAGCTTTAAACTGTGACACAAACATTGCTGTCACTCCTCACTTTATCTCCTAAAAGTGCATTTCAAGCCAACGTTTCTGGTGCGCTCTCTCGCTTCGAGAGCAGTTGTGACAGGGGAGGACGAGCGCTTGGATTCTAATTTCACAGCCGAAGGGCCAGCATGGAAACTACTGCTGGGCATCTTCAGCACACATTGAGATTCACAACTCTGAAACACATATTGCTGTCACCTCTCACTTTCCTACCTGAAAGTCCAATTGAATAATACATCTCCTGTGCTTGCTCTTTGTGAGCAGTAGCAGAATATAGCACTTACGTTTGGACTCTGCTGAAACAGCAGAAGAGACAGTCCAGAAAGTTCCCACTGATCATCTTCAGCACACAGTGAGCTTTGCAACTCTGCAACACACATTGCTGTCTCTTCTTTTCCTGCCTGAAAGACCAATTGATTCCAACACCTCTGTGCCCGCTCTCTGCTGAGCAGCAACAGAGAGAGTAGAGCAGGAATGTTTAGCCTGGGCTAAAACAGCAGAAGAGCCTTGCAAAAAATCTCCTGCTTGATCATGTTTTGCACACAGTGAGCTTTAAACTGTGACACAAGCATTGCTGTCACTCCTCACTTTATCTCCTAAAAGTGCATTTGAATCCAAAGTTTCTGGTGCGCTCTCACGTTTCGAGAGGAGTTGTGACAGGGGAGGAGCAGCGCTTGGACTCTAATCCCACAGACGAAGGGCCAGCAGGGAAACTCCTGCAGGGCATCTTCAGCACACAGTGAGCTTTGCAATTCTGCAACACACATTGCTGTAACTCCTTTTCCTGCCTGGAAGACCAATTGATTCCAACATCTCTGTGCCCACTCTCTGCTGAGCAGCAACAGAGAGAGTAGAGCAGGAATGTTTAGACTGGGCTAAAACAGCAGAAGAGCCTTGCAAAAAAGCTCCTCCTGATCATGTTTAGCACACAGTGAGCTTTAAACTGTGACACAAACATTGCTGTCACTCTTCACTCTTTCTCCTAAAAGACCATTTCAATCCAAGAACTCCGTTGCAAGCACTCTGCTGAGCAGAAGAGTGAGCAGGAATGTCTGCAATCTGTAAGGCAGTGGAAGAGACAGGCCTGAAGGCTGCTCTTGTGCTTCTTCAACACACTGAGCTTTACAACTTTGACACACACACTGTTGTCACTGCTCATTGTAGCTCCTAAAAGTGCATTTGAATCCAGCGTTTCTGGTCTCCACTCTCGTTTCAAGAGCAGCAGAGGAAGGTGAGCACGAGCGCTTGGAATCCGCTCCCAGTTCCGAAGGGCAGGGAGGGAAAGTCCTTGCAGATCATCTTCAGCGCACAGTGAGCTTTGCAACTCTGAAACACACATTGCTGTCACTCATCACTTCATCTCCTAATAATCCGTTTGAATCCATGGTCTCTCCCGCCCTCTCTCGTTTGAACAGCAGCAGTGACAGGTGAACACGATCTCTTGGCCTCTGCTCCCACAGCCGAAGAGCCCGGAGTGAAAGCTCCGGCAGGGCATCTTCAGCACGCAGTCAGCTTTGCAACTGTGACACATATATTGCTCTCGCTCCGCACTTTCCTACCTCAAAGTCCAATTGAATCCAAAATCTCTGTGCCCTTTCTCTGCTGGGCAGAAGCAGAGAGAGTAGAGCAGGAACCTTTAGCCAATGCTAAAAGAGCAGAAGAGACAGTCCAGAAAGTTCCCACTGATCATCTTCAGCGCACAGCGAGCTTTGCAACTCTGCAACACACATTGCTGTCACTCCTCCCTTTTTGCCTGAAAGACCAGCTGAATCCACCATCTCTGTGCCCGCTCTCTGCTGAGCAGCAACAGAGAGAGTAGAGCAGGAATGTTTAGACCTGCCTAAAACAGCAGAAGAGCCTTGAGAAAAATCTCCTGCTTGATCATGTTTTGCACACAGTGAGCTTTAAACTGTGACACAAACATTGCTGTCACTCCTCACTTTATCTCCTAAAAGTGCATTTCAAGCCAACGTTTCTGGTGCGCTCTCTCGCTTCGAGAGCAGTTGTGACAGGGGAGGACGAGCGCTTGGATTCTAATTTCACAGCCGAAGGGCCAGCATGGAAACTACTGCTGGGCATCTTCAGCACACATTGAGATTCACAACTCTGAAACACATATTGCTGTCACCTCTCACTTTCCTACCTGAAAGTCCAATTGAATAATACATCTCCTGTGCTTGCTCTTTGTGAGCAGTAGCAGAATATAGCACTTACGTTTGGACTCTGCTGAAACAGCAGAAGAGACAGTCCAGAAAGTTCCCACTGATCATCTTCAGCACACAGTGAGCTTTGCAACTCTGCAACACACATTGCTGTCTCTTCTTTTCCTGCCTGAAAGACCAATTGATTCCAACACCTCTGTGCCCGCTCTCTGCTGAGCAGCAACAGAGAGAGTAGAGCAGGAATGTTTAGCCTGGGCTAAAACAGCAGAAGAGCCTTGCAAAAAATCTCCTGCTTGATCATGTTTTGCACACAGTGAGCTTTAAACTGTGACACAAGCATTGCTGTCACTCCTCACTTTATCTCCTAAAAGTGCATTTGAATCCAAAGTTTCTGGTGCGCTTTCAAGTTTCGAGAGGAGTTGTGACAGGGGAGGAGCAGCGCTTGGACTCTAATCCCACAGACGAAGGGCCAGCAGGGAAACTCCTGCAGGGCATCTTCAGCACACAGTGAGCTTTGCAATTCTGCAACACACATTGCTGTAACTCCTTTTCCTGCCTGGAAGACCAATTGATTCCAACATCTCTGTGCCCACTCTCTGCTGAGCAGCAACAGAGAGAGTAGAGCAGGAATGTTTAGACTGGGCTAAAACAGCAGAAGAGCCTTGCAAAAAAGCTCCTCCTGATCATGTTTAGCACACAGTGAGCTTTAAACTGTGACACAAACATTGCTGTCACTCCTCACTTTATCTCCTAAAAGTGCATTTGAATCCAAAGTTTCTGGTGCGCTCTCACGTTTCGCGAGGAGTTGTGACAGGGGAGGAGCAGCGCTTGGACTCTAATCCCACAGACGAAGGGCCAGCAGGGAAACTCCTGCAGGGCATCTTCAGCACACAGTGAGCTTTGCAATTCTGCAACACACATTGCTGTAACTCCTTTTCCTGCCTGGAAGACCAATTGATTCCAACATCTCTGTGCCCACTCTCTGCTGAGCAGCAACAGAGAGAAGGAATGTTTAGATTGGGCTAAAACAGCAGAAGAGCCTTGCAAAAAAGCTCCTCCTGATCATGTTTAGCACACAGTGAGCTTTAAACTGTGACACAAACATTGCTGTCACTCTTCACTCTTTCTCCTAAAAGACCATTTCAATCCAAGAACTCCGTTGCCAGCACTCTGCTGAGCAGCAGAGTGAGCAGGAATGTCTGCAATCTGTAAGGCAGTGGAAGAGACAGGCCTGAAGGCTGCTCTTGTGCTTCTTCAACACACTGAGCTTTACAACTGTGACACACACACTGTTGTCACTCCTCATTGTAGCTCCTAAAAGTGCATTTGAATCCAGCGTTTCTGGTCTCCACTCTCGTTTCAAGAGCAGCAGAGAAAGGTGAGCACGAGCGCTTGGAATCCGCTCCCAGTTCCGAAGGGCCGGGAGGGAAAGTCCTTGCAGATCATCTTCAGCGCACAGTGAGCTTTGCAACTCTGAAACACACATTGCTGTCACTCCTCACTTCATCTCCTAATAATCCGTTTGAATCCATGGTCTCTCCCGCCCTCTCTCGTTTGAACAGCAGCAGTGACAGGTGAACACGATCTCTTGGCCTCTGCTCCCACAGCCGAAGAGCCCGGAGTGAAAGCTCCGGCAGGGCATCTTCAGCACGCAGTCAGCTTTGCAACTGTGACACATATATTGCTCTCGCTCCGCACTTTCCTACCTCAAAGTCCAATTGAATCCAAAATCTCTGTGCCCTTTCTCTGCTGGACAGAAGCAGAGAGAGTAGAGCAGGAACTTTTAGCCAATGCTAAAAGAGCAGAAGAGACAGTCCAGAAAGTTCCCACTGATCATCTTCAGCGCACAGCGATCTTTGCAACTCTGCAACACACATTGCTGTCACACCTCCCTTTTTGCCTGAAAGGCCAGCTGAATCCACCATCTCTGTGCCCGCTCTCTGCTGAGCAGCAACAGAGAGAGTAGAGCAGGAATTTTTAGACCTGCCTAAAACAGCAGAAGAGCCTTGAAAAAAATCTCCTGCTTGATCATGTTTTGCACTCAGTGAGCTTTAAACTGTGACACAAACATTGCTGTCACTCCTCACTTTATCTCCTAAAAGTGCATTTCAAGCCAACGTTTCTGGTGCGCTCTCTCGCTTCGAGAGCAGTTGTGACAGGGGAGGACGAGCGCTTGGATTCTAATTTCACAGCCGAAGGGCCAGCATGGAAACTACTGCTGGGCATCTTCAGCACACATTGAGATTCACAACTCTGAAACACATATTGCTGTCACCTCTCACTTTCCTACCTGAAAGTCCAATTGAATAATACATCTCCTGTGCTTGCTCTTTGTGAGCAGTAGCAGAATATAGCACTTACGTTTGGACTCTGCTGAAACAGCAGAAGAGACAGTCCAGAAAGTTCCCACTGATCATCTTCAGCACACAGTGAGCTTTGCAACTCTGCAACACACATTGCTGTCTCTTCTTTTCCTGCCTGAAAGACCAATTGATTCCAACACCTCTGTGCCCGCTCTCTGCTGAGCAGCAACAGAGAGAGTAGAGCAGGAATGTTTAGCCTGGGCTAAAACAGCAGAAGAGCCTTGCAAAAAATCTCCTGCTTGATCATGTTTTGCACACAGTGAGCTTTAAACTGTGACACAAACATTGCTGTCACTCCTCACTTTATCTCCTAAAAGTGCATTTGAATCCAAAGTTTCTGGTGCGCTCTCACGTTTCGAGAGTTGTGACAGGGGAGGAGCAGCGCTTGGACTCTAATCCCACAGACGAAGGGCCAGCAGGGAAACTCCTGCAGGGCATCTTCAGCACACAGTGAGCTTTGCAATTCTGCAACACACATTGCTGTAACTCCTTTTCCTGCCTGGAAGACCAATTGATTCCAACATCTCTGTGCCCACTCTCTGCTGAGCAGCAACAGAGAGAGTAGAGCAGGAATGTTTAGACTGGGCTAAAACAGCAGAAGAGCCTTGCAAAAAAGCTCCTCCTGATCATGTTTAGCACACAGTGAGCTTTAAACTGTGACACAAACATTGCTGTCACTCTTCACTCTTTCTCCTAAAAGACCATTTCAATCCAAGAACTCCGTTGCCAGCACTCTGCTGAGCAGCAGAGTGAGCAGGAATGTCTGCAATCTGTAAGGCAGTGGAAGAGACAGGCCTGAAGGCTGCTCTTGTGCTTCTTCAACACACTGAGCTTTACAACTGTGACACACACACTGTTGTCACTCCTCATTGTAGCTCCTAAAAGTGCATTTGAATCCAGCGTTTCTGGTCTCCACTCTCGTTTCAAGAGCAGCAGAGGAAGGTGAGCACGAGCGCTTGGAATCCGCTCCCAGTTCCGAAGGGCAGGGAGGGAAAGTCCTTGCAGATCATCTTCAGCGCACAGTGAGCTTTGCAACTCTGAAACACACATTGCTGTCACTCCTCACTTCATCTCCTAATAATCCGTTTGAATCCATGGTCTCTCCCGCCCTCTCTCGTTTGAACAGCAGCAGTGACAGGTGAACACGATCTCTTGGCCTCTGCTCCCACAGCCGAAGAGCCCGGAGTGAAAGCTCCGGCAGGGCTTCTTCAGCACGCAGTCAGCTTTGCAACTGTGACACATATATTGCTCTCGCTCCGCACTTTCCTACCTCAAAGTCCAATTGAATCCAAAATCTCTGTGCCCTTTCTCTGCTGGGCAGAAGCAGAGAGAGTAGAGCAGGAACCTTTAGCCAATGCTAAAAGAGCAGAAGAGACAGTCTAGAAAGTTCCCACTGATCATCTTCAGCGCACAGCGAGCTTTGCAACTCTGCAACACACATTGCTGTCACTCCTCCCTTTTTGCCTGAAAGACCAGCTGAATCCACCATCTCTGTGCCCGCTCTCTGCTGAGCAGCAACAGAGAGAGTAGAGCAGGAATTTTTAGACCTGCCTAAAACAGCAGAAGAGCCTTGAAAAAAATCTCCTGCTTGATCATGTTTTGCACACAGTGAGCTTTAAACTGTGACACAAACATTGCTGTCACTCCTCACTTTATCTCCTAAAAGTGCATTTGAATCCAAAGTTTCTGGTGCGCTCTCTCGTTTCGAGAGGAGTTGTGACAGGGGAGGAGCAGCGCTTGGACTCTAATCCCACAGACGAAGGGCCAGCAGGGAAACTCCTGCAGGGCATCTTCAGCGCACAGTGAGCTTTACAATTCTGAAACACACATTGCTGTCACTCCTCCTTTTCTTGCCTGAAAGACCAATTGATTCCAACATCTCTGTGCCCACTCTCTGCTGAGCAGCAACAGAGAGAGTAGAGCAGGAATGTTTAGACTGGGCTAAAACAGCAGAAGAGCCTTGCAAAAAAGCTCCTCCTGATCATGTTTAGCACACAGTGAGCTTTAAACTGTGACACAAACATTGCTGTCACTCTTCACTCTTTCTCCTAAAAGACCATTTCAATCCCAGAACTCCGTTGCCATCACTCTGCTGAGCAGCAGAGTGAGCAGGGATGTCTGCAATCTGTAAGGCAGTGGAAGAGACAGGCCTGAAGGCTGCTCTTGTGCTTCTTCAACACACTGAGCTTTACAACTTTGACACACACACTGTTGTCACTCCTCATTGTAGCTCCTAAAAGTGCATTTGAATCCAGCGTTTCTGGTCTCCACTCTCGTTTCCAGTGCACCAGAGGCAGGTGAGCACGAGCGCTTGGAATCCGCTCCCAGTTCCGAAGGGCAGGGAGGGAAAGTCCCTGCAGATCATCTTCAGCGCACAGTGAGCTTTGCAACACTGAAACACACATTGCTGTCACTCCTCACAAAAAATCTCACAAAATCTCCTGCTTGATCATGTTTTGCACACAGTGAGCTTTAAACTGTGACACAAACATTGCTGTCACTCCTCACTTTATCTCCTAAAAGTGCATTTCAAGCCAACGTTTCTGGTGCGCTCTCTCGCTTCGAGAGCAGTTGTGACAGGGGAGGACGAGCGCTTGGATTCTAATTTCACAGCCGAAGGGCCAGCATGGAAACTACTGCTGGGCATCTTCAGCACACATTGAGATTCACAACTCTGAAACACATATTGCTGTCACCTCTCACTTTCCTACCTGAAAGTCCAATTGAATAATACATCTCCTGTGCTTGCTCTTTGTGAGCAGTAGCAGAATATAGCACTTACGTTTGGACTCTGCTGAAACAGCAGAAGAGACAGTCCAGAAAGTTCCCACTGATCATCTTCAGCACACAGTGAGCTTTGCAACTCTGCAACACACATTGCTGTCTCTTCTTTTCCTGCCTGAAAGACCAATTGATTCCAACACCTCTGTGCCCGCTCTCTGCTGAGCAGCAACAGAGAGAGTAGAGCAGGAATGTTTAGCCTGGGCTAAAACAGCAGAAGAGCCTTGCAAAAAATCTCCTGCTTGATCATGTTTTGCACACAGTGAGCTTTAAACTGTGACACAAGCATTGCTGTCACTCCTCACTTTATCTCCTAAAAGTGCATTTGAATCCAAAGTTTCTGGTGCGCTTTCAAGTTTCGAGAGGAGTTGTGACAGGGGAGGAGCAGCGCTTGGACTCTAATCCCACAGACGAAGGGCCAGCAGGGAAACTCCTGCAGGGCATCTTCAGCACACAGTGAGCTTTGCAATTCTGCAACACACATTGCTGTAACTCCTTTTCCTGCCTGGAAGACCAATTGATTCCAACATCTCTGTGCCCACTCTCTGCTGAGCAGCAACAGAGAGAGTAGAGCAGGAATGTTTAGACTGGGCTAAAACAGCAGAAGAGCCTTGCAAAAAAGCTCCTCCTGATCATGTTTAGCACACAGTGAGCTTTAAACTGTGACACAAACATTGCTGTCACTCCTCACTTTATCTCCTAAAAGTGCATTTGAATCCAAAGTTTCTGGTGCGCTCTCACGTTTCGCGAGGAGTTGTGACAGGGGAGGAGCAGCGCTTGGACTCTAATCCCACAGACGAAGGGCCAGCAGGGAAACTCCTGCAGGGCATCTTCAGCACACAGTGAGCTTTGCAATTCTGCAACACACATTGCTGTAACTCCTTTTCCTGCCTGGAAGACCAATTGATTCCAACATCTCTGTGCCCACTCTCTGCTGAGCAGCAACAGAGAGAGTAGAGCAGGAATGTTTAGACTGGGCTAAAACAGCAGAAGAGCCTTGCAAAAAAGCTCCTCCTGATCATGTTTAGCACACAGTGAGCTTTAAACTGTGACACAAACATTGCTGTCACTCTTCACTCTTTCTCCTAAAAGACCATTTCAATCCAAGAACTCCGTTGCCAGCACTCTGCTGAGCAGCAGAGTGAGCAGGAATGTCTGCAATCTGTAAGGCAGTGGAAGAGACAGGCCTGAAGGCTGCTCTTGTGCTTCTTCAACACACTGAGCTTTACAACTGTGACACACACACTGTTGTCACTCCTCATTGTAGCTCCTAAAAGTGCATTTGAATCCAGCGTTTCTGGTCTCCACTCTCGTTTCAAGAGCAGCAGAGGAAGGTGAGCACGAGCGCTTGGAATCCGCTCCCAGTTCCGAAGGGCAGGGAGGGAAAGTCCTTGCAGATCATCTTCAGCGCACAGTGAGCTTTGCAACTCTGAAACACACATTGCTGTCACTCCTCACTTCATCTCCTAATAATCCGTTTGAATCCATGGTCTCTCCCGCCCTCTCTCGTTTGAACAGCAGCAGTGACAGGTGAACACGATCTCTTGGCCTCTGCTCCCACAGCCGAAGAGCCCGGAGTGAAAGCTCCGGCAGGGCATCTTCAGCACGCAGTCAGCTTTGCAACTGTGACACATATATTGCTCTCGCTCCGCACTTTCCTACCTCAAAGTCCAATTGAATCCAAAATCTCTGTGCCCTTTCTCTGCTGGGCAGAAGCAGAGAGAGTAGAGCAGGAACTTTTAGCCAATGCTAAAAGAGCAGAAGAGACAGTCCAGAAAGTTCCCACTGATCATCTTCAGCGCACAGCGATCTTTGCAACTCTGCAACACACATTGCTGTCACTCCTCCCTTTTTGCCTGAAAGGCCAGCTGAATCCACCATCTCTGTGCCCGCTCTCTGCTGAGCAGCAACAGAGAGAGTAGAGCAGGAATTTTTAGACCTGCCTAAAACAGCAGAAGAGCCTTGAAAAAAATCTCCTGCTTGATCATGTTTTGCACTCAGTGAGCTTTAAACTGTGACACAAACATTGCTGTCACTCCTCACTTTATCTCCTAAAAGTGCATTTCAAGCCAACGTTTCTGGTGCGCTCTCTCGCTTCGAGAGCAGTTGTGACAGGGGAGGACGAGCGCTTGGATTCTAATTTCACAGCCGAAGGGCCAGCAGGGAAACTCCTGCAGGGCATCTTCAGCGCACAGTGAGCTTTACAATTCTGAAACGCACATTGCTGTCACTCCTCCTTTTCTTGCCTGAAAGACCAATTGATTCCAACATCTCTGTGCCCACTCTCTGCTGAGCAGCAACAGAGAGAGTAGAGCAGGAATGTTTAGACTGGGCTAAAACAGCAGAAGAGCCTTGCAAAAAAGCTCCTCCTGATCATGTTTAGCACACAGTGAGCTTTAAACTGTGACACAAACATTGCTGTCACTCTTCACTCTTTCTCCTAAAAGACCATTTCAATCCCAGAACTCCGTTGCCAGCACTCTGCTGAGCAGCAGAGTGAGCAGGAATGTCTGCAATCTGTAAGGCAGTGGAGGAGACAGGCCTGAAGGCTGCTCTTGTGCTTCTTCAACACACTGAGCTTTACAACTGTGACACACACACTGTTGTCACTCCTCATTGTAGCTCCTAAAAGTGCATTTGAATCCAGCGTTTCTGGTCTCCACTCTCGTTTCCAGTGCACCAGAGGCAGGTGAGCACGAGCGCTTGGAATCCGCTCCCAGTTCCGAAGGGCAGGGAGGGAAAGTCCTTGCAGATCATCTTCAGCGCACAGTGAGCTTTGCAACTCTGAAACACACATTGCTGTCACTCCTCACTTTATCTCCTAAAAGTGCATTTCAAGCCAACGTTTCTGGCGCGCTCTCTCGCTTCGAGAGCAGTTGTGACAGGGGAGGACGAGCGCTTGGATTCTAATTTCACAGCCGAAGGGCCAGCATGGAAACTACTGCTGGGCATCTTCAGCACACATTGAGATTCACAACTCTGAAACACATATTGCTGTCACCTCTCACTTTCCTACCTGAAAGTCCAATTGAATAATACATCTCCTGTGCTTGCTCTTTGTGAGCAGTAGCAGAATATAGCACTTACGTTTGGACTCTGCTGAAACAGCAGAAGAGACAGTCCAGAAAGTTCCCACTGATCATCTTCAGCACACAGTGAGCTTTGCAACTCTGCAACACACATTGCTGTCTCTTCTTTTCCTGCCTGAAAGACCAATTGATTCCAACACCTCTGTGCCCGCTCTCTGCTGAGCAGCAACAGAGAGAGTAGAGCAGGAATGTTTAGCCTGGGCTAAAACAGCAGAAGAGCCTTGCAAAAAATCTCCTGCTTGATCATGTTTTGCACACAGTGAGCTTTAAACTGTGACACAAGCATTGCTGTCACTCCTCACTTTATCTCCTAAAAGTGCATTTGAATCCAAAGTTTCTGGTGCGCTCTCACGTTTCGAGAGGAGTTGTGACAGGGGAGGAGCAGCGCTTGGACTCTAATCCCACAGACGAAGGGCCAGCAGGGAAACTCCTGCAGGGCATCTTCAGCACACAGTGAGCTTTGCAATTCTGCAACACACATTGCTGTAACTCCTTTTCCTGCCTGGAAGACCAATTGATTCCAACATCTCTGTGCCCACTCTCTGCTGAGCAGCAACAGAGAGAGTAGAGCAGGAATGTTTAGACTGGGCTAAAACAGCAGAAGAGCCTTGCAAAAAAGCTCCTCCTGATCATGTTTAGCACACAGTGAGCTTTAAACTGTGACACAAACATTGCTGTCACTCTTCACTCTTTCTCCTAAAAGACCATTTCAATCCAAGAACTCCGTTGCAAGCACTCTGCTGAGCAGAAGAGTGAGCAGGAATGTCTGCAATCTGTAAGGCAGTGGAAGAGACAGGCCTGAAGGCTGCTCTTGTGCTTCTTCAACACACTGAGCTTTACAACTTTGACACACACACTGTTGTCACTGCTCATTGTAGCTCCTAAAAGTGCATTTGAATCCAGCGTTTCTGGTCTCCACTCTCGTTTCAAGAGCAGCAGAGGAAGGTGAGCACGAGCGCTTGGAATCCGCTCCCAGTTCCGAAGGGCAGGGAGGGAAAGTCCTTGCAGATCATCTTCAGCGCACAGTGAGCTTTGCAACTCTGAAACACACATTGCTGTCACTCATCACTTCATCTCCTAATAATCCGTTTGAATCCATGGTCTCTCCCGCCCTCTCTCGTTTGAACAGCAGCAGTGACAGGTGAACACGATCTCTTGGCCTCTGCTCCCACAGCCGAAGAGCCCGGAGTGAAAGCTCCGGCAGGGCATCTTCAGCACGCAGTCAGCTTTGCAACTGTGACACATATATTGCTCTCGCTCCGCACTTTCCTACCTCAAAGTCCAATTGAATCCAAAATCTCTGTGCCCTTTCTCTGCTGGGCAGAAGCAGAGAGAGTAGAGCAGGAACCTTTAGCCAATGCTAAAAGAGCAGAAGAGACAGTCCAGAAAGTTCCCACTGATCATCTTCAGCGCACAGCGAGCTTTGCAACTCTGCAACACACATTGCTGTCACTCCTCCCTTTTTGCCTGAAAGACCAGCTGAATCCACCATCTCTGTGCCCGCTCTCTGCTGAGCAGCAACAGAGAGAGTAGAGCAGGAATGTTTAGACCTGCCTAAAACAGCAGAAGAGCCTTGAGAAAAATCTCCTGCTTGATCATGTTTTGCACACAGTGAGCTTTAAACTGTGACACAAACATTGCTGTCACTCCTCACTTTATCTCCTAAAAGTGCATTTCAAGCCAACGTTTCTGGTGCGCTCTCTCGCTTCGAGAGCAGTTGTGACAGGGGAGGACGAGCGCTTGGATTCTAATTTCACAGCCGAAGGGCCAGCATGGAAACTACTGCTGGGCATCTTCAGCACACATTGAGATTCACAACTCTGAAACACATATTGCTGTCACCTCTCACTTTCCTACCTGAAAGTCCAATTGAATAATACATCTCCTGTGCTTGCTCTTTGTGAGCAGTAGCAGAATATAGCACTTACGTTTGGACTCTGCTGAAACAGCAGAAGAGACAGTCCAGAAAGTTCCCACTGATCATCTTCAGCACACAGTGAGCTTTGCAACTCTGCAACACACATTGCTGTCTCTTCTTTTCCTGCCTGAAAGACCAATTGATTCCAACACCTCTGTGCCCGCTCTCTGCTGAGCAGCAACAGAGAGAGTAGAGCAGGAATGTTTAGCCTGGGCTAAAACAGCAGAAGAGCCTTGCAAAAAATCTCCTGCTTGATCATGTTTTGCACACAGTGAGCTTTAAACTGTGACACAAGCATTGCTGTCACTCCTCACTTTATCTCCTAAAAGTGCATTTGAATCCAAAGTTTCTGGTGCGCTTTCAAGTTTCGAGAGGAGTTGTGACAGGGGAGGAGCAGCGCTTGGACTCTAATCCCACAGACGAAGGGCCAGCAGGGAAACTCCTGCAGGGCATCTTCAGCACACAGTGAGCTTTGCAATTCTGCAACACACATTGCTGTAACTCCTTTTCCTGCCTGGAAGACCAATTGATTCCAACATCTCTGTGCCCACTCTCTGCTGAGCAGCAACAGAGAGAGTAGAGCAGGAATGTTTAGACTGGGCTAAAACAGCAGAAGAGCCTTGCAAAAAAGCTCCTCCTGATCATGTTTAGCACACAGTGAGCTTTAAACTGTGACACAAACATTGCTGTCACTCCTCACTTTATCTCCTAAAAGTGCATTTGAATCCAAAGTTTCTGGTGCGCTCTCACGTTTCGCGAGGAGTTGTGACAGGGGAGGAGCAGCGCTTGGACTCTAATCCCACAGACGAAGGGCCAGCAGGGAAACTCCTGCAGGGCATCTTCAGCACACAGTGAGCTTTGCAATTCTGCAACACACATTGCTGTAACTCCTTTTCCTGCCTGGAAGACCAATTGATTCCAACATCTCTGTGCCCACTCTCTGCTGAGCAGCAACAGAGAGAAGGAATGTTTAGATTGGGCTAAAACAGCAGAAGAGCCTTGCAAAAAAGCTCCTCCTGATCATGTTTAGCACACAGTGAGCTTTAAACTGTGACACAAACATTGCTGTCACTCTTCACTCTTTCTCCTAAAAGACCATTTCAATCCAAGAACTCCGTTGCCAGCACTCTGCTGAGCAGCAGAGTGAGCAGGAATGTCTGCAATCTGTAAGGCAGTGGAAGAGACAGGCCTGAAGGCTGCTCTTGTGCTTCTTCAACACACTGAGCTTTACAACTGTGACACACACACTGTTGTCACTCCTCATTGTAGCTCCTAAAAGTGCATTTGAATCCAGCGTTTCTGGTCTCCACTCTCGTTTCAAGAGCAGCAGAGAAAGGTGAGCACGAGCGCTTGGAATCCGCTCCCAGTTCCGAAGGGCCGGGAGGGAAAGTCCTTGCAGATCATCTTCAGCGCACAGTGAGCTTTGCAACTCTGAAACACACATTGCTGTCACTCCTCACTTCATCTCCTAATAATCCGTTTGAATCCATGGTCTCTCCCGCCCTCTCTCGTTTGAACAGCAGCAGTGACAGGTGAACACGATCTCTTGGCCTCTGCTCCCACAGCCGAAGAGCCCGGAGTGAAAGCTCCGGCAGGGCATCTTCAGCACGCAGTCAGCTTTGCAACTGTGACACATATATTGCTCTCGCTCCGCACTTTCCTACCTCAAAGTCCAATTGAATCCAAAATCTCTGTGCCCTTTCTCTGCTGGACAGAAGCAGAGAGAGTAGAGCAGGAACTTTTAGCCAATGCTAAAAGAGCAGAAGAGACAGTCCAGAAAGTTCCCACTGATCATCTTCAGCGCACAGCGATCTTTGCAACTCTGCAACACACATTGCTGTCACTCCTCCCTTTTTGCCTGAAAGGCCAGCTGAATCCACCATCTCTGTGCCCGCTCTCTGCTGAGCAGCAACAGAGAGAGTAGAGCAGGAATTTTTAGACCTGCCTAAAACAGCAGAAGAGCCTTGAAAAAAATCTCCTGCTTGATCATGTTTTGCACTCAGTGAGCTTTAAACTGTGACACAAACATTGCTGTCACTCCTCACTTTATCTCCTAAAAGTGCATTTCAAGCCAACGTTTCTGGTGCGCTCTCTCGCTTCGAGAGCAGTTGTGACAGGGGAGGACGAGCGCTTGGATTCTAATTTCACAGCCGAAGGGCCAGCATGGAAACTACTGCTGGGCATCTTCAGCACACATTGAGATTCACAACTCTGAAACACATATTGCTGTCACCTCTCACTTTCCTACCTGAAAGTCCAATTGAATAATACATCTCCTGTGCTTGCTCTTTGTGAGCAGTAGCAGAATATAGCACTTACGTTTGGACTCTGCTGAAACAGCAGAAGAGACAGTCCAGAAAGTTCCCACTGATCATCTTCAGCACACAGTGAGCTTTGCAACTCTGCAACACACATTGCTGTCTCTTCTTTTCCTGCCTGAAAGACCAATTGATTCCAACACCTCTGTGCCCGCTCTCTGCTGAGCAGCAACAGAGAGAGTAGAGCAGGAATGTTTAGCCTGGGCTAAAACAGCAGAAGAGCCTTGCAAAAAATCTCCTGCTTGATCATGTTTTGCACACAGTGAGCTTTAAACTGTGACACAAGCATTGCTGTCACTCCTCACTTTATCTCCTAAAAGTGCATTTGAATCCAAAGTTTCTGGTGCGCTCTCACGTTTCGAGAGGAGTTGTGACAGGGGAGGAGCAGCGCTTGGACTCTAATCCCACAGACGAAGGGCCAGCAGGGAAACTCCTGCAGGGCATCTTCAGCACTTTTCCTGCCTGGAAGACCAATTGATTCCAACATCTCTGTGCCCACTCTCTGCTGAGCAGCAACAGAGAGAGTAGAGCAGGAATGTTTAGACTGGGCTAAAACAGCAGAAGAGCCTTGCAAAAAAGCTCCTCCTGATCATGTTTAGCACACAGTGAGCTTTAAACTGTGACACAAACATTGCTGTCACTCTTCACTCTTTCTCCTAAAAGACCATTTCAATCCAAGAACTCCGTTGCAAGCACTCTGCTGAGCAGAAGAGTGAGCAGGAATGTCTGCAATCTGTAAGGCAGTGGAAGAGACAGGCCTGAAGGCTGCTCTTGTGCTTCTTCAACACACTGAGCTTTACAACTTTGACACACACACTGTTGTCACTGCTCATTGTAGCTCCTAAAAGTGCATTTGAATCCAGCGTTTCTGGTCTCCACTCTCGTTTCAAGAGCAGCAGAGGAAGGTGAGCACGAGCGCTTGGAATCCGCTCCCAGTTCCGAAGGGCAGGGAGGGAAAGTCCTTGCAGATCATCTTCAGCGCACAGTGAGCTTTGCAACTCTGAAACACACATTGCTGTCACTCATCACTTCATCTCCTAATAATCCGTTTGAATCCATGGTCTCTCCCGCCCTCTCTCGTTTGAACAGCAGCAGTGACAGGTGAACACGATCTCTTGGCCTCTGCTCCCACAGCCGAAGAGCCCGGAGTGAAAGCTCCGGCAGGGCATCTTCAGCACGCAGTCAGCTTTGCAACTGTGACACATATATTGCTCTCGCTCCGCACTTTCCTACCTCAAAGACCAATTGAATCCAAAATCTCTGTGCCCTTTCTCTGCTGGGCAGAAGCAGAGAGAGTAGAGCAGGAACCTTTAGCCAATGCTAAAAGAGCAGAAGAGACAGTCCAGAAAGTTCCCACTGATCATCTTCAGCGCACAGCGAGCTTTGCAACTCTGCAACACACATTGCTGTCACTCCTCCCTTTTTGCCTGAAAGACCAGCTGAATCCACCATCTCTGTGCCCGCTCTCTGCTGAGCAGCAACAGAGAGAGTAGAGCAGGAATGTTTAGACCTGCCTAAAACAGCAGAAGAGCCTTGAGAAAAATCTCCTGCTTGATCATGTTTTGCACACAGTGAGCTTTAAACTGTGACACAAACATTGCTGTCACTCCTCACTTTATCTCCTAAAAGTGCATTTCAAGCCAACGTTTCTGGTGCGCTCTCTCGCTTCGAGAGCAGTTGTGACAGGGGAGGACGAGCGCTTGGATTCTAATTTCACAGCCGAAGGGCCAGCATGGAAACTACTGCTGGGCATCTTCAGCACACATTGAGATTCACAACTCTGAAACACATATTGCTGTCACCTCTCACTTTCCTACCTGAAAGTCCAATTGAATAATACATCTCCTGTGCTTGCTCTTTGTGAGCAGTAGCAGAATATAGCACTTACGTTTGGACTCTGCTGAAACAGCAGAAGAGACAGTCCAGAAAGTTCCCACTGATCATCTTCAGCACACAGTGAGCTTTGCAACTCTGCAACACACATTGCTGTCTCTTCTTTTCCTGCCTGAAAGACCAATTGATTCCAACACCTCTGTGCCCGCTCTCTGCTGAGCAGCAACAGAGAGAGTAGAGCAGGAATGTTTAGCCTGGGCTAAAACAGCAGAAGAGCCTTGCAAAAAATCTCCTGCTTGATCATGTTTTGCACACAGTGAGCTTTAAACTGTGACACAAGCATTGCTGTCACTCCTCACTTTATCTCCTAAAAGTGCATTTGAATCCAAAGTTTCTGGTGCGCTTTCAAGTTTCGAGAGGAGTTGTGACAGGGGAGGAGCAGCGCTTGGACTCTAATCCCACAGACGAAGGGCCAGCAGGGAAACTCCTGCAGGGCATCTTCAGCACACAGTGAGCTTTGCAATTCTGCAACACACATTGCTGTAACTCCTTTTCCTGCCTGGAAGACCAATTGATTCCAACATCTCTGTGCCCACTCTCTGCTGAGCAGCAACAGAGAGAGTAGAGCAGGAATGTTTAGACTGGGCTAAAACAGCAGAAGAGCCTTGCAAAAAAGCTCCTCCTGATCATGTTTAGCACACAGTGAGCTTTAAACTGTGACACAAACATTGCTGTCACTCCTCACTTTATCTCCTAAAAGTGCATTTGAATCCAAAGTTTCTGGTGCGCTCTCACGTTTCGCGAGGAGTTGTGACAGGGGAGGAGCAGCGCTTGGACTCTAATCCCACAGACGAAGGGCCAGCAGGGAAACTCCTGCAGGGCATCTTCAGCACACAGTGAGCTTTGCAATTCTGCAACACACATTGCTGTAACTCCTTTTCCTGCCTGGAAGACCAATTGATTCCAACATCTCTGTGCCCACTCTCTGCTGAGCAGCAACAGAGAGAAGGAATGTTTAGATTGGGCTAAAACAGCAGAAGAGCCTTGCAAAAAAGCTCCTCCTGATCATGTTTAGCACACAGTGAGCTTTAAACTGTGACACAAACATTGCTGTCACTCTTCACTCTTTCTCCTAAAAGACCATTTCAATCCAAGAACTCCGTTGCCAGCACTCTGCTGAGCAGCAGAGTGAGCAGGAATGTCTGCAATCTGTAAGGCAGTGGAAGAGACAGGCCTGAAGGCTGCTCTTGTGCTTCTTCAACACACTGAGCTTTACAACTGTGACACACACACTGTTGTCACTCCTCATTGTAGCTCCTAAAAGTGCATTTGAATCCAGCGTTTCTGGTCTCCACTCTCGTTTCAAGAGCAGCAGAGAAAGGTGAGCACGAGCGCTTGGAATCCGCTCCCAGTTCCGAAGGGCCGGGAGGGAAAGTCCTTGCAGATCATCTTCAGCGCACAGTGAGCTTTGCAACTCTGAAACACACATTGCTGTCACTCCTCACTTCATCTCCTAATAATCCGTTTGAATCCATGGTCTCTCCCGCCCTCTCTCGTTTGAACAGCAGCAGTGACAGGTGAACACGATCTCTTGGCCTCTGCTCCCACAGCCGAAGAGCCCGGAGTGAAAGCTCCGGCAGGGCATCTTCAGCACGCAGTCAGCTTTGCAACTGTGACACATATATTGCTCTCGCTCCGCACTTTCCTACCTCAAAGTCCAATTGAATCCAAAATCTCTGTGCCCTTTCTCTGCTGGGCAGAAGCAGAGAGAGTAGAGCAGGAACTTTTAGCCAATGCTAAAAGAGCAGAAGAGACAGTCCAGAAAGTTCCCACTGATCATCTTCAGCGCACAGCGATCTTTGCAACTCTGCAACACACATTGCTGTCACTCCTCCCTTTTTGCCTGAAAGGCCAGCTGAATCCACCATCTCTGTGCCCGCTCTCTGCTGAGCAGCAACAGAGAGAGTAGAGCAGGAATTTTTAGACCTGCCTAAAACAGCAGAAGAGCCTTGAAAAAAATCTCCTGCTTGATCATGTTTTGCACTCAGTGAGCTTTAAACTGTGACACAAACATTGCTGTCACTCCTCACTTTATCTCCTAAAAGTGCATTTCAAGCCAACGTTTCTGGTGCGCTCTCTCGCTTCGAGAGCAGTTGTGACAGGGGAGGACGAGCGCTTGGATTCTAATTTCACAGCCGAAGGGCCAGCATGGAAACTACTGCTGGGCATCTTCAGCACACATTGAGATTCACAACTCTGAAACACATATTGCTGTCACCTCTCACTTTCCTACCTGAAAGTCCAATTGAATAATACATCTCCTGTGCTTGCTCTTTGTGAGCAGTAGCAGAATATAGCACTTACGTTTGGACTCTGCTGAAACAGCAGAAGAGACAGTCCAGAAAGTTCCCACTGATCATCTTCAGCACACAGTGAGCTTTGCAACTCTGCAACACACATTGCTGTCTCTTCTTTTCCTGCCTGAAAGACCAATTGATTCCAACACCTCTGTGCCCGCTCTCTGCTGAGCAGCAACAGAGAGAGTAGAGCAGGAATGTTTAGCCTGGGCTAAAACAGCAGAAGAGCCTTGCAAAAAATCTCCTGCTTGATCATGTTTTGCACACAGTGAGCTTTAAACTGTGACACAAGCATTGCTGTCACTCCTCACTTTATCTCCTAAAAGTGCATTTGAATCCAAAGTTTCTGGTGCGCTTTCAAGTTTCGAGAGGAGTTGTGACAGGGGAGGAGCAGCGCTTGGACTCTAATCCCACAGACGAAGGGCCAGCAGGGAAACTCCTGCAGGGCATCTTCAGCACACAGTGAGCTTTGCAATTCTGCAACACACATTGCTGTAACTCCTTTTCCTGCCTGGAAGACCAATTGATTCCAACATCTCTGTGCCCACTCTCTGCTGAGCAGCAACAGAGAGAGTAGAGCAGGAATGTTTAGACTGGGCTAAAACAGCAGAAGAGCCTTGCAAAAAAGCTCCTCCTGATCATGTTTAGCACACAGTGAGCTTTAAACTGTGACACAAACATTGCTGTCACTCCTCACTTTATCTCCTAAAAGTGCATTTGAATCCAAAGTTTCTGGTGCGCTCTCACGTTTCGCGAGGAGTTGTGACAGGGGAGGAGCAGCGCTTGGACTCTAATCCCACAGACGAAGGGCCAGCAGGGAAACTCCTGCAGGGCATCTTCAGCACACAGTGAGCTTTGCAATTCTGCAACACACATTGCTGTAACTCCTTTTCCTGCCTGGAAGACCAATTGATTCCAACACCTCTGTGCCCACTCTCTGCTGAGCAGCAACAGAGAGAGTAGAGCAGGAATGTTTAGACTGGGCTAAAACAGCAGAAGAGCCTTGCAAAAAAGCTCCTCCTGATCATGTTTAGCACACAGTGAGCTTTAAACTGTGACACAAACATTGCTGTCACTCTTCACTCTTTCTCCTAAAAGACCATTTCAATCCAAGAACTCCGTTGCCAGCACTCTGCTGAGCAGCAGAGTGAGCAGGAATGTCTGCAATCTGTAAGGCAGTGGAAGAGACAGGCCTGAAGGCTGCTCTTGTGCTTCTTCAACACACTGAGCTTTACAACTGTGACACACACGCTGTTGTCACTCCTCATTGTAGCTCCTAAAAGTGCATTTGAATCCAGCGTTTCTGGTCTCCACTCTCGTTTCAAGAGCAGCAGAGGAAGGTGAGCACGAGCGCTTGGAATCCGCTCCCAGTTCCGAAGGGCAGGGAGGGAAAGTCCTTGCAGATCATCTTCAGCGCACAGTGAGCTTTGCAACTCTGAAACACACATTGCTGTCACTCCTCACTTCATCTCCTAATAATCCGTTTGAATCCATGGTCTCTCCCGCCCTCTCTCGTTTGAACAGCAGCAGTGACAGGTGAACACGATCTCTTGGCCTCTGCTCCCACAGCCGAAGAGCCCGGAGTGAAAGCTCCGGCAGGGCATCTTCAGCACGCAGTCAGCTTTGCAACTGTGACACATATATTGCTCTCGCTCCGCACTTTCCTACCTCAAAGTCCAATTGAATCCAAAATCTCTGTGCCCTTTCTCTGCTGGGCAGAAGCAGAGAGAGTAGAGCAGGAACTTTTAGCCAATGCTAAAAGAGCAGAAGAGACAGTCCAGAAAGTTCCCACTGATCATCTTCAGCGCACAGCGATCTTTGCAACTCTGCAACACACATTGCTGTCACTCCTCCCTTTTTGCCTGAAAGGCCAGCTGAATCCACCATCTCTGTGCCCGCTCTCTGCTGAGCAGCAACAGAGAGAGTAGAGCAGGAATTTTTAGACCTGCCTAAAACAGCAGAAGAGCCTTGAAAAAAATCTCCTGCTTGATCATGTTTTGCACTCAGTGAGCTTTAAACTGTGACACAAACATTGCTGTCACTCCTCACTTTATCTCCTAAAAGTGCATTTCAAGCCAACGTTTCTGGTGCGCTCTCTCGCTTCAAGAGCAGTTGTGACAGGGGAGGACGAGCGCTTGGATTCTAATTTCACAGCCGAAGGGCCAGCAGGGAAACTCCTGCAGGGCATCTTCAGCGCACAGTGAGCTTTACAATTCTGAAACGCACATTGCTGTCACTCCTCCTTTTCTTGCCTGAAAGACCAATTGATTCCAACATCTCTGTGCCCACTCTCTGCTGAGCAGCAACAGAGAGAGTAGAGCAGGAATGTTTAGACTGGGCTAAAACAGCAGAAGAGCCTTGCAAAAAAGCTCCTCCTGATCATGTTTAGCACACAGTGAGCTTTAAACTGTGACACAAACATTGCTGTCACTCTTCACTCTTTCTCCTAAAAGACCATTTCAATCCCAGAACTCCGTTGCCAGCACTCTGCTGAGCAGCAGAGTGAGCAGGGATGTCTGCAATCTGTAAGGCAGTGGAAGAGACAGGCCTGAAGGCTGCTCTTGTGCTTCTTCAAAACACTGAGCTTTACAACTGTGACACACACACTGTTGTCACTCCTCATTGTAGCTCCTAAAAGTGCATTTGAATCCAGCGTTTCTGGTCTCCACTCTCGTTTCCAGTGCACCAGAGGCAGGTGAGCACGAGCGCTTGGAATCCGCTCCCAGTTCCGAAGGGCAGGGAGGGAAAGTCCCTGCAGATCATCTTCAGCGCACAGTGAGCTTTGCAACTCTGCAACACACATTGCTGTCACTCCTCCCTTTTTGCCTGAAAGACCAGCTGAATCCACCATCTCTGTGCCCGCTCTCTGCTGAGCAGCAACAGAGAGAGTAGAGCAGGAATGTTTAGACCTGCCTAAAACAGCAGAAGAGCCTTGAGAAAAATCTCCTGCTTGATCATGTTTTGCACACAGTGAGCTTTAAACTGTGACACAAACATTGCTGTCACTCCTCACTTTATCTCCTAAAAGTGCATTTCAAGCCAACGTTTCTGGTGCGCTCTCTCGCTTCGAGAGCAGTTGTGACAGGGGAGGACGAGCGCTTGGATTCTAATTTCACAGCCGAAGGGCCAGCATGGAAACTACTGCTGGGCATCTTCAGCACACATTGAGATTCACAACTCTGAAACACATATTGCTGTCACCTCTCACTTTCCTACCTGAAAGTCCAATTGAATAATACATCTCCTGTGCTTGCTCTTTGTGAGCAGTAGCAGAATATAGCACTTACGTTTGGACTCTGCTGAAACAGCAGAAGAGACAGTCCAGAAAGTTCCCACTGATCATCTTCAGCACACAGTGAGCTTTGCAACTCTGCAACACACATTGCTGTCTCTTCTTTTCCTGCCTGAAAGACCAATTGATTCCAACACCTCTGTGCCCGCTCTCTGCTGAGCAGCAACAGAGAGAGTAGAGCAGGAATGTTTAGCCTGGGCTAAAACAGCAGAAGAGCCTTGCAAAAAATCTCCTGCTTGATCATGTTTTGCACACAGTGAGCTTTAAACTGTGACACAAGCATTGCTGTCACTCCTCACTTTATCTCCTAAAAGTGCATTTGAATCCAAAGTTTCTGGTGCGCTTTCAAGTTTCGAGAGGAGTTGTGACAGGGGAGGAGCAGCGCTTGGACTCTAATCCCACAGACGAAGGGCCAGCAGGGAAACTCCTGCAGGGCATCTTCAGCACACAGTGAGCTTTGCAATTCTGCAACACACATTGCTGTAACTCCTTTTCCTGCCTGGAAGACCAATTGATTCCAACATCTCTGTGCCCACTCTCTGCTGAGCAGCAACAGAGAGAGTAGAGCAGGAATGTTTAGACTGGGCTAAAACAGCAGAAGAGCCTTGCAAAAAAGCTCCTCCTGATCATGTTTAGCACACAGTGAGCTTTAAACTGTGACACAAACATTGCTGTCACTCCTCACTTTATCTCCTAAAAGTGCATTTGAATCCAAAGTTTCTGGTGCGCTCTCACGTTTCGCGAGGAGTTGTGACAGGGGAGGAGCAGCGCTTGGACTCTAATCCCACAGACGAAGGGCCAGCAGGGAAACTCCTGCAGGGCATCTTCAGCACACAGTGAGCTTTGCAATTCTGCAACACACATTGCTGTAACTCCTTTTCCTGCCTGGAAGACCAATTGATTCCAACATCTCTGTGCCCACTCTCTGCTGAGCAGCAACAGAGAGAGTAGAGCAGGAATGTTTAGACTGGGCTAAAACAGCAGAAGAGCCTTGCAAAAAAGCTCCTCCTGATCATGTTTAGCACACAGTGAGCTTTAAACTGTGACACAAACATTGCTGTCACTCTTCACTCTTTCTCCTAAAAGACCATTTCAATCCAAGAACTCCGTTGCCAGCACTCTGCTGAGCAGCAGAGTGAGCAGGAATGTCTGCAATCTGTAAGGCAGTGGAAGAGACAGGCCTGAAGGCTGCTCTTGTGCTTCTTCAACACACTGAGCTTTACAACTGTGACACACACACTGTTGTCACTCCTCATTGTAGCTCCTAAAAGTGCATTTGAATCCAGCGTTTCTGGTCTCCACTCTCGTTTCAAGAGCAGCAGAGGAAGGTGAGCACGAGCGCTTGGAATCCGCTCCCAGTTCCGAAGGGCAGGGAGGGAAAGTCCTTGCAGATCATCTTCAGCGCACAGTGAGCTTTGCAACTCTGAAACACACATTGCTGTCACTCCTCACTTCATCTCCTAATAATCCGTTTGAATCCATGGTCTCTCCCGCCCTCTCTCGTTTGAACAGCAGCAGTGACAGGTGAACACGATCTCTTGGCCTCTGCTCCCACAGCCGAAGAGCCCGGAGTGAAAGCTCCGGCAGGGCATCTTCAGCACGCAGTCAGCTTTGCAACTGTGACACATATATTGCTCTCGCTCCGCACTTTCCTACCTCAAAGTCCAATTGAATCCAAAATCTCTGTGCCCTTTCTCTGCTGGGCAGAAGCAGAGAGAGTAGAGCAGGAACTTTTAGCCAATGCTAAAAGAGCAGAAGAGACAGTCCAGAAAGTTCCCACTGATCATCTTCAGCGCACAGCGATCTTTGCAACTCTGCAACACACATTGCTGTCACTCCTCCCTTTTTGCCTGAAAGGCCAGCTGAATCCACCATCTCTGTGCCCGCTCTCTGCTGAGCAGCAACAGAGAGAGTAGAGCAGGAATTTTTAGACCTGCCTAAAACAGCAGAAGAGCCTTGAAAAAAATCTCCTGCTTGATCATGTTTTGCACTCAGTGAGCTTTAAACTGTGACACAAACATTGCTGTCACTCCTCACTTTATCTCCTAAAAGTGCATTTCAAGCCAACGTTTCTGGTGCGCTCTCTCGCTTCGAGAGCAGTTGTGACAGGGGAGGACGAGCGCTTGGATTCTAATTTCACAGCCGAAGGGCCAGCAGGGAAACTCCTGCAGGGCATCTTCAGCGCACAGTGAGCTTTACAATTCTGAAACGCACATTGCTGTCACTCCTCCTTTTCTTGCCTGAAAGACCAATTGATTCCAACATCTCTGTGCCCACTCTCTGCTGAGCAGCAACAGAGAGAGTAGAGCAGGAATGTTTAGACTGGGCTAAAACAGCAGAAGAGCCTTGCAAAAAAGCTCCTCCTGATCATGTTTAGCACACAGTGAGCTTTAAACTGTGACACAAACATTGCTGTCACTCTTCACTCTTTCTCCTAAAAGACCATTTCAATCCCAGAACTCCGTTGCCAGCACTCTGCTGAGCAGCAGAGTGAGCAGGAATGTCTGCAATCTGTAAGGCAGTGGAAGAGACAGGCCTGAAGGCTGCTCTTGTGCTTCTTCAACACACTGAGCTTTACAACTGTGACACACACACTGTTGTCACTCCTCATTGTAGCTCCTAAAAGTGCATTTGAATCCAGCGTTTCTGGTCTCCACTCTCGTTTCCAGTGCACCAGAGGCAGGTGAGCACGAGCGCTTGGAATCCGCTCCCAGTTCCGAAGGGCAGGGAGGGAAAGTCCTTGCAGATCATCTTCAGCGCACAGTGAGCTTTGCAACTCTGAAACACACATTGCTGTCACTCCTCACTTTATCTCCTAAAAGTGCATTTCAAGCCAACGTTTCTGGCGCGCTCTCTCGCTTCGAGAGCAGTTGTGACAGGGGAGGACGAGCGCTTGGATTCTAATTTCACAGCCGAAGGGCCAGCATGGAAACTACTGCTGGGCATCTTCAGCACACATTGAGATTCACAACTCTGAAACACATATTGCTGTCACCTCTCACTTTCCTACCTGAAAGTCCAATTGAATAATACATCTCCTGTGCTTGCTCTTTGTGAGCAGTAGCAGAATATAGCACTTACGTTTGGACTCTGCTGAAACAGCAGAAGAGACAGTCCAGAAAGTTCCCACTGATCATCTTCAGCACACAGTGAGCTTTGCAACTCTGCAACACACATTGCTGTCTCTTCTTTTCCTGCCTGAAAGACCAATTGATTCCAACACCTCTGTGCCCGCTCTCTGCTGAGCAGCAACAGAGAGAGTAGAGCAGGAATGTTTAGCCTGGGCTAAAACAGCAGAAGAGCCTTGCAAAAAATCTCCTGCTTGATCATGTTTTGCACACAGTGAGCTTTAAACTGTGACACAAACATTGCTGTCACTCCTCACTTTATCTCCTAAAAGTGCATTTGAATCCAAAGTTTCTGGTGCGCTCTCACGTTTCGAGAGGAGTTGTGACAGGGGAGGAGCAGCGCTTGGACTCTAATCCCACAGACGAAGGGCCAGCAGGGAAACTCCTGCAGGGCATCTTCAGCACACAGTGAGCTTTGCAATTCTGCAACACACATTGCTGTAACTCCTTTTCCTGCCTGGAAGACCAATTGATTCCAACATCTCTGTGCCCACTCTCTGCTGAGCAGCAACAGAGAGAGTAGAGCAGGAATGTTTAGACTGGGCTTAAACAGCAGAAGAGCCTTGCAAAAAAGCTCCTCCTGATCATGTTTAGCACACAGTGAGCTTTAAACTGTGACACAAACATTGCTGTCACTCCTCACTTTATCTCCTAAAAGTGCATTTGAATCCAAAGTTTCTGGTGCGCTCTCACGTTTCGCGAGGAGTTGTGACAGGGGAGGAGCAGCGCTTGGACTCTAATCCCACAGACGAAGGGCCAGCAGGGAAACTCCTGCAGGGCATCTTCAGCACACAGTGAGCTTTGCAATTCTGCAACACACATTGCTGTAACTCCTTTTCCTGCCTGGAAGACCAATTGATTCCAACATCTCTGTGCCCACTCTCTGCTGAGCAGCAACAGAGAGAGTAGAGCAGGAATGTTTAGACTGGGCTAAAACAGCAGAAGAGCCTTGCAAAAAAGCTCCTCCTGATCATGTTTAGCACACAGTGAGCTTTAAACTGTGACACAAACATTGCTGTCACTCTTCACTCTTTCTCCTAAAAGACCATTTCAATCCAAGAACTCCGTTGCCAGCACTCTGCTGAGCAGCAGAGTGAGCAGGAATGTCTGCAATCTGTAAGGCAGTGGAAGAGACAGGCCTGAAGGCTGCTCTTGTGCTTCTTCAACACACTGAGCTTTACAACTGTGACACACACACTGTTGTCACTCCTCATTGTAGCTCCTAAAAGTGCATTTGAATCCAGCGTTTCTGGTCTCCACTCTCGTTTCAAGAGCAGCAGAGGAAGGTGAGCACGAGCGCTTGGAATCCGCTCCCAGTTCCGAAGGGCAGGGAGGGAAAGTCCTTGCAGATCATCTTCAGCGCACAGTGAGCTTTGCAACTCTGAAACACACATTGCTGTCACTCCTCACTTCATCTCCTAATAATCCGTTTGAATCCATGGTCTCTCCCGCCCTCTCTCGTTTGAACAGCAGCAGTGACAGGTGAACACGATCTCTTGGCCTCTGCTCCCACAGCCGAAGAGCCCGGAGTGAAAGCTCCGGCAGGGCATCTTCAGCACGCAGTCAGCTTTGCAACTGTGACACATATATTGCTCTCGCTCCGCACTTTCCTACCTCAAAGTCCAATTGAATCCAAAATCTCTGTGCCCTTTCTCTGCTGGGCAGAAGCAGAGAGAGTAGAGCAGGAACTTTTAGCCAATGCTAAAAGAGCAGAAGAGACAGTCCAGAAAGTTCCCACTGATCATCTTCAGCGCACAGCGATCTTTGCAACTCTGCAACACACATTGCTGTCACTCCTCCCTTTTTGCCTGAAAGGCCAGCTGAATCCACCATCTCTGTGCCCGCTCTCTGCTGAGCAGCAACAGAGAGAGTAGAGCAGGAATTTTTAGACCTGCCTAAAACAGCAGAAGAGCCTTGAAAAAAATCTCCTGCTTGATCATGTTTTGCACTCAGTGAGCTTTAAACTGTGACACAAACATTGCTGTCACTCCTCACTTTATCTCCTAAAAGTGCATTTCAAGCCAACGTTTCTGGTGCGCTCTCTCGCTTCGAGAGCAGTTGTGACAGGGGAGGACGAGCGCTTGGATTCTAATTTCACAGCCGAAGGGCCAGCAGGGAAACTCCTGCAGGGCATCTTCAGCGCACAGTGAGCTTTACAATTCTGAAACGCACATTGCTGTCACTCCTCCTTTTCTTGCCTGAAAGACCAATTGATTCCAACATCTCTGTGCCCACTCTCTGCTGAGCAGCAACAGAGAGAGTAGAGCAGGAATGTTTAGACTGGGCTAAAACAGCAGAAGAGCCTTGCAAAAAAGCTCCTCCTGATCATGTTTAGCACACAGTGAGCTTTAAACTGTGACACAAACATTGCTGTCACTCTTCACTCTTTCTCCTAAAAGACCATTTCAATCCCAGAACTCCGTTGCCAGCACTCTGCTGAGCAGCAGAGTGAGCAGGAATGTCTGCAATCTGTAAGGCAGTGGAAGAGACAGGCCTGAAGGCTGCTCTTGTGCTTCTTCAACACACTGAGCTTTACAACTGTGACACACACACTGTTGTCACTCCTCATTGTAGCTCCTAAAAGTGCATTTGAATCCAGCGTTTCTGGTCTCCACTCTCGTTTCCAGTGCACCAGAGGCAGGTGAGCACGAGCGCTTGGAATCCGCTCCCAGTTCCGAAGGGCAGGGAGGGAAAGTCCTTGCAGATCATCTTCAGCGCACAGTGAGCTTTGCAACTCTGAAACACACATTGCTGTCACTCCTCACTTTATCTCCTAAAAGTGCATTTCAAGCCAACGTTTCTGGCGCGCTCTCTCGCTTCGAGAGCAGTTGTGACAGGGGAGGACGAGCGCTTGGATTCTAATTTCACAGCCGAAGGGCCAGCATGGAAACTACTGCTGGGCATCTTCAGCACACATTGAGATTCACAACTCTGAAACACATATTGCTGTCACCTCTCACTTTCCTACCTGAAAGTCCAATTGAATAATACATCTCCTGTGCTTGCTCTTTGTGAGCAGTAGCAGAATATAGCACTTACGTTTGGACTCTGCTGAAACAGCAGAAGAGACAGTCCAGAAAGTTCCCACTGATCATCTTCAGCACACAGTGAGCTTTGCAACTCTGCAACACACATTGCTGTCTCTTCTTTTCCTGCCTGAAAGACCAATTGATTCCAACACCTCTGTGCCCGCTCTCTGCTGAGCAGCAACAGAGAGAGTAGAGCAGGAATGTTTAGCCTGGGCTAAAACAGCAGAAGAGCCTTGCAAAAAATCTCCTGCTTGATCATGTTTTGCACACAGTGAGCTTTAAACTGTGACACAAACATTGCTGTCACTCCTCACTTTATCTCCTAAAAGTGCATTTGAATCCAAAGTTTCTGGTGCGCTCTCACGTTTCGAGAGGAGTTGTGACAGGGGAGGAGCAGCGCTTGGACTCTAATCCCACAGACGAAGGGCCAGCAGGGAAACTCCTGCAGGGCATCTTCAGCGCACAGTGAGCTTTGCAATTCTGCAACACACATTGCTGTAACTCCTCCTTTTCCTGCCTGGAAGACCAATTGATTCCAACATCTCTGTGCCCACTCTCTGCTGAGCAGCAACAGAGAGAGTAGAGCAGGAATGTTTAGACTGGGCTTAAACAGCAGAAGAGCCTTGCAAAAAAGCTCCTCCTGATCATGTTTAGCACACAGTGAGCTTTAAACTGTGACACAAACATTGCTGTCACTCTTCACTCTTTCTCCTAAAAGACCATTTCAATCCAAGAACTCCGTTGCCAGCACTCTGCTGAGCAGCAGAGTGAGCAGGAATGTCTGCAATCTGTAAGGCAGTGGAAGAGACAGGCCTGAAGGCTGCTCTTGTGCTTCTTCAACACACTGAGCTTTACAACTGTGACACACACACTGTTGTCACTCCTCATTGTAGCTCCTAAAAGTGCATTTGAATCCAGCGTTTCTGGTCTCCACTCTCGTTTCAAGAGCAGCAGAGGAAGGTGAGCACGAGCGCTTGGAATCCGCTCCCAGTTCCGAAGGGCAGGGAGGGAAAGTCCTTGCAGATCATCTTCAGCGCACAGTGAGCTTTGCAACTCTGAAACACACATTGCTGTCACTCCTCACTTCATCTCCTAATAATCCGTTTGAATCCATGGTCTCTCCCGCCCTCTCTCGTTTGAACAGCAGCAGTGACAGGTGAACACGATCTCTTGGCCTCTGCTCCCACAGCCGAAGAGCCCAGAGTGAAAGCTCCGGCAGGGCTTCTTCAGCACGCAGTCAGCTTTGCAACTGTGACACATATATTGCTCTCGCTCCGCACTTTCCTACCTCAAAGTCCAATTGAATCCAAAATCTCTGTGCCCTTTCTCTGCTGGGCAGAAGCAGAGAGAGTAGAGCAGGAACCTTTAGCCAATGCTAAAAGAGCAGAAGTGACAGTCTAGAAAGTTCCCACTGATCATTTTCAGCGCACAGCGAGCTTTGCAACTCTGCAACACACATTGCTGTCACTCCTCCCTTTTTGCCTGAAAGACCAGCTGAATCCACCATCTCTGTGCCCGCTCTCTGCTGAGCAGCAACAGAGAGAGTAGAGCAGGAATGTTTAGACCTGCCTAAAACAGCAGGAGAGCCTTGAAAAAAATCTCCTGCTTGATCATGTTTTGCACACAGTGAGCTTTAAACTGTGACACAAACATTGCTGTCACTCCTCACTTTATCTCCTAAAAGTGCATTTGAATCCAAAGTTTCTGGTGCGCTCTCTCGTTTCGAGAGGAGTTGTGACAGGGGAGGAGCAGCGCTTGGACTCTAATCCCACAGACGAAGGGCCAGCAGGGAAACTCCTGCAGGGCATCTTCAGCGCACAGTGAGCTTTACAATTCTGAAACACACATTGCTGTCACTCCTCCTTTTCTTGCCTGAAAGACCAATTGATTCCAACATCTCTGTGCCCACTCTCTGCTGAGCAGCAACAGAGAGAGTAGAGCAGGAATGTTTAGACTGGGCTAAAACAGCAGAAGAGCCTTGCAAAAAAGCTCCTCCTGATCATGTTTAGCACACAGTGAGCTTTAAACTGTGACACAAACATTGCTGTCACTCTTCACTCTTTCTCCTAAAAGACCATTTCAATCCCAGAACTCCGTTGCCATCACTCTGCTGAGCAGCAGAGTGAGCAGGGATGTCTGCAATCTGTAAGGCAGTGGAAGAGACAGGCCTGAAGGCTGCTCTTGTGCTTCTTCAACACACTGAGCTTTACAACTTTGACACACACACTGTTGTCACTCCTCGTTGTAGCTCCTAAAAGTGCATTTGAATCCAGCGTTTCTGGTCTCCACTCTCGTTTCCAGTGCACCAGAGGCAGGTGAGCACGAGCGCTTGGAATCCGCTCCCAGTTCCGAAGGGCAGGGAGGGAAAGTCCTTGCAGATCATCTTCAGCGCACAGTGAGCTTTGCAACACTGAAACACACATTGCTGTCACTCCTCACAAAAAATCTCACAAAATCTCCTGCTTGATCATGTTTTGCACACAGTGAGCTTTAAACTGTGACACAAACATTGCTGTCACTCCTCAGTTTATCTCCTAAAAGTGCATTTCAAGCCAACGTTTCTGGTGCGCTCTCTCGCTTCGAGAGCAGTTGTGACAGGGGAGGACGAGCGCTTGGATTCTAATTTCACAGCCGAAGGGCCAGCATGGAAACTACTGCTGGGCATCTTCAGCACACATTGAGATTCACAACTCTGAAACACATATTGCTGTCACCTCTCACTTTCCTACCTGAAAGTCCAATTGAATAATACATCTCCTGTGCTTGCTCTTTGTGAGCAGTAGCAGAATATAGCACTTACGTTTGGACTCTGCTGAAACAGCAGAAGAGACAGTCCAGAAAGTTCCCACTGATCATCTTCAGCACACAGTGAGCTTTGCAACTCTGCAACACACATTGCTGTCTCTTCTTTTCCTGCCTGAAAGACCAATTGATTCCAACACCTCTGTGCCCGCTCTCTGCTGAGCAGCAACAGAGAGAGTAGAGCAGGAATGTTTAGCCTGGGCTAAAACAGCAGAAGAGCCTTGCAAAAAATCTCCTGCTTGATCATGTTTTGCACACAGTGAGCTTTAAACTGTGACACAAGCATTGCTGTCACTCCTCACTTTATCTCCTAAAAGTGCATTTGAATCCAAAGTTTCTGGTGCGCTCTCACGTTTCGAGAGGAGTTGTGACAGGGGAGGAGCAGCGCTTGGACTCTAATCCCACAGACGAAGGGCCAGCAGGGAAACTCCTGCAGGGCATCTTCAGCACACAGTGAGCTTTGCAATTCTGCAACACACATTGCTGTAACTCCTTTTCCTGCCTGGAAGACCAATTGATTCCAACATCTCTGTGCCCACTCTCTGCTGAGCAGCAACAGAGAGAAGGAATGTTTAGACTGGGCTAAAACAGCAGAAGAGCCTTGCAAAAAAGCTCCTCCTGATCATGTTTAGCACACAGTGAGCTTTAAACTGTGACACAAACATTGCTGTCACTCTTCACTCTTTCTCCTAAAAGACCATTTCAATCCAAGAACTCCATTGCCAGCACTCTGCTGAGCAGCAGAGTGAGCAGGAATGTCTGCAATCTGTAAGGCAGTGGAAGAGACAGGCCTGAAGGCTGCTCTTGTGCTTCTTCAAGACACTGAGCTTTACAACTGTGACACACACACTGTTGTCACTCCTCATTGTAGCTCCTAAAAGTGCATTTGAATCCAGCGTTTCTGGTCTCCACTCTCGTTTCAAGAGCAGCAGAGGAAGGTGAGCACGAGCGCTTGGAATCCGCTCCCAGTTCCGAAGGGCAGGGAGGGAAAGTCCTTGCAGATCATCTTCAGCGCACAGTGAGCTTTGCAACTCTGAAACACACATTGCTGTCACTCCTCACTTCATCTCCTAATAATCCGTTTGAATCCATGGTCTCTCCCGCCCTCTCTCGTTTGAACAGCAGCAGTGACAGGTGAACACGATCTCTTGGCCTCTGCTCCCACAGCCGAAGAGCCCGGAGTGAAAGCTCCGGCAGGGCATCTTCAGCACGCAGTCAGCTTTGCAACTGTGACACATATATTGCTCTCGCTCCGCACTTTCCTACCTCAAAGTCCAATTGAATCCAAAATCTCTGTGCCCTTTCTCTGCTGGGCAGAAGCAGAGTAGAGCAGGAACCTTTAGCCAATGCTAAAAGAGCTGAAGAGACAGTCCAGAAAGTTCCCACTGATCATCTTCAGCGCACAGCGAGCTTTGCAACACTGCAACACACATTGCTGTCACTCCTCCCTTTTTGCCTGAAAGACCAGCTGAATCCACCATCTCTGTGCCCGCTCTCTGCTGAGCAGCAACAGAGAGAGTAGAGCAGGAATTTTTAGACCTGCCTAAAACAGCAGAAGAGCCTTGCAAAAAATCTCCTGCTTGATCATGTTTTGCACACAGTGAGCTTTAAACTGTGACACAAACATTGCTGTCACTCCTCACTTTATCTCCTAAAAGTGCATTTGAATCCAAAGTTTCTGGTGCGCTCTCACGTTTCGAGAGCAGTTGTGACAGGGGAGGAGCAGCGCTTGGACTCTAAACCCACAGAGGAAGGGCCAGCAGGGAAAGTCCTGCAGGGCATCTTCAGCACACAATGAGCTTTGCAATTCTGCAACACACATTGCTGTAACTCCTCCTTTTCCTGCCTGGAAGACCAATTGATTCCAACATCTCTGTGCCCACTCTCTGCTGAGCAGCAACAGAGAGAAGGAATGTTTAGATTGGGCTAAAACAGCAGAAGAGCCTTGCAAAAAAGCTCCTCCTGATCATGTTTAGCACACAGTGAGCTTTAAACTGTGACACAAACATTGCTGTCACTCTTCACTCTTTCTCCTAAAAGACCATTTCAATCCAAGAACTCCGTTGCCAGCACTCTGCTGAGCAGCAGAGTGAGCAGGAATGTCTGCAATCTGTAAGGCAGTGGAAGAGACAGGCCTGAAGGCTGCTCTTGTGCTTCTTCAACACACTGAGCTTTACAACTGTGACACACACACTGTTGTCACTCCTCATTGTAGCTCCTAAAAGTGCATTTGAATCCAGCGTTTCTGGTCTCCACTCTCGTTTCAAGAGCAGCAGAGGAAGGTGAGCACGAGCGCTTGGAATCCGCTCCCAGTTCCGAAGGGCAGGGAGGGAAAGTCCTTGCAGATCATCTTCAGCGCACAGTGAGCTTTGCAACTCTGAAACACACATTGCTGTCACTCCTCACTTCATCTCCTAATAATCCGTTTGAATCCATGGTCTCTCCCGCCCTCTCTCGTTTGAACAGCAGCAGTGACAGGTGAACACGATCTCTTGGCCTCTGCTCCCACAGCCGAAGAGCCCGGAGTGAAAGCTCCGGCAGGGCATCTTCAGCACGCAGTCAGCTTTGAAACTATGACACATATATTGCTCTCGCTCCGCACTTTCCTACCTCAAAGTCCAATTGAATCCAAAATCTCTGTGCCCTTTCTCTGCTGGGCAGAAGCAGAGAGAGTAGAGCAGGAACCTTTAGCCAATGCTAAAAGAGCAGAAGAGACAGTCCAGAAAGTTCCCACTGATCATCTTCAGCGCACAGCGAGCTTTGCAACTCTGCAACACACATTGCTGTCACTCCTCCCTTTTTGCCTGAAAGACCAGCTGAATCCACCATCTCTGTGCCCGCTCTCTGCTGAGCAGCAACAGAGAGAGTAGAGCAGGAATTTTTAGACCTGCCTAAAACAGCAGAAGAGCCTTGCAAAAAATCTCCTGCTTGATCATGTTTTGCACACAGTGAGCTTTAAACTGTGACACAAACATTGCTGTCACTCCTCACTTTATCTCCTAAAAGTGCATTTGAATCCAAAGTTTCTGGTGCGCTCTCTCGTTTCGAGAGGAGTTGTGACAGGGGAGGAGCAGCGCTTGGACTCTAATCCCACAGACGAAGGGCCAGCAGGGAAACTCCTGCAGGGCATCTTCAGCACACAGTGAGCTTTGCAATTCTGCAACACACATTGCTGTAACTCCTCCTTTTCCTGCCTGGAAGACCAATTGATTCCAACATCTCTGTGCCCACTCTCTGCTGAGCAGCAACAGAGAGCAGGAATGTTTAGACTGGGCTAAAACAGCAGAAGAGCCTTGCAAAAAAGCTCCTCCTGATCATGTTTAGCACACAGTGAGCTTTAAACTGTGACACAAACATTGCTGTCACTCTTCACTCTTTCTCCTAAAAGACCATTTCAATCCAAGAACTCCGTTGCCAGCACTCTGCTGAGCAGCAGAGTGAGCAGGAATGTCTGCAATCTGTAAGGCAGTGGAAGAGACAGGCCTGAAGGCTGCTCTTGTGCTTCTTCAACACACTGAGCTTTACAACTGTGACACACACACTGTTGTCACTCCTCATTGTAGCTCCTAAAAGTGCATTTGAATCCAGCGTTTCTGGTCTCCACTCTCGTTTCAAGAGCAGCAGAGGAAGGTGAGCACGAGCGCTTGGAATCCGCTCCCAGTTCCGAAGGGCAGGGAGGGAAAGTCCTTGCAGATCATCTTCAGCGCACAGTGAGCTTTGCAACTCTGAAACACACATTGCTGTCACTCCTCACTTCATCTCCTAATAATCCGTTTGAATCCATGGTCTCTCCCGCCCTCTCTCGTTTGAACAGCAGCAGTGACAGGTGAACACGATCTCTTGGCCTCTGCTCCCACAGCCGAAGAGCCCGGAGTGAAAGCTCCGGCAGGGCATCTTCAGCACGCAGTCAGCTTTGCAACTGTGACACATATATTGCTCTCGCTCCGCACTTTCCTACCTCAAAGTCCAATTGAATCCAAAATCTCTGTGCCCTTTCTCTGCTGGGCAGAAGCAGAGAGAGTAGAGCAGGAACCTTTAGCCAATGCTAAAAGAGCAGAAGAGACAGTCCAGAAAGTTCCCACTGATCATCTTCAGCGCACAGCGAGCTTTGCAACTCTGCAACACACATTGCTGTCACTCCTCCCTTTTTGCCTGAAAGACCAGCTGAATCCACCATCTCTGTGCCCGCTCTCTGCTGAGCAGCAACAGAGAGAGTAGAGCAGGAATTTTTAGACCTGCCTAAAACAGCAGAAGAGCCTTGAAAAAAATCTCCTGCTTGATCATGTTTTGCACACAGTGAGCTTTAAACTGTGACACAAACATTGCTGTCACTCCTCACTTTATCTCCTAAAAGTGCATTTGAATCCAAAGTTTCTGGTGCGCTCTCTCGTTTCGAGAGGAGTTGTGACAGGGGAGGAGCAGCGCTTGGACTCTAATCCCACAGACGAAGGGCCAGCAGGGAAACTCCTGCAGGGCATCTTCAGCACACAGTGAGCTTTGCAATTCTGCAACACACATTGCTGTAACTCCTCCTTTTCCTGCCTGGAAGACCAATTGATTCCAACATCTCTGTGCCCACTCTCTGCTGAGCAGCAACAGAGAGCAGGAATGTTTAGACTGGGCTAAAACAGCAGAAGAGCCTTGCAAAAAAGCTCCTCCTGATCATGTTTAGCACACAGTGAGCTTTAAACTGTGACACAAACATTGCTGTCACTCTTCACTCTTTCTCCTAAAAGACCATTTCAATCCAAGAACTCCGTTGCCAGCACTCTGCTGAGCAGCAGAGTGAGCAGGAATGTCTGCAATCTGTAAGGCAGTGGAAGAGACAGGCCTGAAGGCTGCTCTTGTGCTTCTTCAACACACTGAGCTTTACAACTGTGACACACACACTGTTGTCACTCCTCATTGTAGCTCCTAAAAGTGCATTTGAATCCAGCGTTTCTGGTCTCCACTCTCGTTTCAAGAGCAGCAGAGGAAGGTGAGCACGAGCGCTTGGAATCCGCTCCCAGTTCCGAAGGGCAGGGAGGGAAAGTCCTTGCAGATCATCTTCAGCGCACAGTGAGCTTTGCAACTCTGAAACACACATTGCTGTCACTCCTCACTTCATCTCCTAATAATCCGTTTGAATCCATGGTCTCTCCCGCCCTCTCTCGTTTGAACAGCAGCAGTGACAGGTGAACACGATCTCTTGGCCTCTGCTCCCACAGCCGAAGAGCCCGGAGTGAAAGCTCCGGCAGGGCATCTTCAGCACGCAGTCAGCTTTGAAACTATGACACATATATTGCTCTCGCTCCGCACTTTCCTACCTCAAAGTCCAATTGAATCCAAAATCTCTGTGCCCTTTCTCTGCTGGGCAGAAGCAGAGAGAGTAGAGCAGGAACCTTTAGCCAATGCTAAAAGAGCAGAAGAGACAGTCCAGAAAGTTCCCACTGATCATCTTCAGCGCACAGCGAGCTTTGCAACTCTGCAACACACATTGCTGTCACTCCTCCCTTTTTGCCTGAAAGACCAGCTGAATCCACCATCTCTGTGCCCGCTCTCTGCTGAGCAGCAACAGAGAGAGTAGAGCAGGAATTTTTAGACCTGCCTAAAACAGCAGAAGAGCCTTGCAAAAAATCTCCTGCTTGATCATGTTTTGCACACAGTGAGCTTTAAACTGTGACACAAACATTGCTGTCACTCCTCACTTTATCTCCTAAAAGTGCATTTGAATCCAAAGTTTCTGGTGCGCTCTCTCGTTTCGAGAGGAGTTGTGACAGGGGAGGAGCAGCGCTTGGACTCTAATCCCACAGACGAAGGGCCAGCAGGGAAACTCCTGCAGGGCATCTTCAGCACACAGTGAGCTTTGCAATTCTGCAACACACATTGCTGTAACTCCTCCTTTTCCTGCCTGGAAGACCAATTGATTCCAACATCTCTGTGCCCACTCTCTGCTGAGCAGCAACAGAGAGCAGGAATGTTTAGACTGGGCTAAAACAGCAGAAGAGCCTTGCAAAAAAGCTCCTCCTGATCATGTTTAGCACACAGTGAGCTTTAAACTGTGACACAAACATTGCTGTCACTCTTCACTCTTTCTCCTAAAAGACCATTTCAATCCAAGAACTCCGTTGCCAGCACTCTGCTGAGCAGCAGAGTGAGCAGGAATGTCTGCAATCTGTAAGGCAGTGGAAGAGACAGGCCTGAAGGCTGCTCTTGTGCTTCTTCAACACACTGAGCTTTACAACTGTGACACACACACTGTTGTCACTCCTCATTGTAGCTCCTAAAAGTGCATTTGAATCCAGCGTTTCTGGTCTCCACTCTCGTTTCAAGAGCAGCAGAGGAAGGTGAGCACGAGCGCTTGGAATCCGCTCCCAGTTCCGAAGGGCAGGGAGGGAAAGTCCTTGCAGATCATCTTCAGCGCACAGTGAGCTTTGCAACTCTGAAACACACATTGCTGTCACTCCTCACTTCATCTCCTAATAATCCGTTTGAATCCATGGTCTCTCCCGCCCTCTCTCGTTTGAACAGCAGCAGTGACAGGTGAACACGATCTCTTGGCCTCTGCTCCCACAGCCGAAGAGCCCGGAGTGAAAGCTCCGGCAGGGCATCTTCAGCACGCAGTCAGCTTTGAAACTATGACACATATATTGCTCTCGCTCCGCACTTTCCTACCTCAAAGTCCAATTGAATCCAAAATCTCTGTGCCCTTTCTCTGCTGGGCAGAAGCAGAGAGAGTAGAGCAGGAACCTTTAGCCAATGCTAAAAGAGCAGAAGAGACAGTCCAGAAAGTTCCCACTGATCATCTTCAGCGCACAGCGAGCTTTGCAACTCTGCAACACACATT
Organism: Lathamus discolor; assembly: GCF_037157495.1. Lineage (NCBI taxonomy): Eukaryota > Metazoa > Chordata > Aves > Psittaciformes > Psittacidae > Lathamus > Lathamus discolor. The sequence goes on along the minus strand of NC_088908.1, from coordinate 19,376,302 downwards.
GCTGTCACTCCTCCCTTTTTGCCTGAAAGACCAGCTGAATCCACCATCTCTGTGCCCGCTCTCTGCTGAGCAGCAACAGAGAGAGTAGAGCAGGAATTTTTAGACCTGCCTAAAACAGCAGAAGAGCCTTGAAAAAAATCTCCTGCTTGATCATGTTTTGCACACAGTGAGCTTTAAACTGTGACACAAACATTGCTGTCACTCCTCACTTTATCTCCTAAAAGTGCATTTGAATCCAAAGTTTCTGGTGCGCTCTCTCGTTTCGAGAGGAGTTGTGACAGGGGAGGAGCAGCGCTTGGACTCTAATCCCACAGACGAAGGGCCAGCAGGGAAACTCCTGCAGGGCATCTTCAGCACACAGTGAGCTTTGCAATTCTGCAACACACATTGCTGTAACTCCTCCTTTTCCTGCCTGGAAGACCAATTGATTCCAACATCTCTGTGCCCACTCTCTGCTGAGCAGCAACAGAGAGCAGGAATGTTTAGACTGGGCTAAAACAGCAGAAGAGCCTTGCAAAAAAGCTCCTCCTGATCATGTTTAGCACACAGTGAGCTTTAAACTGTGACACAAACATTGCTGTCACTCTTCACTCTTTCTCCTAAAAGACCATTTCAATCCAAGAACTCCGTTGCCAGCACTCTGCTGAGCAGCAGAGTGAGCAGGAATGTCTGCAATCTGTAAGGCAGTGGAAGAGACAGGCCTGAAGGCTGCTCTTGTGCTTCTTCAACACACTGAGCTTTACAACTGTGACACACACACTGTTGTCACTCCTCATTGTAGCTCCTAAAAGTGCATTTGAATCCAGCGTTTCTGGTCTCCACTCTCGTTTCCAGTGCAGCAGAGGCAGGTGAGCACGAGCGCTTGGAATCCGCTCCCAGTTCCGAAGGGCAGGGAGGGAAAGTCCTTGCAGATCATCTTCAGCGCACAGTGAGCTTTGCAACTCTGAAACACACATTGCTGTCACTCCTCACTTTATCTCCTAAAAGTGCATTTCAAGCCAACGTTTCTGGTGCGCTCTCTCGCTTCGAGAGCAGTTGTGACAGGGGAGGACGAGCACTTGGATTCTAATTTCACAGCCGAAGGGCCAGCATGGAAACTACTGCTGGGCATCTTCAGCACACATTGAGATTCGCAACTCTGAAACACATATTGCTGTCACCTCTCACTTTCCTACCTGAAAGTCCAATTGAATAATACATCTCCTGTGCTTGCTCTTTGTGAGCAGTAGCAGAATATAGCACTTACGTTTGGACTCTGCTGAAACAGCAGAAGAGACAGTCCAGAAAGTTCCCACTGATCATCTTCAGCACACAGTGAGCTTTGCAACTCTGCAACACACATTGCTGTCTCTTCTTTTCCTGCCTGAAAGACCAGCCGAATCCACCATCTCTGTGCCCGCTCTCTGCTGAGCAGCAACAGAGAGAGTAGAGCAGGAATGTTTAGCCTGGGCTAAAACAGCAGAAGAGCCTTGCAAAAAATCTCCTGCTTGATCATGTTTTGCACACAGTGAGCTTTAAACTGTGACACAAACATTGCTGTCACTCCTCACTTTATCTCCTAAAAGTGCATTTGAATCCAAAGTTTCTGGTGCGCTCTCACGTTTCGAGAGGAGTTGTGACAGGGGAGGAGCAGCGCTTGGACTCTAATCCCACAGACGAAGGGCCAGCAGGGAAACTCCTGCAGGGCATCTTCAGCACACAGTGAGCTTTGCAACTCTGCAAAACACATTGCTGTAACTCCTCCTTTTCCTGCCTGGAAGACTGAAGTGAGGAGTGACAGCAATGTGTGTTTCAGAGTTGCAAAGCTCACTGTGCGCTGAAGATGATCTGCAAGGACTTTCCCTCCCTGCCCTTCGGAACTGGGAGCGGATTCCAAGCGCTCGTGCTCACCTTCCTCTGCTGCTCTTGAAACGAGAGTGGAGACCAGAAACGCTGGATTCAAATGCACTTTTAGGAGCTACAATGAGGAGTGACAACAGTGTGTGTGTCACAGTTGTAAAGCTCAGTGTGTTGAAGAAGCACAAGAGCAGCCTTCAGGCCTGTCTCTTCCACTGCCTTACAGATTGCAGACATTCCTGCTCACTCTGCTGCTCAGCAGAGTGCTGGCAACGGAGTTCTTGGATTGAAATGGTCTTTTAGGAGAAAGAGTGAAGAGTGACAGCAATGTTTGTGTCACAGTTTAAAGCTCACTGTGTGCTAAACATGATCAGGAGGAGCTTTTTTGCAAGGCTCTTCTGCTGTTTTAGCCCAGTCTAAACATTCCTGCTCTCTGTTGCTGCTCAGCAGAGAGTGGGCACAGAGATGTTGGAATCAATTGGTCTTCCAGGCAGGAAAAGGAGGAGTTACAGCAATGTGTGTTGCAGAATTGCAAAGCTCACTGTGTGCTGAAGATGCCCTGCAGGAGTTTCCCTGCTGGCCCTTCGTCTGTGGGATTAGAGTCCAAGCGCTGCTCCTCCCCTGTCACAACTCCTCTCGAAACGAGAGAGCGCACCAGAAACTTTGGATTCAAATGCACTTTTAGGAGATAAAGTGAGGAGTGACAGCAATGTTTGTGTCACAGTTTAAAGCTCACTGTGTGCAAAACATGATCAAGCAGGAGATTTTTTGCAAGGCTCTTCTGCTGTTTTAGGCAGGTCTAAAAATTCCTGCTCTACTCTCTCTGTTGCTGCTCAGCAGAGAGCGGGCACAGAGATGGTGGATTCAGCTGGTCTTTCAGGCAAAAAGGGAGGAGTGACAGCAATGTGTGTTGCAGAGTTGCAAAGCTCGCTGTGCGCTGAAGATGATCAGTGGGAACTTTCTGGACTGTCTCTTCTGCTCTTTTAGCATTGGCTAAAGGTTCCTGCTCTACTCTCTCTGCTTCTGCCCAGCAGAGAAAGGGCACAGAGATTTTGGATTCAATTGGACTTTGAGGTAGGAAAGTGCGGAGCGAGAGCAATATATGTGTCACAGTTGCAAAGCTGACTGCGTGCTGAAGATGCCCTGCCGGAGCTTTCACTCCGGGCTCTTCGGCTGTGGGAGCAGAGGCCAAGAGATCGTGTTCACCTGTCACTGCTGCTGTTCAAACGAGAGAGGGCGGGAGAGACCATGGATTCAAACGGATTATTAGGAGATGAAGTGAGGAGTGACAGCAATGTGTGTTTCAGAGTTGCAAAGCTCACTGTGCGCTGAAGATGATCTGCAAGGACTTTCCCTCCCTGCCCTTCGGAACTGGGAGCAGATTCCAAGCGCTCGTGCTCACCTTCCTCTGCTGCTCTTGAAACGAGAGTGGAGACCAGAAACGCTGGATTCAAATGCACTTTTAGGAGCTACAATGAGGAGTGACAACAGTGTGTGTGTCACAGTTGTAAAGCTCAGTGTGTTGAAGAAGCACAAGAGCAGCCTTCAGGCCTGTCTCTTCCACTGCCTTACAGATTGCAGACATTCCTGCTCACTCTGCTGCTCAGCAGAGTGCTGGCAACGGAGTTCTTGGATTGAAATGGTCTTTTAGGAGAAAGAGTGAAGAGTGACAGCAATGTTTGTGTCACAGTTTAAAGCTCACTGTGTGCTAAACATGATCAGGAGGAGCTTTTTTGCAAGGCTCTTCTGCTGTTTTAGCCCAATCTAAACATTCCTTCTCTCTGTTGCTGCTCAGCAGAGAGTGGGCACAGAGATGTTGGAATCAATTGGTCTTCCAGGCAGGAAAAGGAGGAGTTACAGCAATGTGTGTTGCAGAATTGCAAAGCTCATTGTGTGCTGAAGATGCCCTGCAGGAGTTTCCCTGCTGGCCCTTCCTCTGTGGGTTTAGAGTCCAAGCGCTGCTCCTCCCCTGTCACAACTGCTCTCGAAACGTGAGAGCGCACCAGAAACTTTGGATTCAAATGCACTTTTAGGAGATAAAGTGAGGAGTGACAGCAATGTTTGTGTCACAGTTTAAAGCTCACTGTGTGCAAAACATGATCAAGCAGGAGATTTTTTGCAAGGCTCTTCTGCTGTTTTAGGCAGGTCTAAAAATTCCTGCTCTACTCTCTCTGTTGCTGCTCAGCAGAGAGCGGGCACAGAGATGGTGGATTCAGCTGGTCTTTCAGGCAAAAAGGGAGGAGTGACAGCAATGTGTGTTGCAGTGTTGCAAAGCTCGCTGTGCGCTGAAGATGATCAGTGGGAACTTTCTGGACTGTCTCTTCAGCTCTTTTAGCATTGGCTAAAGGTTCCTGCTCTACTCTGCTTCTGCCCAGCAGAGAAAGGGCACAGAGATTTTGGATTCAATTGGACTTTGAGGTAGGAAAGTGCGGAGCGAGAGCAATATATGTGTCACAGTTGCAAAGCTGACTGCGTGCTGAAGATGCCCTGCCGGAGCTTTCACTCCGGGCTCTTCGGCTGTGGGAGCAGAGGCCAAGAGATCGTGTTCACCTGTCACTGCTGCTGTTCAAACGAGAGAGGGCGGGAGAGACCATGGATTCAAACGGATTATTAGGAGATGAAGTGAGGAGTGACAGCAATGTGTGTTTCAGAGTTGCAAAGCTCACTGTGCGCTGAAGATGATCTGCAAGGACTTTCCCTCCCTGCCCTTCGGAACTGGGAGCGGATTCCAAGCGCTCGTGCTCACCTTCCTCTGCTGCTCTTGAAACGAGAGTGGAGACCAGAAACGCTGGATTCAAATGCACTTTTAGGAGCTACAATGAGGAGTGACAACAGTGTGTGTGTCACAGTTGTAAAGCTCAGTGTCTTGAAGAAGCACAAGAGCAGCCTTCAGGCCTGTCTCTTCCACTGCCTTACAGATTGCAGACATTCCTGCTCACTCTGCTGCTCAGCAGAGTGCTGGCAATGGAGTTCTTGGATTGAAATGGTCTTTTAGGAGAAAGAGTGAAGAGTGACAGCAATGTTTGTGTCACAGTTTAAAGCTCACTGTGTGCTAAACATGATCAGGAGGAGCTTTTTTGCAAGGCTCTTCTGCTGTTTTAGCCCAGTCTAAACATTCCTTCTCTCTGTTGCTGCTCAGCAGAGAGTGGGCACAGAGATGTTGGAATCAATTGGTCTTCCAGGCAGGAAAAGGAGTTACAGCAATGTGTGTTGCAGAATTGCAAAGCTCACTGTGTGCTGAAGATGCCCTGCAGGAGTTTCCCTGCTGGCCCTTCGTCTGTGGGATTAGAGTCCAAGCGCTGCTCCTCCCCTGTCACAACTCCTCTCGAAACGTGAGAGCGCACCAGAAACTTTGGATTCAAATGCACTTTTAGGAGATAAAGTGAGGAGTGACAGCAATGCTTGTGTCACAGTTTAAAGCTCACTGTGTGCAAAACATGATCAAGCAGGAGATTTTTTGCAAGGCTCTTCTGCTGTTTTAGCCCAGGCTAAACATTCCTGCTCTACTCTCTCTGTTGCTGCTCAGCAGAGAGCGGGCACAGAGGTGTTGGAATCAATTGGTCTTTCAGGCAGGAAAAGAAGAGACAGCAATGTGTGTTGCAGAGTTGCAAAGCTCACTGTGTGCTGAAGATGATCAGTGGGAACTTTCTGGACTGTCTCTTCTGCTGTTTCAGCAGAGTCCAAACGTAAGTGCTATATTCTGCTACTGCTCACAAAGAGCAAGCACAGGAGATGTATTATTCAATTGGACTTTCAGGTAGGAAAGTGAGAGGTGACAGCAATATGTGTTTCAGAGTTGTGAATCTCAATGTGTGCTGAAGATGCCCAGCAGTAGTTTCCATGCTGGCCCTTCGGCTGTGAAATTAGAATCCAAGCGCTCGTCCTCCCCTGTCACAACTGCTCTCGAAGCGAGAGAGCGCACCAGAAACGTTGGCTTGAAATGCACTTTTAGGAGATAAAGTGAGGAGTGACAGCAATGTGTGTTTCAGAGTTGCAAAGCTCACTGTGCGCTGAAGATGATCTGCAAGGACTTTCCCTCCCTGCCCTTCGGAACTGGGAGCGGATTCCAAGCGCTCGTGCTCACCTGCCTCTGGTGCACTGGATACGAGAGTGGAGACCAGAAATGCTGGATTCAAATGCACTTTTAGGAGCTACAATGAGGAGTGACAACAGTGTGTGTGTCAAAGTTGTAAAGCTCAGTGTGTTGAAGAAGCACAAGAGCAGCCTTCAGGCCTGTCTCTTCCACTGCCTTACAGATTGCAGACATTCCTGCTCACTCTGCTGATCAGCAGAGTGCTGGCAACGGAGTTCTTGGATTGAAATGGTCTTTTAGGAGAAAGAGTGAAGAGTGACAGCAATGTTTGTGTCACAGTTTAAAGCTCACTGTGTGCTAAACATGATCAGGAGGAGCTTTTTTGCAAGGCTCTTCTGCTGTTTTAGCCCAGTCTAAACATTCCTGCTCTACTCTCTCAGTTGCTGCTCAGCAGAGAGTGGGCACAGTGATGTTGGAATCAATTGGACTTTCAGGCAAGAAAAGGAGGAGTGACAGCAATGTGTGTTTCAGAATTGTAAAGCTCACTGTGTGCTGAAGATGCCCTGCAGGAGTTTCCCTGCTGGCCCTTCGTCTGTGGGATTAGAGTCCAAGCGCTGCTCCTCCCCTGTCACAACTCCTATCGAAACGAGAGAGCGCACCAGAAACTTTGGATTCAAATGCACTTTTAGGAGATAAAGTGAGGAGTGACAGCAATGTTTGTGTCACAGTTTAAAGCTCACTGTGTGCAAAACATGATCAAGCAGGAGATTTTTTTCAAGGCTCTTCTGCTGTTTTAGGCAGGTCTAAAAATTCCTGCTCTACTCTCTCTGTTGCTGCTAAGCAGAGAGCGGGCACAGAGATGGTGGATTCAGCTGGTCTTTCAGGCAAAAAGGGAGGAGTGACAGCAATGTGTGTTGCAGAGTTGCAAAGCTCGCTGTGCGCTGAAGATGATCAGTGGGAACTTTCTGGACTGTCTCTTCTGCTCTTTTAGCATTGGCTAAAGGTTCCTGCTCTACTCTCTCTGCTTCTGCCCAGCAGAGAAAGGGCACAGAGATTTTGGATTCAATTGGACTTTGAGGTAGGAAAGTGCGGAGCGAGAGCAATATATGTGTCACAGTTGCAAAGCTGACTGCGTGCTGAAGATGCCCTGCCGGAGCTTTCACTCCGGGCTCTTCGGCTGTGGGAGCAGAGGCCAAGAGATCGTGTTCACCTGTCACTGCTGCTGTTCAAACGAGAGAGGGCAGGAGAGACCATGGATTCAAACGGATTATTAGGAGATGAAGTGAGGAGTGACAGCAATGTGTGTTTCAGAGTTGCAAAGCTCACTGTGCGCTGAAGATGATCTGCAAGGACTTTCCCTCCCTGCCCTTCGGAACTGGGAGCGGATTCCAAGCGCTCGTGCTCACCTTCCTCTGCTGCTCTTGAAACGAGAGTGGAGACCAGAAACGCTGGATTCAAATGCACTTTTAGGAGCTACAATGAGGAGTGACAACAGTGTGTGTGTCAAAGTTGTAAAGCTCAGTGTGTTGAAGAAGCACAAGAGCAGCCTTCAGGCCTGTCTCTTCCACTGCCTTACAGATTGCAGACATTCCTGCTCACTCTGCTGCTCAGCAGAGTGCTGGCAACGGAGTTCTTGGATTGAAATGGTCTTTTAGGAGAAAGAGTGAAGAGTGACAGCAATGTTTGTGTCACAGTTTAAAGCTCACTGTGTGCTAAACATAATCAGGAGGAGCTTTTTTGCAAGGCTCTTCTGCTGTTTAAGCCCAGTCTAAACATTCCTGCTCTACTCTCTCTGTTGCTGCTCAGCAGAGAGTGGGCACAGAGATGTTGGAATCAATTGGTCTTCCAGGCAGGAAAAGGAGTTACAGCAATGTGTGTTGCAGAATTGCAAAGCTCACTGTGTGCTGAAGATGCCCTGCAGGAGTTTCCCTGCTGGCCCTTCGTCTGTGGGATTAGAGTCCAAGCGCTGCTCCTCCCCTGTCACAACTCCTCTCGAAACGTGAGAGCGCACCAGAAACTTTGGATTCAAATGCACTTTTAGGAGATAAAGTGAGGAGTGACAGCAATGTTTGTGTCACAGTTTAAAGCTCACTGTGTGCAAAACATGATCAAGCAGGAGATTTTTTGCAAGGCTCTTCTGCTGTTTTAGCCCAGGCTAAAAATTCCTGCTCTACTCTCTCTGTTGCTGCTCAGCAGAGAGCGGGCACAGAGGTGTTGGAATCAATTGGTCTTTCAGGCAGGAAAAGAAGAGACAGCAATGTGTGTTGCAGAGTTGCAAAGCTCACTGTGTGCTGAAGATGATCAGTGGGAACTTTCTGGACTGTCTCTTCTGCTGTTTCAGCAGAGTCCAAACGTAAGTGCTATATTCTGCTACTGCTCACAAAGAGCAAGCACAGGAGATGTATTATTCAATTGGACTTTCAGGTAGGAAAGTGAGAGGTGACAGCAATATGTGTTTCAGAGTTGTGAATCTCAATGTGTGCTGAAGATGCCCAGCAGTAGTTTCCATGCTGGCCCTTCGGCTGTGAAATTAGAATCCAAGCGCTCGTCCTCCCCTGTCACAACTGCTCTCGAAGCGAGAGAGCGCACCAGAAACGTTGGCTTGAAATGCACTTTTAGGAGATAAACTGAGGAGTGACAGCAATGTTTGTGTCACAGTTTAAAGCTCACTGTGTGCAAAACATGATCAAGCAGGAGATTTTGTGAGATTTTTTGTGAGGAGTGACAGCAATGTGTGTTTCAGTGTTGCAAAGCTCACTGTGCGCTGAAGATGATCTGCAAGGACTTTCCCTCCCTGCCCTTCGGAACTGGGAGCGGATTCCAAGCGCTCGTGCTCACCTGCCTCTGGTGCACTGGAAACGAGAGTGGAGACCAGAAACGCTGGATTCAAATGCACTTTTAGGAGCTACAATGAGGAGTGACAACAGTGTGTGTGTCAAAGTTGTAAAGCTCAGTGTGTTGAAGAAGCACAAGAGCAGCCTTCAGGCCTGTCTCTTCCACTGCCTTACAGATTGCAGACATCCCTGCTCACTCTGCTGCTCAGCAGAGTGATGGCAACGGAGTTCTGGGATTGAAATGGTCTTTTAGGAGAAAGAGTGAAGAGTGACAGCAATGTTTGTGTCACAGTTTAAAGCTCACTGTGTGCTAAACATGATCAGGAGGAGCTTTTTTGCAAGGCTCTTCTGCTGTTTTAGCCCAGTCTAAACATTCCTGCTCTACTCTCTCTGTTGCTGCTCAGCAGAGAGTGGGCACAGAGATGTTGGAATCAATTGGTCTTTCAGGCAAGAAAAGGAGGAGTGACAGCAATGTGTGTTTCAGAATTGTAAAGCTCACTGTGCGCTGAAGATGCCCTGCAGGAGTTTCCCTGCTGGCCCTTCGTCTGTGGGATTAGAGTCCAAGCGCTGCTCCTCCCCTGTCACAACTCCTCTCGAAACGAGAGAGCGCACCACAAACTTTGGATTCAAATGCACTTTTAGGAGATAAAGTGAGGAGTGACAGCAATGTTTGTGTCACAGTTTAAAGCTCACTGTGTGCAAAACATGATCAAGCAGGAGATTTTTTTCAAGGCTCTTCTGCTGTTTTAGGCAGGTCTAAACATTCCTGCTCTACTCTCTCTGTTGCTGCTCAGCAGAGAGCGGGCACAGAGATGGTGGATTCAGCTGGTCTTTCAGGCAAAAAGGGAGGAGTGACAGCAATGTGTGTTGCAGAGTTGCAAAGCTCGCTGTGCGCTGAAAATGATCAGTGGGAACTTTCTAGACTGTCTCTTCTGCTCTTTTAGCATTGGCTAAAGGTTCCTGCTCTACTCTCTCTGCTTCTGCCCAGCAGAGAAAGGGCACAGAGATTTTGGATTCAATTGGACTTTGAGGTAGGAAAGTGCGGAGCGAGAGCAATATATGTGTCACAGTTGCAAAGCTGACTGCGTGCTGAAGAAGCCCTGCCGGAGCTTTCACTCCGGGCTCTTCGGCTGTGGGAGCAGAGGCCAAGAGATCGTGTTCACCTGTCACTGCTGCTGTTCAAACGAGAGAGGGCGGGAGAGACCATGGATTCAAACGGATTATTAGGAGATGAAGTGAGGAGTGACAGCAATGTGTGTTTCAGAGTTGCAAAGCTCACTGTGCGCTGAAGATGATCTGCAAGGACTTTCCCTCCCTGCCCTTCGGAACTGGGAGCGGATTCCAAGCGCTCGTGCTCACCTTCCTCTGCTGCTCTTGAAACGAGAGTGGAGACCAGAAACGCTGGATTCAAATGCACTTTTAGGAGCTACAATGAGGAGTGACAACAGTGTGTGTGTCACAGTTGTAAAGCTCAGTGTGTTGAAGAAGCACAAGAGCAGCCTTCAGGCCTGTCTCTTCCACTGCCTTACAGATTGCAGACATTCCTGCTCACTCTGCTGCTCAGCAGAGTGCTGGCAACGGAGTTCTTGGATTGAAATGGTCTTTTAGGAGAAAGAGTGAAGAGTGACAGCAATGTTTGTGTCACAGTTTAAAGCTCACTGTGTGCTAAACATGATCAGGAGGAGCTTTTTTGCAAGGCTCTTCTGCTGTTTAAGCCCAGTCTAAACATTCCTGCTCTACTCTCTTTGTTGCTGCTCAGCAGAGAGTGGGCACAGAGATGTTGGAATCAATTGGTCTTCCAGGCAGGAAAAGGAGGAGTTACAGCAATGTGTGTTGCAGAATTGCAAAGCTCACTGTGTGCTGAAGATGCCCTGCAGGAGTTTCCCTGCTGGCCCTTCGTCTGTGGGATTAGAGTCCAAGCGCTGCTCCTCCCCTGTCACAACTCCTCTCGAAACGTGAGAGCGCACCAGAAACTTTGGATTCAAATGCACTTTTAGGAGATAAAGTGAGGAGTGACAGCAATGTTTGTGTCACAGTTTAAAGCTCACTGTGTGCAAAACATGATCAAGCAGGAGATTTTTTGCAAGGCTCTTCTGCTGTTTTAGCCCAGGCTAAACATTCCTGCTCTACTCTCTCTGTTGCTGCTCAGCAGAGAGCGGGCACAGAGGTGTTGGAATCAATTGGTCTTTCAGGCAGGAAAAGAAGAGACAGCAATGTGTGTTGCAGAGTTGCAAAGCTCACTGTGTGCTGAAGATGATCAGTGGGAACTTTCTGGACTGTCTCTTCTGCTGTTTCAGCAGAGTCCAAACGTAAGTGCTATATTCTGCTACTGCTCACAAAGAGCAAGCACAGGAGATGTATTATTCAATTGGACTTTCAGGTAGGAAAGTGAGAGGTGACAGCAATATGTGTTTCAGAGTTGTGAATCTCAATGTGTGCTGAAGATGCCCAGCAGTAGTTTCCATGCTGGCCCTTCGGCTGTGAAATTAGAATCCAAGCGCTCGTCCTCCCCTGTCACAACTGCTCTCGAAGCGAGAGAGCGCGCCAGAAACGTTGGCTTGAAATGCACTTTTAGGAGATAAAGTGAGGAGTGACAGCAATGTGTGTTTCAGAGTTGCAAAGCTCACTGTGCGCTGAAGATGATCTGCAAGGACTTTCCCTCCCTGCCCTTCGGAACTGGGAGCGGATTCCAAGCGCTCGTGCTCACCTGCCTCTGGTGCACTGGAAACGAGAGTGGAGACCAGAAACGCTGGATTCAAATGCACTTTTAGGAGCTACAATGAGGAGTGACAACAGTGTGTGTGTCACAGTTGTAAAGCTCAGTGTGTTGAAGAAGCACAAGAGCAGCCTTCAGGCCTGTCTCTTCCACTGCCTTACAGATTGCAGACATTCCTGCTCACTCTGCTGCTCAGCAGAGTGCTGGCAACGGAGTTCTGGGATTGAAATGGTCTTTTAGGAGAAAGAGTGAAGAGTGACAGCAATGTTTGTGTCACAGTTTAAAGCTCACTGTGTGCTAAACATGATCAGGAGGAGCTTTTTTGCAAGGCTCTTCTGCTGTTTTAGCCCAGTCTAAACATTCCTGCTCTACTCTCTCTGTTGCTGCTCAGCAGAGAGTGGGCACAGAGATGTTGGAATCAATTGGTCTTTCAGGCAAGAAAAGGAGGAGTGACAGCAATGTGCGTTTCAGAATTGTAAAGCTCACTGTGCGCTGAAGATGCCCTGCAGGAGTTTCCCTGCTGGCCCTTCGGCTGTGAAATTAGAATCCAAGCGCTCGTCCTCCCCTGTCACAACTGCTCTCGAAGCGAGAGAGCGCACCAGAAACGTTGGCTTGAAATGCACTTTTAGGAGATAAACTGAGGAGTGACAGCAATGTTTGTGTCACAGTTTAAAGCTCACTGTGTGCAAAACATGATCAAGCAGGAGATTTTGTGAGATTTTTTGTGAGGAGTGACAGCAATGTGTGTTTCAGTGTTGCAAAGCTCACTGTGCGCTGAAGATGATCTGCAAGGACTTTCCCTCCCTGCCCTTCGGAACTGGGAGCGGATTCCAAGCGCTCGTGCTCACCTGCCTCTGGTGCACTGGAAACGAGAGTGGAGACCAGAAACGCTGGATTCAAATGCACTTTTAGGAGCTACAATGAGGAGTGACAACAGTGTGTGTGTCAAAGTTGTAAAGCTCAGTGTGTTGAAGAAGCACAAGAGCAGCCTTCAGGCCTGTCTCTTCCACTGCCTTACAGATTGCAGACATCCCTGCTCACTCTGCTGCTCAGCAGAGTGATGGCAACGGAGTTCTGGGATTGAAATGGTCTTTTAGGAGAAAGAGTGAAGAGTGACAGCAATGTTTGTGTCACAGTTTAAAGCTCACTGTGTGCTAAACATGATCAGGAGGAGCTTTTTTGCAAGGCTCTTCTGCTGTTTTAGCCCAGTCTAAACATTCCTGCTCTACTCTCTCTGTTGCTGCTCAGCAGAGAGTGGGCACAGAGATGTTGGAATCAATTGGTCTTTCAGGCAAGAAAAGGAGGAGTGACAGCAATGTGTGTTTCAGAATTGTAAAGCTCACTGTGCGCTGAAGATGCCCTGCAGGAGTTTCCCTGCTGGCCCTTCGTCTGTGGGATTAGAGTCCAAGCGCTGCTCCTCCCCTGTCACAACTCCTCTCGAAACGAGAGAGCGCACCAGAAACTTTGGATTCAAATGCACTTTTAGGAGATAAAGTGAGGAGTGACAGCAATGTTTGTGTCACAGTTTAAAGCTCACTGTGTGCAAAACATGATCAAGCAGGAGATTTTTTTCAAGGCTCTTCTGCTGTTTTAGGCAGGTCTAAACATTCCTGCTCTACTCTCTCTGTTGCTGCTCAGCAGAGAGCGGGCACAGAGATGGTGGATTCAGCTGGTCTTTCAGGCAAAAAGGGAGGAGTGACAGCAATGTGTGTTGCAGAGTTGCAAAGCTCGCTGTGCGCTGAAAATGATCAGTGGGAACTTTCTAGACTGTCTCTTCTGCTCTTTTAGCATTGGCTAAAGGTTCCTGCTCTACTCTCTCTGCTTCTGCCCAGCAGAGAAAGGGCACAGAGATTTTGGATTCAATTGGACTTTGAGGTAGGAAAGTGCGGAGCGAGAGCAATATATGTGTCACAGTTGCAAAGCTGACTGCGTGCTGAAGAAGCCCTGCCGGAGCTTTCACTCCGGGCTCTTCGGCTGTGGGAGCAGAGGCCAAGAGATCGTGTTCACCTGTCACTGCTGCTGTTCAAACGAGAGAGGGCGGGAGAGACCATGGATTCAAACGGATTATTAGGAGATGAAGTGAGGAGTGACAGCAATGTGTGTTTCAGAGTTGCAAAGCTCACTGTGCGCTGAAGATGATCTGCAAGGACTTTCCCTCCCTGCCCTTCGGAACTGGGAGCGGATTCCAAGCGCTCGTGCTCACCTTCCTCTGCTGCTCTTGAAACGAGAGTGGAGACCAGAAACGCTGGATTCAAATGCACTTTTAGGAGCTACAATGAGGAGTGACAACAGTGTGTGTGTCACAGTTGTAAAGCTCAGTGTGTTGAAGAAGCACAAGAGCAGCCTTCAGGCCTGTCTCTTCCACTGCCTTACAGATTGCAGACATTCCTGCTCACTCTGCTGCTCAGCAGAGTGCTGGCAACGGAGTTCTTGGATTGAAATGGTCTTTTAGGAGAAAGAGTGAAGAGTGACAGCAATGTTTGTGTCACAGTTTAAAGCTCACTGTGTGCTAAACATGATCAGGAGGAGCTTTTTTGCAAGGCTCTTCTGCTGTTTAAGCCCAGTCTAAACATTCCTGCTCTACTCTCTCTGTTGCTGCTCAGCAGAGAGTGGGCACAGAGATGTTGGAATCAATTGGTCTTCCAGGCAGGAAAAGGAGGAGTTACAGCAATGTGTGTTGCAGAATTGCAAAGCTCACTGTGTGCTGAAGATGCCCTGCAGGAGTTTCCCTGCTGGCCCTTCGTCTGTGGGATTAGAGTCCAAGCGCTGCTCCTCCCCTGTCACAACTCCTCTCGAAACGTGAGAGCGCACCAGAAACTTTGGATTCAAATGCACTTTTAGGAGATAAAGTGAGGAGTGACAGCAATGTTTGTGTCACAGTTTAAAGCTCACTGTGTGCAAAACATGATCAAGCAGGAGATTTTTTGCAAGGCTCTTCTGCTGTTTTAGCCCAGGCTAAACATTCCTGCTCTACTCTCTCTGTTGCTGCTCAGCAGAGAGCGGGCACAGAGGTGTTGGAATCAATTGGTCTTTCAGGCAGGAAAAGAAGAGACAGCAATGTGTGTTGCAGAGTTGCAAAGCTCACTGTGTGCTGAAGATGATCAGTGGGAACTTTCTGGACTGTCTCTTCTGCTGTTTCAGCAGAGTCCAAACGTAAGTGCTATATTCTGCTACTGCTCACAAAGAGCAAGCACAGGAGATGTATTATTCAATTGGACTTTCAGGTAGGAAAGTGAGAGGTGACAGCAATATGTGTTTCAGAGTTGTGAATCTCAATGTGTGCTGAAGATGCCCAGCAGTAGTTTCCATGCTGGCCCTTCGGCTGTGAAATTAGAATCCAAGCGCTCGTCCTCCCCTGTCACAACTGCTCTCGAAGCGAGAGAGCGCGCCAGAAACGTTGGCTTGAAATGCACTTTTAGGAGATAAAGTGAGGAGTGACAGCAATGTGTGTTTCAGAGTTGCAAAGCTCACTGTGCGCTGAAGATGATCTGCAAGGACTTTCCCTCCCTGCCCTTCGGAACTGGGAGCGGATTCCAAGCGCTCGTGCTCACCTGCCTCTGGTGCACTGGAAACGAGAGTGGAGACCAGAAACGCTGGATTCAAATGCACTTTTAGGAGCTACAATGAGGAGTGACAACAGTGTGTGTGTCACAGTTGTAAAGCTCAGTGTGTTGAAGAAGCACAAGAGCAGCCTTCAGGCCTGTCTCTTCCACTGCCTTACAGATTGCAGACATTCCTGCTCACTCTGCTGCTCAGCAGAGTGCTGGCAACGGAGTTCTGGGATTGAAATGGTCTTTTAGGAGAAAGAGTGAAGAGTGACAGCAATGTTTGTGTCACAGTTTAAAGCTCACTGTGTGCTAAACATGATCAGGAGGAGCTTTTTTGCAAGGCTCTTCTGCTGTTTTAGCCCAGTCTAAACATTCCTGCTCTACTCTCTCTGTTGCTGCTCAGCAGAGAGTGGGCACAGAGATGTTGGAATCAATTGGTCTTTCAGGCAAGAAAAGGAGGAGTGACAGCAATGTGCGTTTCAGAATTGTAAAGCTCACTGTGCGCTGAAGATGCCCTGCAGGAGTTTCCCTGCTGGCCCTTCGGCTGTGAAATTAGAATCCAAGCGCTCGTCCTCCCCTGTCACAACTGCTCTCGAAGCGAGAGAGCGCACCAGAAACGTTGGCTTGAAATGCACTTTTAGGAGATAAAGTGAGGAGTGACAGCAATGTTTGTGTCACAGTTTAAAGCTCACTGAGTGCAAAACATGATCAAGCAGGAGATTTTTTTCAAGGCTCTTCTGCTGTTTTAGGCAGGTCTAAAAATTCCTGCTCTACTCTCTCTGTTGCTGCTCAGCAGAGAGCGGGCACAGAGATGGTGGATTCAGCTGGCCTTTCAGGCAAAAAGGGAGGAGTGACAGCAATGTGTGTTGCAGAGTTGCAAAGATCGCTGTGCGCTGAAGATGATCAGTGGGAACTTTCTGGACTGTCTCTTCTGCTCTTTTAGCATTGGCTAAAAGTTCCTGCTCTACTCTCTCTGCTTCTGCCCAGCAGAGAAAGGGCACAGAGATTTTGGATTCAATTGGACTTTGAGGTAGGAAAGTGCGGAGCGAGAGCAATATATGTGTCACAGTTGCAAAGCTGACTGCGTGCTGAAGATGCCCTGCCGGAGCTTTCACTCCGGGCTCTTCGGCTGTGGGAGCAGAGGCCAAGAGATCGTGTTCACCTGTCACTGCTGCTGTTCAAACGAGAGAGGGCGGGAGAGACCATGGATTCAAACGGATTATTAGGAGATGAAGTGAGGAGTGACAGCAATGTGTGTTTCAGAGTTGCAAAGCTCACTGTGCGCTGAAGATGATCTGCAAGGACTTTCCCTCCCTGCCCTTCGGAACTGGGAGCGGATTCCAAGCGCTCGTGCTCACCTTCCTCTGCTGCTCTTGAAACGAGAGTGGAGACCAGAAACGCTGGATTCAAATGCACTTTTAGGAGCTACAATGAGGAGTGACAACAGTGTGTGTGTCACAGTTGTAAAGCTCAGTGTGTTGAAGAAGCACAAGAGCAGCCTTCAGGCCTGTCTCTTCCACTGCCTTACAGATTGCAGACATTCCTGCTCACTCTGCTGCTCAGCAGAGTGCTGGCAACGGAGTTCTTGGATTGAAATGGTCTTTTAGGAGAAAGAGTGAAGAGTGACAGCAATGTTTGTGTCACAGTTTAAAGCTCACTGTGTGCTAAACATGATCAGGAGGAGCTTTTTTGCAAGGCTCTTCTGCTGTTTTAGCCCAGTCTAAACATTCCTGCTCTACTCTCTCTGTTGCTGCTCAGCAGAGAGTGGGCACAGAGATGTTGGAATCAATTGGTCTTCCAGGCAGGAAAAGGAGTTACAGCAATGTGTGTTGCAGAATTGCAAAGCTCACTGTGTGCTGAAGATGCCCTGCAGGAGTTTCCCTGCTGGCCCTTCGTCTGTGGGATTAGAGTCCAAGCGCTGCTCCTCCCCTGTCACAACTCCTCGCGAAACGTGAGAGCGCACCAGAAACTTTGGATTCAAATGCACTTTTAGGAGATAAAGTGAGGAGTGACAGCAATGTTTGTGTCACAGTTTAAAGCTCACTGTGTGCTAAACATGATCAGGAGGAGCTTTTTTGCAAGGCTCTTCTGCTGTTTTAGCCCAGTCTAAACATTCCTGCTCTACTCTCTCTGTTGCTGCTCAGCAGAGAGTGGGCACAGAGATGTTGGAATCAATTGGTCTTCCAGGCAGGAAAAGGAGTTACAGCAATGTGTGTTGCAGAATTGCAAAGCTCACTGTGTGCTGAAGATGCCCTGCAGGAGTTTCCCTGCTGGCCCTTCGTCTGTGGGATTAGAGTCCAAGCGCTGCTCCTCCCCTGTCACAACTCCTCTCGAAACTTGAAAGCGCACCAGAAACTTTGGATTCAAATGCACTTTTAGGAGATAAAGTGAGGAGTGACAGCAATGCTTGTGTCACAGTTTAAAGCTCACTGTGTGCAAAACATGATCAAGCAGGAGATTTTTTGCAAGGCTCTTCTGCTGTTTTAGCCCAGGCTAAACATTCCTGCTCTACTCTCTCTGTTGCTGCTCAGCAGAGAGCGGGCACAGAGGTGTTGGAATCAATTGGTCTTTCAGGCAGGAAAAGAAGAGACAGCAATGTGTGTTGCAGAGTTGCAAAGCTCACTGTGTGCTGAAGATGATCAGTGGGAACTTTCTGGACTGTCTCTTCTGCTGTTTCAGCAGAGTCCAAACGTAAGTGCTATATTCTGCTACTGCTCACAAAGAGCAAGCACAGGAGATGTATTATTCAATTGGACTTTCAGGTAGGAAAGTGAGAGGTGACAGCAATATGTGTTTCAGAGTTGTGAATCTCAATGTGTGCTGAAGATGCCCAGCAGTAGTTTCCATGCTGGCCCTTCGGCTGTGAAATTAGAATCCAAGCGCTCGTCCTCCCCTGTCACAACTGCTCTCGAAGCGAGAGAGCGCACCAGAAACGTTGGCTTGAAATGCACTTTTAGGAGATAAAGTGAGGAGTGACAGCAATGTTTGTGTCACAGTTTAAAGCTCACTGTGTGCAAAACATGATCAAGCAGGAGATTTTGTGAGATTTTTTGTGAGGAGTGACAGCAATGTGTGTTTCAGTGTTGCAAAGCTCACTGTGCGCTGAAGATGATCTGCAAGGACTTTCCCTCCCTGCCCTTCGGAACTGGGAGCGGATTCCAAGCGCTCGTGCTCACCTGCCTCTGGTGCACTGGAAACGAGAGTGGAGACCAGAAACGCTGGATTCAAATGCACTTTTAGGAGCTACAATGAGGAGTGACAACAGTGTGTGTGTCAAAGTTGTAAAGCTCAGTGTGTTGAAGAAGCACAAGAGCAGCCTTCAGGCCTGTCTCTTCCACTGCCTTACAGATTGCAGACATCCCTGCTCACTCTGCTGCTCAGCAGAGTGATGGCAACGGAGTTCTGGGATTGAAATGGTCTTTTAGGAGAAAGAGTGAAGAGTGACAGCAATGTTTGTGTCACAGTTTAAAGCTCACTGTGTGCTAAACATGATCAGGAGGAGCTTTTTTGCAAGGCTCTTCTGCTGTTTTAGCCCAGTCTAAACATTCCTGCTCTACTCTCTCTGTTGCTGCTCAGCAGAGAGTGGGCACAGAGATGTTGGAATCAATTGGTCTTTCAGGCAAGAAAAGGAGGAGTGACAGCAATGTGTGTTTCAGAATTGTAAAGCTCACTGTGCGCTGAAGATGCCCTGCAGGAATTTCCCTGCTGGCCCTTCGTCTGTGGGATTAGAGTCCAAGCGCTGCTCCTCCCCTGTCACAACTCCTCTCGAAACGAGAGAGCGCACCAGAAACTTTGGATTCAAATGCACTTTTAGGAGATAAAGTGAGGAGTGACAGCAATGTTTGTGTCACAGTTTAAAGCTCACTGTGTGCAAAACATGATCAAGCAGGAGATTTTTTTCAAGGCTCTTCTGCTGTTTTAGGCAGGTCTAAACATTCCTGCTCTACTCTCTCTGTTGCTGCTCAGCAGAGAGCGGGCACAGAGATGGTGGATTCAGCTGGTCTTTCAGGCAAAAAGGGAGGAGTGACAGCAATGTGTGTTGCAGAGTTGCAAAGCTCGCTGTGCGCTGAAAATGATCAGTGGGAACTTTCTAGACTGTCTCTTCTGCTCTTTTAGCATTGGCTAAAGGTTCCTGCTCTACTCTCTCTGCTTCTGCCCAGCAGAGAAAGGGCACAGAGATTTTGGATTCAATTGGACTTTGAGGTAGGAAAGTGCGGAGCGAGAGCAATATATGTGTCACAGTTGCAAAGCTGACTGCGTGCTGAAGAAGCCCTGCCGGAGCTTTCACTCCGGGCTCTTCGGCTGTGGGAGCAGAGGCCAAGAGATCGTGTTCACCTGTCACTGCTGCTGTTCAAACGAGAGAGGGCGGGAGAGACCATGGATTCAAACGGATTATTAGGAGATGAAGTGAGGAGTGACAGCAATGTGTGTTTCAGAGTTGCAAAGCTCACTGTGCGCTGAAGATGATCTGCAAGGACTTTCCCTCCCTGCCCTTCGGAACTGGGAGCGGATTCCAAGCGCTCGTGCTCACCTTCCTCTGCTGCTCTTGAAACGAGAGTGGAGACCAGAAACGCTGGATTCAAATGCACTTTTAGGAGCTACAATGAGGAGTGACAACAGTGTGTGTGTCACAGTTGTAAAGCTCAGTGTGTTGAAGAAGCACAAGAGCAGCCTTCAGGCCTGTCTCTTCCACTGCCTTACAGATTGCAGACATTCCTGCTCACTCTGCTGCTCAGCAGAGTGCTGGCAACGGAGTTCTTGGATTGAAATGGTCTTTTAGGAGAAAGAGTGAAGAGTGACAGCAATGTTTGTGTCACAGTTTAAAGCTCACTGTGTGCTAAACATGATCAGGAGGAGCTTTTTTGCAAGGCTCTTCTGCTGTTTAAGCCCAGTCTAAACATTCCTGCTCTACTCTCTCTGTTGCTGCTCAGCAGAGAGTGGGCACAGAGATGTTGGAATCAATTGGTCTTCCAGGCAGGAAAAGGAGGAGTTACAGCAATGTGTGTTGCAGAATTGCAAAGCTCACTGTGTGCTGAAGATGCCCTGCAGGAGTTTCCCTGCTGGCCCTTCGTCTGTGGGATTAGAGTCCAAGCGCTGCTCCTCCCCTGTCACAACTCCTCTCGAAACGTGAGAGCGCACCAGAAACTTTGGATTCAAATGCACTTTTAGGAGATAAAGTGAGGAGTGACAGCAATGTTTGTGTCACAGTTTAAAGCTCACTGTGTGCAAAACATGATCAAGCAGGAGATTTTTTGCAAGGCTCTTCTGCTGTTTTAGCCCAGGCTAAACATTCCTGCTCTACTCTCTCTGTTGCTGCTCAGCAGAGAGCGGGCACAGAGGTGTTGGAATCAATTGGTCTTTCAGGCAGGAAAAGAAGAGACAGCAATGTGTGTTGCAGAGTTGCAAAGCTCACTGTGTGCTGAAGATGATCAGTGGGAACTTTCTGGACTGTCTCTTCTGCTGTTTCAGCAGAGTCCAAACGTAAGTGCTATATTCTGCTACTGCTCACAAAGAGCAAGCACAGGAGATGTATTATTCAATTGGACTTTCAGGTAGGAAAGTGAGAGGTGACAGCAATATGTGTTTCAGAGTTGTGAATCTCAATGTGTGCTGAAGATGCCCAGCAGTAGTTTCCATGCTGGCCCTTCGGCTGTGAAATTAGAATCCAAGCGCTCGTCCTCCCCTGTCACAACTGCTCTCGAAGCGAGAGAGCGCGCCAGAAACGTTGGCTTGAAATGCACTTTTAGGAGATAAAGTGAGGAGTGACAGCAATGTGTGTTTCAGAGTTGCAAAGCTCACTGTGCGCTGAAGATGATCTGCAAGGACTTTCCCTCCCTGCCCTTCGGAACTGGGAGCGGATTCCAAGCGCTCGTGCTCACCTGCCTCTGGTGCACTGGAAACGAGAGTGGAGACCAGAAACGCTGGATTCAAATGCACTTTTAGGAGCTACAATGAGGAGTGACAACAGTGTGTGTGTCACAGTTGTAAAGCTCAGTGTGTTGAAGAAGCACAAGAGCAGCCTTCAGGCCTGTCTCTTCCACTGCCTTACAGATTGCAGACATTCCTGCTCACTCTGCTGCTCAGCAGAGTGCTGGCAACGGAGTTCTGGGATTGAAATGGTCTTTTAGGAGAAAGAGTGAAGAGTGACAGCAATGTTTGTGTCACAGTTTAAAGCTCACTGTGTGCTAAACATGATCAGGAGGAGCTTTTTTGCAAGGCTCTTCTGCTGTTTTAGCCCAGTCTAAACATTCCTGCTCTACTCTCTCTGTTGCTGCTCAGCAGAGAGTGGGCACAGAGATGTTGGAATCAATTGGTCTTTCAGGCAAGAAAAGGAGGAGTGACAGCAATGTGCGTTTCAGAATTGTAAAGCTCACTGTGCGCTGAAGATGCCCTGCAGGAGTTTCCCTGCTGGCCCTTCGGCTGTGAAATTAGAATCCAAGCGCTCGTCCTCCCCTGTCACAACTGCTCTCGAAGCGAGAGAGCGCACCAGAAACGTTGGCTTGAAATGCACTTTTAGGAGATAAAGTGAGGAGTGACAGCAATGTTTGTGTCACAGTTTAAAGCTCACTGAGTGCAAAACATGATCAAGCAGGAGATTTTTTTCAAGGCTCTTCTGCTGTTTTAGGCAGGTCTAAAAATTCCTGCTCTACTCTCTCTGTTGCTGCTCAGCAGAGAGCGGGCACAGAGATGGTGGATTCAGCTGGCCTTTCAGGCAAAAAGGGAGGAGTGACAGCAATGTGTGTTGCAGAGTTGCAAAGATCGCTGTGCGCTGAAGATGATCAGTGGGAACTTTCTGGACTGTCTCTTCTGCTCTTTTAGCATTGGCTAAAAGTTCCTGCTCTACTCTCTCTGCTTCTGCCCAGCAGAGAAAGGGCACAGAGATTTTGGATTCAATTGGACTTTGAGGTAGGAAAGTGCGGAGCGAGAGCAATATATGTGTCACAGTTGCAAAGCTGACTGCGTGCTGAAGATGCCCTGCCGGAGCTTTCACTCCGGGCTCTTCGGCTGTGGGAGCAGAGGCCAAGAGATCGTGTTCACCTGTCACTGCTGCTGTTCAAACGAGAGAGGGCGGGAGAGACCATGGATTCAAACGGATTATTAGGAGATGAAGTGAGGAGTGACAGCAATATGTGTTTCAGAGTTGCAAAGCTCACTGTGCGCTGAAGATGATCTGCAAGGACTTTCCCTCCCTGCCCTTCGGAACTGGGAGCGGATTCCAAGCGCTCGTGCTCACCTTCCTCTGCTGCTCTTGAAACGAGAGTGGAGACCAGAAACGCTGGATTCAAATGCACTTTTAGGAGCTACAATGAGGAGTGACAACAGTGTGTGTGTCACAGTTGTAAAGCTCAGTGTGTTGAAGAAGCACAAGAGCAGCCTTCAGGCCTGTCTCTTCCACTGCCTTACAGATTGCAGACATTCCTGCTCACTCTGCTGCTCAGCAGAGTGCTGGCAACGGAGTTCTTGGATTGAAATGGTCTTTTAGGAGAAAGAGTGAAGAGTGACAGCAATGTTTGTGTCACAGTTTAAAGCTCACTGTGTGCTAAACATGATCAGGAGGAGCTTTTTTGCAAGGCTCTTCTGCTGTTTTAGCCCAGTCTAAACATTCCTGCTCTACTCTCTCTGTTGCTGCTCAGCAGAGAGTGGGCACAGAGATGTTGGAATCAATTGGTCTTCCAGGCAGGAAAAGGAGTTACAGCAATGTGTGTTGCAGAATTGCAAAGCTCACTGTGTGCTGAAGATGCCCTGCAGGAGTTTCCCTGCTGGCCCTTCGTCTGTGGGATTAGAGTCCAAGCGCTGCTCCTCCCCTGTCACAACTCCTCGCGAAACGTGAGAGCGCACCAGAAACTTTGGATTCAAATGCACTTTTAGGAGATAAAGTGAGGAGTGACAGCAATGTTTGTGTCACAGTTTAAAGCTCACTGTGTGCTAAACATGATCAGGAGGAGCTTTTTTGCAAGGCTCTTCTGCTGTTTTAGCCCAGTCTAAACATTCCTGCTCTACTCTCTCTGTTGCTGCTCAGCAGAGAGTGGGCACAGAGATGTTGGAATCAATTGGTCTTCCAGGCAGGAAAAGGAGTTACAGCAATGTGTGTTGCAGAATTGCAAAGCTCACTGTGTGCTGAAGATGCCCTGCAGGAGTTTCCCTGCTGGCCCTTCGTCTGTGGGATTAGAGTCCAAGCGCTGCTCCTCCCCTGTCACAACTCCTCTCGAAACTTGAAAGCGCACCAGAAACTTTGGATTCAAATGCACTTTTAGGAGATAAAGTGAGGAGTGACAGCAATGCTTGTGTCACAGTTTAAAGCTCACTGTGTGCAAAACATGATCAAGCAGGAGATTTTTTGCAAGGCTCTTCTGCTGTTTTAGCCCAGGCTAAACATTCCTGCTCTACTCTCTCTGTTGCTGCTCAGCAGAGAGCGGGCACAGAGGTGTTGGAATCAATTGGTCTTTCAGGCAGGAAAAGAAGAGACAGCAATGTGTGTTGCAGAGTTGCAAAGCTCACTGTGTGCTGAAGATGATCAGTGGGAACTTTCTGGACTGTCTCTTCTGCTGTTTCAGCAGAGTCCAAACGTAAGTGCTATATTCTGCTACTGCTCACAAAGAGCAAGCACAGGAGATGTATTATTCAATTGGACTTTCAGGTAGGAAAGTGAGAGGTGACAGCAATATGTGTTTCAGAGTTGTGAATCTCAATGTGTGCTGAAGATGCCCAGCAGTAGTTTCCATGCTGGCCCTTCGGCTGTGAAATTAGAATCCAAGCGCTCGTCCTCCCCTGTCACAACTGCTCTCGAAGCGAGAGAGCGCACCAGAAACGTTGGCTTGAAATGCACTTTTAGGAGATAAAGTGAGGAGTGACAGCAATGTTTGTGTCACAGTTTAAAGCTCACTGTGTGCAAAACATGATCAAGCAGGAGATTTTTCTCAAGGCTCTTCTGCTGTTTTAGGCAGGTCTAAACATTCCTGCTCTACTCTCTCTGTTGCTGCTCAGCAGAGAGCGGGCACAGAGATGGTGGATTCAGCTGGCCTTTCAGGCAAAAAGGGAGGAGTGACAGCAATGTGTGTTGCAGAGTTGCAAAGATCGCTGTGCGCTGAAGATGATCAGTGGGAACTTTCTGGACTGTCTCTTCTGCTCTTTTAGCATTGGCTAAAAGTTCCTGCTCTACTCTCTCTGCTTCTGTCCAGCAGAGAAAGGGCACAGAGATTTTGGATTCAATTGGACTTTGAGGTAGGAAAGTGCGGAGCGAGAGCAATATATGTGTCACAGTTGCAAAGCTGACTGCGTGCTGAAGATGCCCTGCCGGAGCTTTCACTCCGGGCTCTTCGGCTGTGGGAGCAGAGGCCAAGAGATCGTGTTCACCTGTCACTGCTGCTGTTCAAACGAGAGAGGGCGGGAGAGACCATGGATTCAAACGGATTATTAGGAGATGAAGTGAGGAGTGACAGCAATGTGTGTTTCAGAGTTGCAAAGCTCACTGTGCGCTGAAGATGATCTGCAAGGACTTTCCCTCCCGGCCCTTCGGAACTGGGAGCGGATTCCAAGCGCTCGTGCTCACCTTTCTCTGCTGCTCTTGAAACGAGAGTGGAGACCAGAAACGCTGGATTCAAATGCACTTTTAGGAGCTACAATGAGGAGTGACAACAGTGTGTGTGTCACAGTTGTAAAGCTCAGTGTGTTGAAGAAGCACAAGAGCAGCCTTCAGGCCTGTCTCTTCCACTGCCTTACAGATTGCAGACATTCCTGCTCACTCTGCTGCTCAGCAGAGTGCTGGCAACGGAGTTCTTGGATTGAAATGGTCTTTTAGGAGAAAGAGTGAAGAGTGACAGCAATGTTTGTGTCACAGTTTAAAGCTCACTGTGTGCTAAACATGATCAGGAGGAGCTTTTTTGCAAGGCTCTTCTGCTGTTTTAGCCCAATCTAAACATTCCTTCTCTCTGTTGCTGCTCAGCAGAGAGTGGGCACAGAGATGTTGGAATCAATTGGTCTTCCAGGCAGGAAAAGGAGTTACAGCAATGTGTGTTGCAGAATTGCAAAGCTCACTGTGTGCTGAAGATGCCCTGCAGGAGTTTCCCTGCTGGCCCTTCGTCTGTGGGATTAGAGTCCAAGCGCTGCTCCTCCCCTGTCACAACTCCTCGCGAAACGTGAGAGCGCACCAGAAACTTTGGATTCAAATGCACTTTTAGGAGATAAAGTGAGGAGTGACAGCAATGTTTGTGTCACAGTTTAAAGCTCACTGTGTGCTAAACATGATCAGGAGGAGCTTTTTTGCAAGGCTCTTCTGCTGTTTTAGCCCAGTCTAAACATTCCTGCTCTACTCTCTCTGTTGCTGCTCAGCAGAGAGTGGGCACAGAGATGTTGGAATCAATTGGTCTTCCAGGCAGGAAAAGGAGTTACAGCAATGTGTGTTGCAGAATTGCAAAGCTCACTGTGTGCTGAAGATGCCCTGCAGGAGTTTCCCTGCTGGCCCTTCGTCTGTGGGATTAGAGTCCAAGCGCTGCTCCTCCCCTGTCACAACTCCTCTCGAAACTTGAAAGCGCACCAGAAACTTTGGATTCAAATGCACTTTTAGGAGATAAAGTGAGGAGTGACAGCAATGCTTGTGTCACAGTTTAAAGCTCACTGTGTGCAAAACATGATCAAGCAGGAGATTTTTTGCAAGGCTCTTCTGCTGTTTTAGCCCAGGCTAAACATTCCTGCTCTACTCTCTCTGTTGCTGCTCAGCAGAGAGCGGGCACAGAGGTGTTGGAATCAATTGGTCTTTCAGGCAGGAAAAGAAGAGACAGCAATGTGTGTTGCAGAGTTGCAAAGCTCACTGTGTGCTGAAGATGATCAGTGGGAACTTTCTGGACTGTCTCTTCTGCTGTTTCAGCAGAGTCCAAACGTAAGTGCTATATTCTGCTACTGCTCACAAAGAGCAAGCACAGGAGATGTATTATTCAATTGGACTTTCAGGTAGGAAAGTGAGAGGTGACAGCAATATGTGTTTCAGAGTTGTGAATCTCAATGTGTGCTGAAGATGCCCAGCAGTAGTTTCCATGCTGGCCCTTCGGCTGTGAAATTAGAATCCAAGCGCTCGTCCTCCCCTGTCACAACTGCTCTCGAAGCGAGAGAGCGCACCAGAAACGTTGGCTTGAAATGCACTTTTAGGAGATAAAGTGAGGAGTGACAGCAATGTTTGTGTCACAGTTTAAAGCTCACTGTGTGCAAAACATGATCAAGCAGGAGATTTTTCTCAAGGCTCTTCTGCTGTTTTAGGCAGGTCTAAACATTCCTGCTCTACTCTCTCTGTTGCTGCTCAGCAGAGAGCGGGCACAGAGATGGTGGATTCAGCTGGTCTTTCAGGCAAAAAGGGAGGAGTGACAGCAATGTGTGTTGCAGAGTTGCAAAGCTCGCTGTGCGCTGAAGATGATCAGTGGGAACTTTCTGGACTGTCTCTTCTGCTCTTTTAGCATTGGCTAAAGGTTCCTGCTCTACTCTCTCTGCTTCTGCCCAGCAGAGAAAGGGCACAGAGATTTTGGATTCAATTGGACTTTGAGGTAGGAAAGTGCGGAGCGAGAGCAATATATGTGTCACAGTTGCAAAGCTGACTGCGTGCTGAAGATGCCCTGCCGGAGCTTTCACTCCGGGCTCTTCGGCTGTGGGAGCAGAGGCCAAGAGATCGTGTTCACCTGTCACTGCTGCTGTTCAAACGAGAGAGGGCGGGAGAGACCATGGATTCAAACGGATTATTAGGAGATGAAGTGATGAGTGACAGCAATGTGTGTTTCAGAGTTGCAAAGCTCACTGTGCGCTGAAGATGATCTGCAAGGACTTTCCCTCCCTGCCCTTCGGAACTGGGAGCGGATTCCAAGCGCTCGTGCTCACCTTCCTCTGCTGCTCTTGAAACGAGAGTGGAGACCAGAAACGCTGGATTCAAATGCACTTTTAGGAGCTACAATGAGCAGTGACAACAGTGTGTGTGTCAAAGTTGTAAAGCTCAGTGTGTTGAAGAAGCACAAGAGCAGCCTTCAGGCCTGTCTCTTCCACTGCCTTACAGATTGCAGACATTCCTGCTCACTCTTCTGCTCAGCAGAGTGCTTGCAACGGAGTTCTTGGATTGAAATGGTCTTTTAGGAGAAAGAGTGAAGAGTGACAGCAATGTTTGTGTCACAGTTTAAAGCTCACTGTGTGCTAAACATGATCAGGAGGAGCTTTTTTGCAAGGCTCTTCTGCTGTTTTAGCCCAGTCTAAACATTCCTGCTCTACTCTCTCTGTTGCTGCTCAGCAGAGAGTGGGCACAGAGATGTTGGAATCAATTGGTCTTCCAGGCAGGAAAAGGAGTTACAGCAATGTGTGTTGCAGAATTGCAAAGCTCACTGTGTGCTGAAGATGCCCTGCAGGAGTTTCCCTGCTGGCCCTTCGTCTGTGGGATTAGAGTCCAAGCGCTGCTCCTCCCCTGTCACAACTCCTCTCGAAACGTGAGAGCGCACCAGAAACTTTGGATTCAAATGCACTTTTAGGAGATAAAGTGAGGAGTGACAGCAATGCTTGTGTCACAGTTTAAAGCTCACTGTGTGCAAAACATGATCAAGCAGGAGATTTTTTGCAAGGCTCTTCTGCTGTTTTAGCCCAGGCTAAACATTCCTGCTCTACTCTCTCTGTTGCTGCTCAGCAGAGAGCGGGCACAGAGGTGTTGGAATCAATTGGTCTTTCAGGCAGGAAAAGAAGAGACAGCAATGTGTGTTGCAGAGTTGCAAAGCTCACTGTGTGCTGAAGATGATCAGTGGGAACTTTCTGGACTGTCTCTTCTGCTGTTTCAGCAGAGTCCAAACGTAAGTGCTATATTCTGCTACTGCTCACAAAGAGCAAGCACAGGAGATGTATTATTCAATTGGACTTTCAGGTAGGAAAGTGAGAGGTGACAGCAATATGTGTTTCAGAGCTGTGAATCTCAATGTGTGCTGAAGATGCCCAGCAGTAGTTTCCATGCTGGCCCTTCGGCTGTGAAATTAGAATCCAAGCGCTCGTCCTCCCCTGTCACAACTGCTCTCGAAGCGAGAGAGCGCGCCAGAAACGTTGGCTTGAAATGCACTTTTAGGAGATAAAGTGAGGAGTGACAGCAATGTGTGTTTCAGAGTTGCAAAGCTCACTGTGCGCTGAAGATGATCTGCAAGGACTTTCCCTCCCTGCCCTTCGGAACTGGGAGCGGATTCCAAGCGCTCGTGCTCACCTGCCTCTGGTGCACTGGAAACGAGAGTGGAGACCAGAAACGCTGGATTCAAATGCACTTTTAGGAGCTACAATGAGGAGTGACAACAGTGTGTGTGTCACAGTTGTAAAGCTCAGTGTGTTGAAGAAGCACAAGAGCAGCCTTCAGGCCTGTCTCTTCCACTGCCTTACAGATTGCAGACATTCCTGCTCACTCTGCTGCTCAGCAGAGTGCTGGCAACGGAGTTCTGGGATTGAAATGGTCTTTTAGGAGAAAGAGTGAAGAGTGACAGCAATGTTTGTGTCACAGTTTAAAGCTCACTGTGTGCTAAACATGATCAGGAGGAGCTTTTTTGCAAGGCTCTTCTGCTGTTTTAGCCCAGTCTAAACATTCCTGCTCTACTCTCTCTGTTGCTGCTCAGCAGAGAGTGGGCACAGAGATGTTGGAATCAATTGGTCTTTCAGGCAAGAAAAGGAGGAGTGACAGCAATGTGCGTTTCAGAATTGTAAAGCTCACTGTGCGCTGAAGATGCCCTGCAGGAGTTTCCCTGCTGGCCCTTCGGCTGTGAAATTAGAATCCAAGCGCTCGTCCTCCCCTGTCACAACTGCTCTCGAAGCGAGAGAGCGCACCAGAAACGTTGGCTTGAAATGCACTTTTAGGAGATAAAGTGAGGAGTGACAGCAATGTTTGTGTCACAGTTTAAAGCTCACTGTGTGCAAAACATGATCAAGCAGGAGATTTTTTTCAAGGCTCTTCTGCTGTTTTAGGCAGGTCTAAAAATTCCTGCTCTACTCTCTCTGTTGCTGCTCAGCAGAGAGCGGGCACAGAGATGGTGGATTCAGCTGGCCTTTCAGGCAAAAAGGGAGGAGTGACAGCAATGTGTGTTGCAGAGTTGCAAAGATCGCTGTGCGCTGAAGATGATCAGTGGGAACTTTCTGGACTGTCTCTTCTGCTCTTTTAGCATTGGCTAAAAGTTCCTGCTCTACTCTCTCTGCTTCTGCCCAGCAGAGAAAGGGCACAGAGATTTTGGATTCAATTGGACTTTGAGGTAGGAAAGTGCGGAGCGAGAGCAATATATGTGTCACAGTTGCAAAGCTGACTGCGTGCTGAAGATGCCCTGCCGGAGCTTTCACTCCGGGCTCTTCGGCTGTGGGAGCAGAGGCCAAGAGATCGTGTTCACCTGTCACTGCTGCTGTTCAAACGAGAGAGGGCGGGAGAGACCATGGATTCAAACGGATTATTAGGAGATGAAGTGAGGAGTGACAGCAATGTGTGTTTCAGAGTTGCAAAGCTCACTGTGCGCTGAAGATGATCTGCAAGGACTTTCCCTCCCTGCCCTTCGGAACTGGGAGCGGATTCCAAGCGCTCGTGCTCACCTTCCTCTGCTGCTCTTGAAACGAGAGTGGAGACCAGAAACGCTGGATTCAAATGCACTTTTAGGAGCTACAATGAGGAGTGACAACAGTGTGTGTGTCACAGTTGTAAAGCTCAGTGTGTTGAAGAAGCACAAGAGCAGCCTTCAGGCCTGTCTCTTCCACTGCCTTACAGATTGCAGACATTCCTGCTCACTCTGCTGCTCAGCAGAGTGCTGGCAACGGAGTTCTTGGATTGAAATGGTCTTTTAGGAGAAAGAGTGAAGAGTGACAGCAATGTTTGTGTCACAGTTTAAAGCTCACTGTGTGCTAAACATGATCAGGAGGAGCTTTTTTGCAAGGCTCTTCTGCTGTTTTAGCCCAGTCTAAACATTCCTGCTCTACTCTCTCTGTTGCTGCTCAGCAGAGAGTGGGCACAGAGATGTTGGAATCAATTGGTCTTCCAGGCAGGAAAAGGAGTTACAGCAATGTGTGTTGCAGAATTGCAAAGCTCACTGTGTGCTGAAGATGCCCTGCAGGAGTTTCCCTGCTGGCCCTTCGTCTGTGGGATTAGAGTCCAAGCGCTGCTCCTCCCCTGTCACAACTCCTCGCGAAACGTGAGAGCGCACCAGAAACTTTGGATTCAAATGCACTTTTAGGAGATAAAGTGAGGAGTGACAGCAATGTTTGTGTCACAGTTTAAAGCTCACTGTGTGCTAAACATGATCAGGAGGAGCTTTTTTGCAAGGCTCTTCTGCTGTTTTAGCCCAGTCTAAACATTCCTGCTCTACTCTCTCTGTTGCTGCTCAGCAGAGAGTGGGCACAGAGATGTTGGAATCAATTGGTCTTCCAGGCAGGAAAAGGAGTTACAGCAATGTGTGTTGCAGAATTGCAAAGCTCACTGTGTGCTGAAGATGCCCTGCAGGAGTTTCCCTGCTGGCCCTTCGTCTGTGGGATTAGAGTCCAAGCGCTGCTCCTCCCCTGTCACAACTCCTCTCGAAACTTGAAAGCGCACCAGAAACTTTGGATTCAAATGCACTTTTAGGAGATAAAGTGAGGAGTGACAGCAATGCTTGTGTCACAGTTTAAAGCTCACTGTGTGCAAAACATGATCAAGCAGGAGATTTTTTGCAAGGCTCTTCTGCTGTTTTAGCCCAGGCTAAACATTCCTGCTCTACTCTCTCTGTTGCTGCTCAGCAGAGAGCGGGCACAGAGGTGTTGGAATCAATTGGTCTTTCAGGCAGGAAAAGAAGAGACAGCAATGTGTGTTGCAGAGTTGCAAAGCTCACTGTGTGCTGAAGATGATCAGTGGGAACTTTCTGGACTGTCTCTTCTGCTGTTTCAGCAGAGTCCAAACGTAAGTGCTATATTCTGCTACTGCTCACAAAGAGCAAGCACAGGAGATGTATTATTCAATTGGACTTTCAGGTAGGAAAGTGAGAGGTGACAGCAATATGTGTTTCAGAGTTGTGAATCTCAATGTGTGCTGAAGATGCCCAGCAGTAGTTTCCATGCTGGCCCTTCGGCTGTGAAATTAGAATCCAAGCGCTCGTCCTCCCCTGTCACAACTGCTCTCGAAGCGAGAGAGCGCACCAGAAACGTTGGCTTGAAATGCACTTTTAGGAGATAAAGTGAGGAGTGACAGCAATGTTTGTGTCACAGTTTAAAGCTCACTGTGTGCAAAACATGATCAAGCAGGAGATTTTGTGAGATTTTTTGTGAGGAGTGACAGCAATGTGTGTTTCAGTGTTGCAAAGCTCACTGTGCGCTGAAGATGATCTGCAGGGACTTTCCCTCCCTGCCCTTCGGAACTGGGAGCGGATTCCAAGCGCTCGTGCTCACCTGCCTCTGGTGCACTGGAAACGAGAGTGGAGACCAGAAACGCTGGATTCAAATGCACTTTTAGGAGCTACAATGAGGAGTGACAACAGTGTGTGTGTCAAAGTTGTAAAGCTCAGTGTGTTGAAGAAGCACAAGAGCAGCCTTCAGGCCTGTCTCTTCCACTGCCTTACAGATTGCAGACATCCCTGCTCACTCTGCTGCTCAGCAGAGTGATGGCAACGGAGTTCTGGGATTGAAATGGTCTTTTAGGAGAAAGAGTGAAGAGTGACAGCAATGTTTGTGTCACAGTTTAAAGCTCACTGTGTGCTAAACATGATCAGGAGGAGCTTTTTTGCAAGGCTCTTCTGCTGTTTTAGCCCAGTCTAAACATTCCTGCTCTACTCTCTCTGTTGCTGCTCAGCAGAGAGTGGGCACAGAGATGTTGGAATCAATTGGTCTTTCAGGCAAGAAAAGGAGGAGTGACAGCAATGTGTGTTTCAGAATTGTAAAGCTCACTGTGCGCTGAAGATGCCCTGCAGGAGTTTCCCTGCTGGCCCTTCGTCTGTGGGATTAGAGTCCAAGCGCTGCTCCTCCCCTGTCACAACTCCTCTCGAAACGAGAGAGCGCACCAGAAACTTTGGATTCAAATGCACTTTTAGGAGATAAAGTGAGGAGTGACAGCAATGTTTGTGTCACAGTTTAAAGCTCACTGTGTGCAAAACATGATCAAGCAGGAGATTTTTTTCAAGGCTCTTCTGCTGTTTTAGGCAGGTCTAAAAATTCCTGCTCTACTCTCTCTGTTGCTGCTCAGCAGAGAGCGGGCACAGAGATGGTGGATTCAGCTGGTCTTTCAGGCAAAAAGGGAGGAGTGACAGCAATGTGTGTTGCAGAGTTGCAAAGCTCGCTGTGCGCTGAAAATGATCAGTGGGAACTTTCTAGACTGTCTCTTCTGCTCTTTTAGCATTGGCTAAAGGTTCCTGCTCTACTCTCTCTGCTTCTGCCCAGCAGAGAAAGGGCACAGAGATTTTGGATTCAATTGGACTTTGAGGTAGGAAAGTGCGGAGCGAGAGCAATATATGTGTCACAGTTGCAAAGCTGACTGCGTGCTGAAGAAGCCCTGCCGGAGCTTTCACTCCGGGCTCTTCGGCTGTGGGAGCAGAGGCCAAGAGATCGTGTTCACCTGTCACTGCTGCTGTTCAAACGAGAGAGGGCGGGAGAGACCATGGATTCAAACGGATTATTAGGAGATGAAGTGAGGAGTGACAGCAATGTGTGTTTCAGAGTTGCAAAGCTCACTGTGCGCTGAAGATGATCTGCAAGGACTTTCCCTCCCTGCCCTTCGGAACTGGGAGCGGATTCCAAGCGCTCGTGCTCACCTTCCTCTGCTGCTCTTGAAACGAGAGTGGAGACCAGAAACGCTGGATTCAAATGCACTTTTAGGAGCTACAATGAGGAGTGACAACAGTGTGTGTGTCACAGTTGTAAAGCTCAGTGTGTTGAAGAAGCACAAGAGCAGCCTTCAGGCCTGTCTCTTCCACTGCCTTACAGATTGCAGACATTCCTGCTCACTCTGCTGCTCAGCAGAGTGCTGGCAACGGAGTTCTTGGATTGAAATGGTCTTTTAGGAGAAAGAGTGAAGAGTGACAGCAATGTTTGTGTCACAGTTTAAAGCTCACTGTGTGCTAAACATGATCAGGAGGAGCTTTTTTGCAAGGCTCTTCTGCTGTTTTAGCCCAGTCTAAACATTCCTGCTCTACTCTCTCTGTTGCTGCTCAGCAGAGAGTGGGCACAGAGATGTTGGAATCAATTGGTCTTCCAGGCAGGAAAAGGAGTTACAGCAATGTGTGTTGCAGAATTGCAAAGCTCACTGTGTGCTGAAGATGCCCTGCAGGAGTTTCCCTGCTGGCCCTTCGTCTGTGGGATTAGAGTCCAAGCGCTGCTCCTCCCCTGTCACAACTCCTCTCGAAACGTGAGAGCGCACCAGAAACTTTGGATTCAAATGCACTTTTAGGAGATAAAGTGAGGAGTGACAGCAATGTTTGTGTCACAGTTTAAAGCTCACTGTGTGCAAAACATGATCAAGCAGGAGATTTTTTGCAAGGCTCTTCTGCTGTTTTAGCCCAGGCTAAACATTCCTGCTCTACTCTCTCTGTTGCTGCTCAGCAGAGAGCGGGCACAGAGGTGTTGGAATCAATTGGTCTTTCAGGCAGGAAAAGAAGAGACAGCAATGTGTGTTGCAGAGTTGCAAAGCTCACTGTGTGCTGAAGATGATCAGTGGGAACTTTCTGGACTGTCTCTTCTGCTGTTTCAGCAGAGTCCAAACGTAAGTGCTATATTCTGCTACTGCTCACAAAGAGCAAGCACAGGAGATGTATTATTCAATTGGACTTTCAGGTAGGAAAGTGAGAGGTGACAGCAATATGTGTTTCAGAGTTGTGAATCTCAATGTGTGCTGAAGATGCCCAGCAGTAGTTTCCATGCTGGCCCTTCGGCTGTGAAATTAGAATCCAAGCGCTCGTCCTCCCCTGTCACAACTGCTCTCGAAGCGAGAGAGCGGGCCAGAAACGTTGGCTTGAAATGCACTTTTAGGAGATAAAGTGAGGAGTGACAGCAATGTGTGTTTCAGAGTTGCAAAGCTCACTGTGCGCTGAAGATGATCTGCAGGGACTTTCCCTCCCTGCCCTTCGGAACTGGGAGCGGATTCCAAGCGCTCGTGCTCACCTGCCTCTGGTGCACTGGAAACGAGAGTGGAGACCAGAAACGCTGGATTCAAATGCACTTTTAGGAGCTACAATGAGGAGTGACAACAGTGTGTGTGTCACAGTTGTAAAGCTCAGTGTGTTGAAGAAGCACAAGAGCAGCCTTCAGGCCTGTCTCTTCCACTGCCTTACAGATTGCAGACATCCCTGCTCACTCTGCTGCTCAGCAGAGTGCTGGCAACGGAGTTCTGGGATTGAAATGGTCTTTTAGGAGAAAGAGTGAAGAGTGACAGCAATGTTTGTGTCACAGTTTAAAGCTCACTGTGTGCTAAACATGATCAGGAGGAGCTTTTTTGCAAGGCTCTTCTGCTGTTTTAGCCCAGTCTAAACATTCCTGCTCTACTCTCTCTGTTGCTGCTCAGCAGAGAGTGGGCACAGAGATGTTGGAATCAATTGGTCTTTCAGGCAAGAAAAGGAGGAGTGACAGCAATGTGCGTTTCAGAATTGTAAAGCTCACTGTGCGCTGAAGATGCCCTGCAGGAGTTTCCCTGCTGGCCCTTCGGCTGTGAAATTAGAATCCAAGCGCTCGTCTTCCCCTGTCACAACTGCTCTTGAAGCGAGAGAGCGCACCAGAAACGTTGGCTTGAAATGCACTTTTAGGAGATAAAGTGAGGAGTGACAGCAATGTTTGTGTCACAGTTTAAAGCTCACTGAGTGCAAAACATGATCAAGCAGGAGATTTTTTTCAAGGCTCTTCTGCTGTTTTAGGCAGGTCTAAAAATTCCTGCTCTACTCTCTCTGTTGCTGCTCAGCAGAGAGCGGGCACAGAGATGGTGGATTCAGCTGGCCTTTCAGGCAAAAAGGGAGGAGTGACAGCAATGTGTGTTGCAGAGTTGCAAAGATCGCTGTGCGCTGAAGATGATCAGTGGGAACTTTCTGGACTGTCTCTTCTGCTCTTTTAGCATTGGCTAAAAGTTCCTGCTCTACTCTCTCTGCTTCTGCCCAGCAGAGAAAGGGCACAGAGATTTTGGATTCAATTGGACTTTGAGGTAGGAAAGTGCGGAGCGAGAGCAATATATGTGTCACAGTTGCAAAGCTGACTGCGTGCTGAAGATGCCCTGCCGGAGCTTTCACTCCGGGCTCTTCGGCTGTGGGAGCAGAGGCCAAGAGATCGTGTTCACCTGTCACTGCTGCTGTTCAAACGAGAGAGGGCGGGAGAGACCATGGATTCAAACGGATTATTAGGAGATGAAGTGAGGAGTGACAGCAATGTGTGTTTCAGAGTTGCAAAGCTCACTGTGCGCTGAAGATGATCTGCAAGGACTTTCCCTCCCTGCCCTTCGGAACTGGGAGCGGATTCCAAGCGCTCGTGCTCACCTTCCTCTGCTGCTCTTGAAACGAGAGTGGAGACCAGAAACGCTGGATTCAAATGCACTTTTAGGAGCTACAATGAGGAGTGACAACAGTGTGTGTGTCACAGTTGTAAAGCTCAGTGTGTTGAAGAAGCACAAGAGCAGCCTTCAGGCCTGTCTCTTCCACTGCCTTACAGATTGCAGACATTCCTGCTCACTCTGCTGCTCAGCAGAGTGCTGGCAACGGAGTTCTTGGATTGAAATGGTCTTTTAGGAGAAAGAGTGAAGAGTGACAGCAATGTTTGTGTCACAGTTTAAAGCTCACTGTGTGCTAAACATGATCAGGAGGAGCTTTTTTGCAAGGCTCTTCTGCTGTTTTAGCCCAGTCTAAACATTCCTGCTCTACTCTCTCTGTTGCTGCTCAGCAGAGAGTGGGCACAGAGATGTTGGAATCAATTGGTCTTCCAGGCAGGAAAAGGAGTTACAGCAATGTGTGTTGCAGAATTGCAAAGCTCACTGTGTGCTGAAGATGCCCTGCAGGAGTTTCCCTGCTGGCCCTTCGTCTGTGGGATTAGAGTCCAAGCGCTGCTCCTCCCCTGTCACAACTCCTCGCGAAACGTGAGAGCGCACCAGAAACTTTGGATTCAAATGCACTTTTAGGAGATAAAGTGAGGAGTGACAGCAATGTTTGTGTCACAGTTTAAAGCTCACTGTGTGCTAAACATGATCAGGAGGAGCTTTTTTGCAAGGCTCTTCTGCTGTTTTAGCCCAGTCTAAACATTCCTGCTCTACTCTCTCTGTTGCTGCTCAGCAGAGAGTGGGCACAGAGATGTTGGAATCAATTGGTCTTCCAGGCAGGAAAAGGAGTTACAGCAATGTGTGTTGCAGAATTGCAAAGCTCACTGTGTGCTGAAGATGCCCTGCAGGAGTTTCCCTGCTGGCCCTTCGTCTGTGGGATTAGAGTCCAAGCGCTGCTCCTCCCCTGTCACAACTCCTCTCGAAACTTGAAAGCGCACCA
Source organism: Lathamus discolor (assembly GCF_037157495.1). Lineage (NCBI taxonomy): Eukaryota > Metazoa > Chordata > Aves > Psittaciformes > Psittacidae > Lathamus > Lathamus discolor. The sequence continues at coordinate 19,339,910 of NC_088908.1, read as the reverse complement.
GAAACTTTGGATTCAAATGCACTTTTAGGAGATAAAGTGAGGAGTGACAGCAATGCTTGTGTCACAGTTTAAAGCTCACTGTGTGCAAAACATGATCAAGCAGGAGATTTTTTGCAAGGCTCTTCTGCTGTTTTAGCCCAGGCTAAACATTCCTGCTCTACTCTCTCTGTTGCTGCTCAGCAGAGAGCGGGCACAGAGGTGTTGGAATCAATTGGTCTTTCAGGCAGGAAAAGAAGAGACAGCAATGTGTGTTGCAGAGTTGCAAAGCTCACTGTGTGCTGAAGATGATCAGTGGGAACTTTCTGGACTGTCTCTTCTGCTGTTTCAGCAGAGTCCAAACGTAAGTGCTATATTCTGCTACTGCTCACAAAGAGCAAGCACAGGAGATGTATTATTCAATTGGACTTTCAGGTAGGAAAGTGAGAGGTGACAGCAATATGTGTTTCAGAGTTGTGAATCTCAATGTGTGCTGAAGATGCCCAGCAGTAGTTTCCATGCTGGCCCTTCGGCTGTGAAATTAGAATCCAAGCGCTCGTCCTCCCCTGTCACAACTGCTCTCGAAGCGAGAGAGCGCACCAGAAACGTTGGCTTGAAATGCACTTTTAGGAGATAAAGTGAGGAGTGACAGCAATGTTTGTGTCACAGTTTAAAGCTCACTGAGTGCAAAACATGATCAAGCAGGAGATTTTTTTCAAGGCTCTTCTGCTGTTTTAGGCAGGTCTAAAAATTCCTGCTCTACTCTCTCTGTTGCTGCTCAGCAGAGAGCGGGCACAGAGATGGTGGATTCAGCTGGCCTTTCAGGCAAAAAGGGAGGAGTGACAGCAATGTGTGTTGCAGAGTTGCAAAGATCGCTGTGCGCTGAAGATGATCAGTGGGAACTTTCTGGACTGTCTCTTCTGCTCTTTTAGCATTGGCTAAAAGTTCCTGCTCTACTCTCTCTGCTTCTGCCCAGCAGAGAAAGGGCACAGAGATTTTGGATTCAATTGGACTTTGAGGTAGGAAAGTGCGGAGCGAGAGCAATATATGTGTCACAGTTGCAAAGCTGACTGCGTGCTGAAGATGCCCTGCCGGAGCTTTCACTCCGGGCTCTTCGGCTGTGGGAGCAGAGGCCAAGAGATCGTGTTCACCTGTCACTGCTGCTGTTCAAACGAGAGAGGGCGGGAGAGACCATGGATTCAAACGGATTATTAGGAGATGAAGTGAGGAGTGACAGAAATGTGTGTTTCAGAGTTGCAAAGCTCACTGTGCGCTGAAGATGATCTGCAAGGACTTTCCCTCCCGGCCCTTCGGAACTGGGAGCGGATTCCAAGCGCTCGTGCTCACCTTTCTCTGCTGCTCTTGAAACGAGAGTGGAGACCAGAAACGCTGGATTCAAATGCACTTTTAGGAGCTACAATGAGGAGTGACAACAGTGTGTGTGTCACAGTTGTAAAGCTCAGTGTGTTGAAGAAGCACAAGAGCAGCCTTCAGGCCTGTCTCTTCCACTGCCTTACAGATTGCAGACATTCCTGCTCACTCTGCTGCTCAGCAGAGTGCTGGCAACGGAGTTCTTGGATTGAAATGGTCTTTTAGGAGAAAGAGTGAAGAGTGACAGCAATGTTTGTGTCACAGTTTAAAGCTCACTGTGTGCTAAACATGATCAGGAGGAGCTTTTTTGCAAGGCTCTTCTGCTGTTTTAGCCCAATCTAAACATTCCTTCTCTCTGTTGCTGCTCAGCAGAGAGTGGGCACAGAGATGTTGGAATCAATTGGTCTTCCAGGCAGGAAAAGGAGTTACAGCAATGTGTGTTGCAGAATTGCAAAGCTCACTGTGTGCTGAAGATGCCCTGCAGGAGTTTCCCTGCTGGCCCTTCGTCTGTGGGATTAGAGTCCAAGCGCTGCTCCTCCCCTGTCACAACTCCTCGCGAAACGTGAGAGCGCACCAGAAACTTTGGATTCAAATGCACTTTTAGGAGATAAAGTGAGGAGTGACAGCAATGTTTGTGTCACAGTTTAAAGCTCACTGTGTGCTAAACATGATCAGGAGGAGCTTTTTTGCAAGGCTCTTCTGCTGTTTTAGCCCAGTCTAAACATTCCTGCTCTACTCTCTCTGTTGCTGCTCAGCAGAGAGTGGGCACAGAGATGTTGGAATCAATTGGTCTTCCAGGCAGGAAAAGGAGTTACAGCAATGTGTGTTGCAGAATTGCAAAGCTCACTGTGTGCTGAAGATGCCCTGCAGGAGTTTCCCTGCTGGCCCTTCGTCTGTGGGATTAGAGTCCAAGCGCTGCTCCTCCCCTGTCACAACTCCTCTCGAAACTTGAAAGCGCACCAGAAACTTTGGATTCAAATGCACTTTTAGGAGATAAAGTGAGGAGTGACAGCAATGCTTGTGTCACAGTTTAAAGCTCACTGTGTGCAAAACATGATCAAGCAGGAGATTTTTTGCAAGGCTCTTCTGCTGTTTTAGCCCAGGCTAAACATTCCTGCTCTACTCTCTCTGTTGCTGCTCAGCAGAGAGCGGGCACAGAGGTGTTGGAATCAATTGGTCTTTCAGGCAGGAAAAGAAGAGACAGCAATGTGTGTTGCAGAGTTGCAAAGCTCACTGTGTGCTGAAGATGATCAGTGGGAACTTTCTGGACTGTCTCTTCTGCTGTTTCAGCAGAGTCCAAACGTAAGTGCTATATTCTGCTACTGCTCACAAAGAGCAAGCACAGGAGATGTATTATTCAATTGGACTTTCAGGTAGGAAAGTGAGAGGTGACAGCAATATGTGTTTCAGAGTTGTGAATCTCAATGTGTGCTGAAGATGCCCAGCAGTAGTTTCCATGCTGGCCCTTCGGCTGTGAAATTAGAATCCAAGCGCTCGTCCTCCCCTGTCACAACTGCTCTCGAAGCGAGAGAGCGCACCAGAAACGTTGGCTTGAAATGCACTTTTAGGAGATAAAGTGAGGAGTGACAGCAATGTTTGTGTCACAGTTTAAAGCTCACTGTGTGCAAAACATGATCAAGCAGGAGATTTTTCTCAAGGCTCTTCTGCTGTTTTAGGCAGGTCTAAACATTCCTGCTCTACTCTCTCTGTTGCTGCTCAGCAGAGAGCGGGCACAGAGATGGTGGATTCAGCTGGTCTTTCAGGCAAAAAGGGAGGAGTGACAGCAATGTGTGTTGCAGAGTTGCAAAGCTCGCTGTGCGCTGAAGATGATCAGTGGGAACTTTCTGGACTGTCTCTTCTGCTCTTTTAGCATTGGCTAAAGGTTCCTGCTCTACTCTCTCTGCTTCTGCCCAGCAGAGAAAGGGCACAGAGATTTTGGATTCAATTGGACTTTGAGGTAGGAAAGTGCGGAGCGAGAGCAATATATGTGTCACAGTTGCAAAGCTGACTGCGTGCTGAAGATGCCCTGCCGGAGCTTTCACTCCGGGCTCTTCGGCTGTGGGAGCAGAGGCCAAGAGATCGTGTTCACCTGTCACTGCTGCTGTTCAAATGAGAGAGGGCGGGAGAGACCATGGATTCAAACGGATTATTAGGAGATGAAGTGATGAGTGACAGCAATGTGTGTTTCAGAGTTGCAAAGCTCACTGTGCGCTGAAGATGATCTGCAAGGACTTTCCCTCCCTGCCCTTCGGAACTGGGAGCGGATTCCAAGCGCTCGTGCTCACCTTCCTCTGCTGCTCTTGAAACGAGAGTGGAGACCAGAAACGCTGGATTCAAATGCACTTTTAGGAGCTACAATGAGCAGTGACAACAGTGTGTGTGTCAAAGTTGTAAAGCTCAGTGTGTTGAAGAAGCACAAGAGCAGCCTTCAGGCCTGTCTCTTCCACTGCCTTACAGATTGCAGACATTCCTGCTCACTCTTCTGCTCAGCAGAGTGCTTGCAACGGAGTTCTTGGATTGAAATGGTCTTTTAGGAGAAAGAGTGAAGAGTGACAGCAATGTTTGTGTCACAGTTTAAAGCTCACTGTGTGCTAAACATGATCAGGAGGAGCTTTTTTGCAAGGCTCTTCTGCTGTTTTAGCCCAGTCTAAACATTCCTGCTCTACTCTCTCTGTTGCTGCTCAGCAGAGAGTGGGCACAGAGATGTTGGAATCAATTGGTCTTCCAGGCAGGAAAAGGAGTTACAGCAATGTGTGTTGCAGAATTGCAAAGCTCACTGTGTGCTGAAGATGCCCTGCAGGAGTTTCCCTGCTGGCCCTTCGTCTGTGGGATTAGAGTCCAAGCGCTGCTCCTCCCCTGTCACAACTCCTCGCGAAACGTGAGAGCGCACCAGAAACTTTGGATTCAAATGCACTTTTAGGAGATAAAGTGAGGAGTGACAGCAATGCTTGTGTCACAGTTTAAAGCTCACTGTGTGCAAAACATGATCAAGCAGGAGATTTTTTGCAAGGCTCTTCTGCTGTTTTAGCCCAGGCTAAACATTCCTGCTCTACTCTCTCTGTTGCTGCTCAGCAGAGAGCGGGCACAGAGGTGTTGGAATCAATTGGTCTTTCAGGCAGGAAAAGAAGAGACAGCAATGTGTGTTGCAGAGTTGCAAAGCTCACTGTGTGCTGAAGATGATCAGTGGGAACTTTCTGGACTGTCTCTTCTGCTGTTTCAGCAGAGTCCAAACGTAAGTGCTATATTCTGCTACTGCTCACAAAGAGCAAGCACAGGAGATGTATTATTCAATTGGACTTTCAGGTAGGAAAGTGAGAGGTGACAGCAATATGTGTTTCAGAGTTGTGAATCTCAATGTGTGCTGAAGATGCCCAGCAGTAGTTTCCATGCTGGCCCTTCGGCTGTGAAATTAGAATCCAAGCGCTCGTCCTCCCCTGTCACAACTGCTCTCGAAGCGAGAGAGCGCACCAGAAACGTGGGCTTGAAATGCACTTTTAGGAGATAAAGTGAGGAGTGACAGCAATGTTTGTGTCACAGTTTAAAGCTCACTGTGTGCAAAACATGATCAAGCAGGAGATTTTGTGAGATTTTTTGTGAGGAGTGACAGCAATGTGTGTTTCAGTGTTGCAAAGCTCACTGTGCGCTGAAGATGATCTGCAAGGACTTTCCCTCCCTGCCCTTCGGAACTGGGAGCGGATTCCAAGCGCTCGTGCTCACCTGCCTCTGGTGCACTGGAAACGAGAGTGGAGACCAGAAACGCTGGATTCAAATGCACTTTTAGGAGCTACAATGAGGAGTGACAACAGTGTGTGTGTCAAAGTTGTAAAGCTCAGTGTGTTGAAGAAGCACAAGAGCAGCCTTCAGGCCTGTCTCTTCCACTGCCTTACAGATTGCAGACATTCCTGCTCAATCTGCTGCTCAGCAGAGTGCTGGCAACGGAGTTCTTGGATTGAAATGGTCTTTTAGGAGAAAGAGTGAAGAGTGACAGCAATGTTTGTGTCACAGTTTAAAGCTCACTGTGTGCTAAACATGATCAGGAGGAGCTTTTTTGCAAGGCTCTTCTGCTGTTTTAGCCCAGTCTAAACATTCCTGCTCTACTCTCTCTGTTGCTGCTCAGCAGAGAGTGGGCACAGAGATGTTGGAATCAATTGGTCTTTCAGGCAAGAAAAGGAGGAGTGACAGCAATGTGTGTTTCAGAATTGTAAAGCTCACTGTGCGCTGAAGATGCCCTGCAGGAGTTTCCCTGCTGGCCCTTCGTCTGTGGGATTAGAGTCCAAGCGCTGCTCCTCCCCTGTCACAACTCCTCTCGAAACGAGAGAGCGCACCAGAAACTTTGGATTCAAATGCACTTTTAGGAGATAAAGTGAGGAGTGACAGCAATGTTTGTGTCACAGTTTAAAGCTCACTGTGTGCAAAACATGATCAAGCAGGAGATTTTTTTCAAGGCTCTTCTGCTGTTTTAGGCAGGTCTAAAAATTCCTGCTCTACTCTCTCTGTTGCTGCTCAGCAGAGAGCGGGCACAGAGATGGTGGATTCAGCTGGTCTTTCAGGCAAAAAGGGAGGAGTGACAGCAATGTGTGTTGCAGAGTTGCAAAGCTCGCTGTGCGCTGAAAATGATCAGTGGGAACTTTCTAGACTGTCTCTTCTGCTCTTTTAGCATTGGCTAAAGGTTCCTGCTCTACTCTCTCTGCTTCTGCCCAGCAGAGAAAGGGCACAGAGATTTTGGATTCAATTGGACTTTGAGGTAGGAAAGTGCGGAGCGAGAGCAATATATGTGTCACAGTTGCAAAGCTGACTGCGTGCTGAAGAAGCCCTGCCGGAGCTTTCACTCCGGGCTCTTCGGCTGTGGGAGCAGAGGCCAAGAGATCATGTTCACCTGTCACTGCTGCTGTTCAAACGAGAGAGGGCGGGAGAGACCATGGATTCAAACGGATTATTAGGAGATGAAGTGAGGAGTGACAGCAATGTGTGTTTCAGAGTTGCAAAGCTCACTGTGCGCTGAAGATGATCTGCAAGGACTTTCCCTCCCTGCCCTTCGGAACTGGGAGCGGATTCCAAGCGCTCGTGCTCACCTTCCTCTGCTGCTCTTGAAACGAGAGTGGAGACCAGAAACGCTGGATTCAAATGCACTTTTAGGAGCTACAATGAGGAGTGACAACAGTGTGTGTGTCAAAGTTGTAAAGCTCAGTGTGTTGAAGAAGCACAAGAGCAGCCTTCAGGCCTGTCTCTTCCACTGCCTTACAGATTGCAGACATTCCTGCTCACTCTGCTGCTCAGCAGAGTGCTGGCAACGGAGTTCTTGGATTGAAATGGTCTTTTAGGAGAAAGAGTGAAGAGTGACAGCAATGTTTGTGTCACAGTTTAAAGCTCACTGTGTGCTAAACATGATCAGGAGGAGCTTTTTTGCAAGGCTCTTCTGCTGTTTAAGCCCAGTCTAAACATTCCTGCTCTACTCTCTCTGTTGCTGCTCAGCAGAGAGTGGGCACAGAGATGTTGGAATCAATTGGTCTTCCAGGCAGGAAAAGGAGTTACAGCAATGTGTGTTGCAGAATTGCAAAGCTCACTGTGTGCTGAAGATGCCCTGCAGGAGTTTCCCTGCTGGCCCTTCGTCTGTGGGATTAGAGTCCAAGCGCTGCTCCTCCCCTGTCACAACTCCTCTCGAAACGTGAGAGCGCACCAGAAACTTTGGATTCAAATGCACTTTTAGGAGATAAAGTGAGGAGTGACAGCAATGTTTGTGTCACAGTTTAAAGCTCACTGTGTGCAAAACATGATCAAGCAGGAGATTTTTTGCAAGGCTCTTCTGCTGTTTTAGCCCAGGCTAAACATTCCTGCTCTACTCTCTCTGTTGCTGCTCAGCAGAGAGCGGGCACAGAGGTGTTGGAATCAATTGGTCTTTCAGGCAGGAAAAGAAGAGACAGCAATGTGTGTTGCAGAGTTGCAAAGCTCACTGTGTGCTGAAGATGATCAGTGGGAACTTTCTGGACTGTCTCTTCTGCTGTTTCAGCAGAGTCCAAACGTAAGTGCTATATTCTGCTACTGCTCACAAAGAGCAAGCACAGGAGATGTATTATTCAATTGGACTTTCAGGTAGGAAAGTGAGAGGTGACAGCAATATGTGTTTCAGAGTTGTGAATCTCAATGTGTGCTGAAGATGCCCAGCAGTAGTTTCCATGCTGGCCCTTCGGCTGTGAAATTAGAATCCAAGCGCTCGTCCTCCCCTGTCACAACTGCTCTCGAAGCGAGAGAGCGCACCAGAAACGTTGGCTTGAAATGCACTTTTAGGAGATAAAGTGAGGAGTGACAGCAATGTTTGTGTCACAGTTTAAAGCTCACTGTGTGCAAAACATGATCAAGCAGGAGATTTTTTTCAAGGCTCTTCTGCTGTTTTAGGCAGGTCTAAACATTCCTGCTCTACTCTCTCTGTTGCTGCTCAGCAGAGAGCGGGCACAGAGATGGTGGATTCAGCTGGTCTTTCAGGCAAAAAGGGAGGAGTGACAGCAATGTGTGTTGCAGAGTTGCAAAGCTCGCTGTGCGCTGAAGATGATCAGTGGGAACTTTCTGGACTGTCTCTTCTGCTCTTTTAGCATTGGCTAAAAGTTCCTGCTCTACTCTCTCTGCTTCTGCCCAGCAGAGAAAGGGCACAGAGATTTTGGATTCAATTGGACTTTGAGGTAGGAAAGTGCGGAGCGAGAGCAATATATGTGTCACAGTTGCAAAGCTGACTGCGTGCTGAAGATGCCCTGCCGGAGCTTTCACTCCGGGCTCTTCGGCTGTGGGAGCAGAGGCCAAGAGATCCTGTTCACCTGTCACTGCTGCTGTTCAAACGAGAGAGGGCGGGAGAGACCATGGATTCAAACGGATTATTAGGAGATGAAGTGAGGAGTGACAGCAATGTGTGTTTCAGAGTTGCAAAGCTCACTGTGCGCTGAAGATGATCTGCAAGGACTTTCCCTCCCTGCCCTTCGGAACTGGGAGCGGATTCCAAGCGCTCGTGCTCACCTTCCTCTGCTGCTCTTGAAACGAGAGTGGAGACCAGAAACGCTGGATTCAAATGCACTTTTAGGAGCTACAATGAGGAGTGACAACAGTGTGTGTGTCAAAGTTGTAAAGCTCAGTGTGTTGAAGAAGCACAAGAGCAGCCTTCAGGCCTGTCTCTTCCACTGCCTTACAGATTGCAGACATTCCTGCTCACTCTGCTGCTCAGCAGAGTGCTGGCAACGGAGTTCTGGGATTGAAATGGTCTTTTAGGAGAAAGAGTGAAGAGTGACAGCAATGTTTGTGTCACAGTTTAAAGCTCACTGTGTGCTAAACATGATCAGGAGGAGCTTTTTTGCAAGGCTCTTCTGCTGTTTTAGCCCAGTCTAAACATTCCTGCTCTACTCTCTCTGTTGCTGCTCAGCAGAGAGTGGGCACAGAGATGTTGGAATCAATTGGTCTTCCAGGCAGGAAAAGGAGTTACAGCAATGTGTGTTGCAGAATTGCAAAGCTCACTGTGTGCTGAAGATGCCCTGCAGGAGTTTCCCTGCTGGCCCTTCGTCTGTGGGATTAGAGTCCAAGCGCTGCTCCTCCCCTGTCACAACTCCTCTCGAAACGTGAGAGCGCACCAGAAACTTTGGATTCAAATGCACTTTTAGGAGATAAAGTGAGGAGTGACAGCAATGTTTGTGTCACAGTTTAAAGCTCACTGTGTGCAAAACATGATCAAGCAGGAGATTTTTTGCAAGGCTCTTCTGCTGTTTTAGCCCAGGCTAAACATTCCTGCTCTACTCTCTCTGTTGCTGCTCAGCAGAGAGCGGGCACAGAGGTGTTGGAATCAATTGGTCTTTCAGGCAGGAAAGGAAGAGACAGCAATGTGTGTTGCAGAGTTGCAAAGCTCACTGTGTGCTGAAGATGATCAGTGGGAACTTTCTGGACTGTCTCTTCTGCTGTTTCAGCAGAGTCCAAACTTAAGTGCTATATTCTGCTACTGCTCACAAAGAGCAAGCACAGGAGATGTATTATTCAATTGGACTTTCAGGTAGGAAAGTGAGAGGTGACAGCAATATGTGTTTCAGAGTTGTGAATCTCAATGTGTGCTGAAGATGCCCAGCAGTAGTTTCCATGCTGGCCCTTCGGCTGTGAAATTAGAATCCAAGCGCTCGTCCTCCCCTGTCACAACTGCTCTCGAAGCGAGAGAGCGCACCAGAAACGTTGGCTTGAAATGCACTTTTAGGAGATAAAGTGAGGAGTGACAGCAATGTGTGTTTCAGAGTTGCAAAGCTCACTGTGCGCTGAAGATGATCTGCAAGGACTTTCCCTCCCTGCCCTTCGGAACTGGGAGCGGATTCCAAGCGCTCGTGCTCACCTGCCTCTGGTGCACTGGAAACGAGAGTGGAGACCAGAAACGCTGGATTCAAATGCACTTTTAGGAGCTACAATGAGGAGTGACAACAGTGTGTGTGTCAAAGTTGTAAAGCTCAGTGTGTTGAAGAAGCACAAGAGCAGCCTTCAGGCCTGTCTCTTCCACTGCAATACAGATTGCAGACATCCCTGCTCACTCTGCTGCTCAGCAGAGTGCTGGCAAAGGAGTTCTGGGATTGAAATGGTCTTTTAGGAGAAAGAGTGAAGAGTGACAGCAATGTTTGTGTCACAGTTTAAAGCTCACTGTGTGCTAAACATGATCAGGAGGAGCTTTTTTGCAAGGCTCTTCTGCTGTTTTAGCCCAGTCTAAACATTCCTGCTCTACTCTCTCTGTTGCTGCTCAGCAGAGAGTGGGCACAGAGATGTTGGAATCAATTGGTCTTTCAGGCAAGAAAAGGAGGAGTGACAGCAATGTGTGTTTCAGAATTGTAAAGCTCACTGTGCGCTGAAGATGCCCTGCAGGATTTTCCCTGCTGGCCCTTCGGCTGTGAAATTAGAATCCAAGCGCTCGTCCTCCCCTGTCACAACTGCTCTCGAAGCGAGAGAGCGCACCAGAAACGTTGGCTCTAAATGCACTTTTAGGAGATAAAGTGAGGAGTGACAGCAATGTTTGTGTCACAGTTTAAAGCTCACTGTGTGCAAAACATGATCAAGCAGGAGATTTTTTTCAAGGCTCTTCTGCTGTTTTAGGCAGGTCTAAAAATTCCTGCTCTACTCTCTCTGTTGCTGCTCAGCAGAGAGCGGGCACAGAGATGGTGGATTCAGCTGGTCTTTCAGGCAAAAAGGGAGGAGTGACAGCAATGTGTGTTGCAGAGTTGCAAAGCTCGCTGTGCGCTGAAGATGATCAGTGGGAACTTTCTGGACTGTCTCTTCTGCTCTTTTAGCATTGGCTAAAAGTTCCTGCTCTACTCTCTCTGCTTCTGCCCAGCAGAGAAAGGGCACAGAGATTTTGGATTCAATTGGACTTTGAGGTAGGAAAGTGCGGAGCGAGAGCAATATATGTGTCACAGTTGCAAAGCTGACTGCGTGCTGAAGATGCCCTGCCGGAGCTTTCACTCCGGGCTCTTCGGCTGTGGGAGCAGAGGCCAAGAGATCGTGTTCACCTGTCACTGCTGCTGTTCAAACGAGAGAGGGCGGGAGAGACCATGGATTCAAACGGATTATTAGGAGATGAAGTGAGGAGTGACAGCAATGTGTGTTTCAGAGTTGCAAAGCTCACTGTGCGCTGAAGATGATCTGCAAGGACTTTCCCTCCCTGCCCTTCGGAACTGGGAGCGGATTCCAAGCGCTCGTGCTCACCTTCCTCTGCTGCTCTTGAAACGAGAGTGGAGACCAGAAACGCTGGATTCAAATGCACTTTTAGGAGCTACAATGAGGAGTGACAACAGTGTGTGTGTCACAGTTGTAAAGCTCAGTGTGTTGAAGAAGCACAAGAGCAGCCTTCAGGCCTGTCTCTTCCACTGCCTTACAGATTGCAGACATTCCTGCTCACTCTGCTGCTCAGCAGAGTGCTGGCAACGGAGTTCTTGGATTGAAATGGTCTTTTAGGAGAAAGAGTGAAGAGTGACAGCAATGTTTGTGTCACAGTTTAAAGCTCACTGTGTGCTAAACATGATCAGGAGGAGCTTTTTTGCAAGGCTCTTCTGCTGTTTTAGCCCAATCTAAACATTCCTTCTCTCTGTTGCTGCTCAGCAGAGAGTGGGCACAGAGATGTTGGAATCAATTGGTCTTCCAGGCAGGAAAAGGAGTTACAGCAATGTGTGTTGCAGAATTGCAAAGCTCACTGTGTGCTGAAGATGCCCTGCAGGAGTTTCCCTGCTGGCCCTTCGTCTGTGGGATTAGAGTCCAAGCGCTGCTCCTCCCCTGTCACAACTCCTCTCGAAACGTGAGAGCGCACCAGAAACTTTGGATTCAAATGCACTTTTAGGAGATAAAGTGAGGAGTGACAGCAATGTTTGTGTCACAGTTTAAAGCTCACTGTGTGCAAAACATGATCAAGCAGGAGATTTTTTGCAAGGCTCTTCTGCTGTTTTAGCCCAGGCTAAACATTCCTGCTCTACTCTCTCTGTTGCTGCTCAGCAGAGAGCGGGCACAGAGGTGTTGGAATCAATTGGTCTTTCAGGCAGGAAAAGAAGAGACAGCAATGTGTGTTGCAGAGTTGCAAAGCTCACTGTGTGCTGAAGATGATCAGTGGGAACTTTCTGGACTGTCTCTTCTGCTGTTTCAGCAGAGTCCAAACGTAAGTGCTATATTCTGCTACTGCTCACAAAGAGCAAGCACAGGAGATGTATTATTCAATTGGACTTTCAGGTAGGAAAGTGAGAGGTGACAGCAATATGTGTTTCAGAGTTGTGAATCTCAATGTGTGCTGAAGATGCCCAGCAGTAGTTTCCATGCTGGCCCTTCGGCTGTGAAATTAGAATCCAAGCGCTCGTCCTCCCCTGTCACAACTGCTCTCGAAGCGAGAGAGCGCACCAGAAACGTTGGCTTGAAATGCACTTTTAGGAGATAAAGTGAGGAGTGACAGCAATGTGTGTTTCAGAGTTGCAAAGCTCACTGTGCGCTGAAGATGATCTGCAAGGACTTTCCCTCCCTGCCCTTCGGAACTGGGAGCGGATTCCAAGCGCTCGTGCTCACCTGCCTCTGGTGCACTGGAAACGAGAGTGGAGACCAGAAACGCTGGATTCAAATGCACTTTTAGGAGCTACAATGAGGAGTGACAACAGTGTGTGTGTCAAAGTTGTAAAGCTCAGTGTGTTGAAGAAGCACAAGAGCAGCCTTCAGGCCTGTCTCTTCCACTGCAATACAGATTGCAGACATCCCTGCTCACTCTGCTGCTCAGCAGAGTGCTGGCAAAGGAGTTCTGGGATTGAAATGGTCTTTTAGGAGAAAGAGTGAAGAGTGACAGCAATGTTTGTGTCACAGTTTAAAGCTCACTGTGTGCTAAACATGATCAGGAGGAGCTTTTTTGCAAGGCTCTTCTGCTGTTTTAGCCCAGTCTAAACATTCCTGCTCTACTCTCTCTGTTGCTGCTCAGCAGAGAGTGGGCACAGAGATGTTGGAATCAATTGGTCTTTCAGGCAAGAAAAGGAGGAGTGACAGCAATGTGTGTTTCAGAATTGTAAAGCTCACTGTGCGCTGAAGATGCCCTGCAGGATTTTCCCTGCTGGCCCTTCGGCTGTGAAATTAGAATCCAAGCGCTCGTCCTCCCCTGTCACAACTGCTCTCGAAGCGAGAGAGCGCACCAGAAACGTTGGCTCTAAATGCACTTTTAGGAGATAAAGTGAGGAGTGACAGCAATGTTTGTGTCACAGTTTAAAGCTCACTGTGTGCAAAACATGATCAAGCAGGAGATTTTTTTCAAGGCTCTTCTGCTGTTTTAGGCAGGTCTAAAAATTCCTGCTCTACTCTCTCTGTTGCTGCTCAGCAGAGAGCGGGCACAGAGATGGTGGATTCAGCTGGTCTTTCAGGCAAAAAGGGAGGAGTGACAGCAATGTGTGTTGCAGAGTTGCAAAGCTCGCTGTGCGCTGAAGATGATCAGTGGGAACTTTCTGGACTGTCTCTTCTGCTCTTTTAGCATTGGCTAAAAGTTCCTGCTCTACTCTCTCTGCTTCTGCCCAGCAGAGAAAGGGCACAGAGATTTTGGATTCAATTGGACTTTGAGGTAGGAAAGTGCGGAGCGAGAGCAATATATGTGTCACAGTTGCAAAGCTGACTGCGTGCTGAAGATGCCCTGCCGGAGCTTTCACTCCGGGCTCTTCGGCTGTGGGAGCAGAGGCCAAGAGATCGTGTTCACCTGTCACTGCTGCTGTTCAAACGAGAGAGGGCGGGAGAGACCATGGATTCAAACGGATTATTAGGAGATGAAGTGAGGAGTGACAGCAATGTGTGTTTCAGAGTTGCAAAGCTCACTGTGCGCTGAAGATGATCTGCAAGGACTTTCCCTCCCTGCCCTTCGGAACTGGGAGCGGATTCCAAGCGCTCGTGCTCACCTTCCTCTGCTGCTCTTGAAACGAGAGTGGAGACCAGAAACGCTGGATTCAAATGCACTTTTAGGAGCTACAATGAGGAGTGACAACAGTGTGTGTGTCACAGTTGTAAAGCTCAGTGTGTTGAAGAAGCACAAGAGCAGCCTTCAGGCCTGTCTCTTCCACTGCCTTACAGATTGCAGACATTCCTGCTCACTCTGCTGCTCAGCAGAGTGCTGGCAACGGAGTTCTTGGATTGAAATGGTCTTTTAGGAGAAAGAGTGAAGAGTGACAGCAATGTTTGTGTCACAGTTTAAAGCTCACTGTGTGCTAAACATGATCAGGAGGAGCTTTTTTGCAAGGCTCTTCTGCTGTTTTAGCCCAATCTAAACATTCCTTCTCTCTGTTGCTGCTCAGCAGAGAGTGGGCACAGAGATGTTGGAATCAATTGGTCTTCCAGGCAGGAAAAGGAGTTACAGCAATGTGTGTTGCAGAATTGCAAAGCTCACTGTGTGCTGAAGATGCCCTGCAGGAGTTTCCCTGCTGGCCCTTCGTCTGTGGGATTAGAGTCCAAGCGCTGCTCCTCCCCTGTCACAACTCCTCTCGAAACGTGAGAGCGCACCAGAAACTTTGGATTCAAATGCACTTTTAGGAGATAAAGTGAGGAGTGACAGCAATGTTTGTGTCACAGTTTAAAGCTCACTGTGTGCAAAACATGATCAAGCAGGAGATTTTTTGCAAGGCTCTTCTGCTGTTTTAGCCCAGGCTAAACATTCCTGCTCTACTCTCTCTGTTGCTGCTCAGCAGAGAGCGGGCACAGAGGTGTTGGAATCAATTGGTCTTTCAGGCAGGAAAAGAAGAGACAGCAATGTGTGTTGCAGAGTTGCAAAGCTCACTGTGTGCTGAAGATGATCAGTGGGAACTTTCTGGACTGTCTCTTCTGCTGTTTCAGCAGAGTCCAAACGTAAGTGCTATATTCTGCTACTGCTCACAAAGAGCAAGCACAGGAGATGTATTATTCAATTGGACTTTCAGGTAGGAAAGTGAGAGGTGACAGCAATATGTGTTTCAGAGTTGTGAATCTCAATGTGTGCTGAAGATGCCCAGCAGTAGTTTCCATGCTGGCCCTTCGGCTGTGAAATTAGAATCCAAGCGCTCGTCCTCCCCTGTCACAACTGCTCTCGAAGCGAGAGAGCGCACCAGAAACGTTGGCTTGAAATGCACTTTTAGGAGATAAAGTGAGGAGTGACAGCAATGTTTGTGTCACAGTTTAAAGCTCACTGTGTGCAAAACATGATCAAGCAGGAGATTTTTTTCAAGGCTCTTCTGCTGTTTTAGGCAGGTCTAAAAATTCCTGCTCTACTCTCTCTGTTGCTGCTCAGCAGAGAGCGGGCACAGAGATGGTGGATTCAGCTGGTCTTTCAGGCAAAAAGGGAGGAGTGACAGCAATGTGTGTTGCAGAGTTGCAAAGCTCGCTGTGCGCTGAAGATGATCAGTGGGAACTTTCTGGACTGTCTCTTCTGCTCTTTTAGCATTGGCTAAAAGTTCCTGCTCTACTCTCTCTGCTTCTGCCCAGCAGAGAAAGGGCACAGAGATTTTGGATTCAATTGGACTTTGAGGTAGGAAAGTGCGGAGCGAGAGCAATATATGTGTCACAGTTGCAAAGCTGACTGCGTGCTGAAGATGCCCTGCCGGAGCTTTCACTCCGGGCTCTTCGGCTGTGGGAGCAGAGGCCAAGAGATCGTGTTCACCTGTCACTGCTGCTGTTCAAACGAGAGAGGGCGGGAGAGACCATGGATTCAAACGGATTATTAGGAGATGAAGTGAGGAGTGACAGCAATGTGTGTTTCAGAGTTGCAAAGCTCACTGTGCGCTGAAGATGATCTGCAAGGACTTTCCCTCCCTGCCCTTCGGAACTGGGAGCGGATTCCAAGCGCTCGTGCTCACCTTCCTCTGCTGCTCTTGAAACGAGAGTGGAGACCAGAAACGCTGGATTCAAATGCACTTTTAGGAGCTACAATGAGGAGTGACAACAGTGTGTGTGTCACAGTTGTAAAGCTCAGTGTGTTGAAGAAGCACAAGAGCAGCCTTCAGGCCTGTCTCTTCCACTGCCTTACAGATTGCAGACATTCCTGCTCACTCTGCTGCTCAGCAGAGTGCTGGCAACGGAGTTCTTGGATTGAAATGGTCTTTTAGGAGAAAGAGTGAAGAGTGACAGCAATGTTTGTGTCACAGTTTAAAGCTCACTGTGTGCTAAACATGATCAGGAGGAGCTTTTTTGCAAGGCTCTTCTGCTGTTTTAGCCCAATCTAAACATTCCTTCTCTCTGTTGCTGCTCAGCAGAGAGTGGGCACAGAGATGTTGGAATCAATTGGTCTTCCAGGCAGGAAAAGGAGTTACAGCAATGTGTGTTGCAGAATTGCAAAGCTCACTGTGTGCTGAAGATGCCCTGCAGGAGTTTCCCTGCTGGCCCTTCGTCTGTGGGATTAGAGTCCAAGCGCTGCTCCTCCCCTGTCACAACTCCTCTCGAAACGAGAGAGCGCACCAGAAACTTTGGATTCAAATGCACTTTCAGGAGATAAAGTGAGGAGTGACAGCAATGTTTGTGTCACAGTTTAAAGCTCACTGTGTGCAAAACATGATCAAGCAGGAGATTTTTTGCAAGGCTCTTCTGCTGTTTTAGCCCAGGCTAAACATTCCTGCTCTACTCTCTCTGTTGCTGCTCAGCAGAGAGCGGGCACAGAGGTGTTGGAATCAATTGGTCTTTCAGGCAGGAAAAGAAGAGACAGCAATGTGTGTTGCAGAGTTGCAAAGCTCACTGTGTGCTGAAGATGATCAGTGGGAACTTTCTGGACTGTCTCTTCTGCTGTTTCAGCAGAGTCCAAACGTAAGTGCTATATTCTGCTACTGCTCACAAAGAGCAAGCACAGGAGATGTATTATTCAATTGGACTTTCAGGTAGGAAAGTGAGAGGTGACAGCAATATGTGTTTCAGAGTTGTGAATCTCAATGTGTGCTGAAGATGCCCAGCAGTAGTTTCCATGCTGGCCCTTCGGCTGTGAAATTAGAATCCAAGCGCTCGTCCTCCCCTGTCACAACTGCTCTCGAAGCGAGAGAGCGCACCAGAAACGTTGGCTTGAAATGCACTTTTAGGAGATAAAGTGAGGAGTGACAGCAATGTGTGTTTCAGAGTTGCAAAGCTCACTGTGCGCTGAAGATGATCTGCAAGGACTTTCCCTCCCTGCCCTTCGGAACTGGGAGCGGATTCCAAGCGCTCGTGCTCACCTGCCTCTGGTGCACTGGAAACGAGAGTGGAGACCAGAAACGCTGGATTCAAATGCACTTTTAGGAGCTACAATGAGGAGTGACAACAGTGTGTGTGTCAAAGTTGTAAAGCTCAGTGTGTTGAAGAAGCACAAGAGCAGCCTTCAGGCCTGTCTCTTCCACTGCCTTACAGATTGCAGACATCCCTGCTCACTCTGCTGCTCAGCAGAGTGCTGGCAAAGGAGTTCTGGGATTGAAATGGTCTTTTAGGAGAAAGAGTGAAGAGTGACAGCAATGTTTGTGTCACAGTTTAAAGCTCACTGTGTGCTAAACATGATCAGGAGGAGCTTTTTTGCAAGGCTCTTCTGCTGTTTTAGCCCAGTCTAAACATTCCTGCTCTACTCTCTCTGTTGCTGCTCAGCAGAGAGTGGGCACAGAGATGTTGGAATCAATTGGTCTTTCAGGCAAGAAAAGGAGGAGTGACAGCAATGTGTGTTTCAGAATTGTAAAGCTCACTGTGCGCTGAAGATGCCCTGCAGGAGTTTCCCTGCTGGCCCTTCGGCTGTGAAATTAGAATCCAAGCGCTCGTCCTCCCCTGTCACAACTGCTCTCGAAGCGAGAGAGCGCACCAGAAACGTTGGCTTGAAATGCACTTTTAGGAGATAAAGTGAGGAGTGACAGCAATGTTTGTGTCACTGTTTAAAGCTCACTGTGTGCAAAACATGATCAAGCAGGAGATTTTTTTCAAGGCTCTTCTGCTGTTTTAGGCAGGTCTAAAAATTCCTGCTCTACTCTCTCTGTTGCTGCTCAGCAGAGAGCGGGCACAGAGATGGTGGATTCAGCTGGTCTTTCAGGCAAAAAGGGAGGAGTGACAGCAATGTGTGTTGCAGAGTTGCAAAGCTCGCTGTGCGCTGAAGATGATCAGTGGGAACTTTCTGGACTGTCTCTTCTGCTCTTTTAGCATTGGCTAAAAGTTCCTGCTCTACTCTCTCTGCTTCTGCCCAGCAGAGAAAGGGCACAGAGATTTTGGATTCAATTGGACTTTGAGGTAGGAAAGTGCGGAGCGAGAGCAATATATGTGTCACAGTTGCAAAGCTGACTGCGTGCTGAAGATGCCCTGCCGGAGCTTTCACTCCGGGCTCTTCGGCTGTGGGAGCAGAGGCCAAGAGATCGTGTTCACCTGTCACTGCTGCTGTTCAAACGAGAGAGGGCGGGAGAGACCATGGATTCAAACGGATTATTAGGAGATGAAGTGAGGAGTGACAGCAATGTGTGTTTCAGAGTTGCAAAGCTCACTGTGCGCTGAAGATGATCTGCAAGGACTTTCCCTCCCTGCCCTTCGGAACTGGGAGCGGATTCCAAGCGCTCGTGCTCACCTTCCTCTGCTGCTCTTGAAACGAGAGTGGAGACCAGAAACGCTGGATTCAAATGCACTTTTAGGAGCTACAATGAGGAGTGACAACAGTGTGTGTGTCACAGTTGTAAAGCTCAGTGTGTTGAAGAAGCACAAGAGCAGCCTTCAGGCCTGTCTCTTCCACTGCCTTACAGATTGCAGACATTCCTGCTCACTCTGCTGCTCAGCAGAGTGCTGGCAACGGAGTTCTTGGATTGAAATGGTCTTTTAGGAGAAAGAGTGAAGAGTGACAGCAATGTTTGTGTCACAGTTTAAAGCTCACTGTGTGCTAAACATGATCAGGAGGAGCTTTTTTGCAAGGCTCTTCTGCTGTTTTAGCCCAGTCTAAACATTCCTTCTCTCTGTTGCTGCTCAGCAGAGAGTGGGCACAGAGATGTTGGAATCAATTGGTCTTCCAGTCAGGAAAAGGAGTTACAGCAATGTGTGTTGCAGAATTGCAAAGCTCACTGTGTGCTGAAGATGCCCTGCAGGAGTTTCCCTGCTGGCCCTTCGTCTGTGGGATTAGAGTCCAAGCGCTGCTCCTCCCCTGTCACAACTCCTCTTGAAACGTGAGAGCGCACCAGAAACTTTGGATTCAAATGCACTTTTAGGAGATAAAGTGAGGAGTGACAGCAATGTTTGTGTCACAGTTTAAAGCTCACTGTGTGCAAAACATGATCAAGCAGGAGATTTTTTGCAAGGCTCTTCTGCTGTTTTAGCCCAGGCTAAACATTCCTGCTCTACTCTCTCTGTTGCTGCTCAGCAGAGAGCGGGCACAGAGGTGTTGGAATCAATTGGTCTTTCAGGCAGGAAAAGAAGAGACAGCAATGTGTGTTGCAGAGTTGCAAAGCTCACTGTGTGCTGAAGATGATCAGTGGGAACTTTCTGGACTGTCTCTTCTGCTGTTTCAGCAGAGTCCAAACGTAAGTGCTATATTCTGCTACTGCTCACAAAGAGCAAGCACAGGAGATGTATTATTCAATTGGACTTTCAGGTAGGAAAGTGAGAGGTGACAGCAATATGTGTTTCAGAGTTGTGAATCTCAATGTGTGCTGAAGATGCCCAGCAGTAGTTTCCATGCTGGCCCTTCGGCTGTGAAATTAGAATCCAAGCGCTCGTCCTCCCCTGTCACAACTGCTCTCGAAGCGAGAGAGCGCGCCAGAAACGTTGGCTTGAAATGTACTTTTAGGAGATAAAGTGAGGAGTGACAGCAATGTGTGTTTCAGAGTTGCAAAGCTCACTGTGCGCTGAAGATGATCTGCAAGGACTTTCCCTCCCTGCCCTTCGGAACTGGGAGCGGATTCCAAGCGCTCGTGCTCACCTGCCTCTGGTGCACTGGAAACGAGAGTGGAGACCAGAAACGCTGGATTCAAATGCACTTTTAGGAGCTACAATGAGGAGTGACAACAGTGTGTGTGTCACAGTTGTAAAGCTCAGTGTGTTGAAGAAGCACAAGAGCAGCCTTCAGGCCTGTCTCTTCCACTGCCTTACAGATTGCAGACATTCCTGCTCACTCTGCTGCTCAGCAGAGTGCTGGCAACGGAGTTCTGGGATTGAAATGGTCTTTTAGGAGAAAGAGTGAAGAGTGACAGCAATGTTTGTGTCACAGTTTAAAGCTCACTGTGTGCTAAACATGATCAGGAGGAGCTTTTTTGCAAGGCTCTTCTGCTGTTTTAGCCCAGGCTAAACATTCCTGCTCTACTCTCTCTGTTGCTGCTCAGCAGAGAGCGGGCACAGAGATGGTGGATTCAGCTGGTCTTTCAGGCAAAAAGGGAGGAGTGACAGCAATGTGTGTTGCAGAGTTGCAAAGCTCACTGTGTGCTGAAGATGCCCTGCAGGAGTTTCCCTGCTGGCCCTTCGTCTGTGGGATTAGAGTCCAAGCGCTGCTCCTCCCCTGTCACAACTCCTATCGAAACGAGAGAGCGCACCAGAAACTTTGGATTCAAATGCACTTTTAGGAGATAAAGTGAGGAGTGACAGCAATGTTTGTGTCACAGTTTAAAGCTCACTGTGTGCAAAACATGATCAAGCAGGAGATTTTTTGCAAGGCTCTTCTGCTGTTTTAGGCAGGTCTAAAAATTCCTGCTCTACTCTCTCTGTTGCTGCTCAGCAGAGAGCGGGCACAGAGATGGTGGATTCAGCTGGTCTTTCAGGCAAAAAGGGAGGAGTGACAGCAATGTGTGTTGCAGAGTTGCAAAGCTCGCTGTGCGCTGAAGATGATCAGTGGGAACTTTCTGGACTGTCTCTTCTGCTCTTTTAGCATTGGCTAAAAGTTCCTGCTCTACTCTCTCTGCTTCTGCCCAGCAGAGAAAGGGCACAGAGATTTTGGATTCAATTGGACTTTGAGGTAGGAAAGTGCGGAGCGAGAGCAATATATGTGTCACAGTTGCAAAGCTGACTGCGTGCTGAAGATGCCCTGCCGGAGCTTTCACTCCGGGCTCTTCGGCTGTGGGAGCAGAGGCCAAGAGATCGTGTTCACCTGTCACTGCTGCTGTTCAAACGAGAGAGGGCGGGAGAGACCATGGATTCAAACGGATTATTAGGAGATGAAGTGAGGAGTGACAGCAATGTGTGTTTCAGAGTTGCAAAGCTCACTGTGCGCTGAAGATGATCTGCAAGGACTTTCCCTCCCTGCCCTTCGGAACTGGGAGCGGATTCCAAGCGCTCGTGCTCACCTTCCTCTGCTGCTCTTGAAACGAGAGTGGAGACCAGAAACGCTGGATTCAAATGCACTTTTAGGAGCTACAATGAGGAGTGACAACAGTGTGTGTGTCACAGTTGTAAAGCTCAGTGTGTTGAAGAAGCACAAGAGCAGCCTTCAGGCCTGTCTCTTCCACTGCCTTACAGATTGCAGACATTCCTGCTCACTCTGCTGCTCAGCAGAGTGCTGGCAACGGAGTTCTTGGATTGAAATGGTCTTTTAGGAGAAAGAGTGAAGAGTGACAGCAATGTTTGTGTCACAGTTTAAAGCTCACTGTGTGCTAAACATGATCAGGAGGAGCTTTTTTGCAAGGCTCTTCTGCTGTTTTAGCCCAATCTAAACATTCCTTCTCTCTGTTGCTGCTCAGCAGAGAGTGGGCACAGAGATGTTGGAATCAATTGGTCTTCCAGGCAGGAAAAGGAGTTACAGCAATGTGTGTTGCAGAATTGCAAAGCTCACTGTGTGCTGAAGATGCCCTGCAGGAGTTTCCCTGCTGGCCCTTCGTCTGTGGGATTAGAGTCCAAGCGCTGCTCCTCCCCTGTCACAACTCCTCTCGAAACGTGAGAGCGCACCAGAAACTTTGGATTCAAATGCACTTTTAGGAGATAAAGTGAGGAGTGACAGCAATGTTTGTGTCACAGTTTAAAGCTCACTGTGTGCAAAACATGATCAAGCAGGAGATTTTTTGCAAGGCTCTTCTGCTGTTTTAGCCCAGGCTAAACATTCCTGCTCTACTCTCTCTGTTGCTGCTCAGCAGAGAGCGGGCACAGAGGTGTTGGAATCAATTGGTCTTTCAGGCAGGAAAAGAAGAGACAGCAATGTGTGTTGCAGAGTTGCAAAGCTCACTGTGTGCTGAAGATGATCAGTGGGAACTTTCTGGACTGTCTCTTCTGCTGTTTCAGCAGAGTCCAAACGTAAGTGCTATATTCTGCTACTGCTCACAAAGAGCAAGCACAGGAGATGTATTATTCAATTGGACTTTCAGGTAGGAAAGTGAGAGGTGACAGCAATATGTGTTTCAGAGTTGTGAATCTCAATGTGTGCTGAAGATGCCCAGCAGTAGTTTCCATGCTGGCCCTTCGGCTGTGAAATTAGAATCCAAGCGCTCGTCCTCCCCTGTCACAACTGCTCTCGAAGCGAGAGAGCGCACCAGAAACGTTGGCTTGAAATGCACTTTTAGGAGATAAAGTGAGGAGTGACAGCAATGTTTGTGTCACAGTTTAAAGCTCACTGTGTGCAAAACATGATCAAGCAGGAGATTTTTTTCAAGGCTCTTCTGCTGTTTTAGGCAGGTCTAAATATTCCTGCTCTACTCTCTCTGTTGCTGCTCAGCAGAGAGCGGGCACAGAGATGGTGGATTCAGCTGGTCTTTCAGGCAAAAAGGGAGGAGTGACAGCAATGTGTGTTGCAGAGTTGCAAAGCTCGCTGTGCGCTGAAAATGATCAGTGGGAACTTTCTGGACTGTCTCTTCTGCTCTTTTAGCATTGGCTAAAAGTTCCTGCTCTACTCTCTCTGCTTCTGCCCAGCAGAGAAAGGGCACAGAGATTTTGGATTCAATTGGACTTTGAGGTAGGAAAGTGCGGAGCGAGAGCAATATATGTGTCACAGTTGCAAAGCTGACTGCGTGCTGAAGATGCCCTGCCGGAGCTTTCACTCCGGGCTCTTCGGCTGTGGGAGCAGAGGCCAAGAGATCGTGTTCACCTGTCACTGCTGCTGTTCAAACGAGAGAGGGCGGGAGAGACCATGGATTCAAACGGATTATTAGGAGATGAAGTGAGGAGTGACAGCAATGTGTGTTTCAGAGTTGCAAAGCTCACTGTGCGCTGAAGATGATCTGCAAGGACTTTCCCTCCCTGCCCTTCGGAACTGGGAGCGGATTCCAAGCGCTCGTGCTCACCTTCCTCTGCTGCTCTTGAAACGAGAGTGGAGACCAGAAACGCTGGATTCAAATGCACTTTTAGGAGCTACAATGAGGAGTGACAACAGTGTGTGTGTCACAGTTGTAAAGCTCAGTGTGTTGAAGAAGCACAAGAGCAGCCTTCAGGCCTGTCTCTTCCACTGCCTTACAGATTGCAGACATTCCTGCTCACTCTGCTGCTCAGCAGAGTGCTGGCAACGGAGTTCTTGGATTGAAATGGTCTTTTAGGAGAAAGAGTGAAGAGTGACAGCAATGTTTGTGTCACAGTTTAAAGCTCACTGTGAGCTAAACATGATCAGGAGGAGCTTTTTTGCAAGGCTCTTCTGCTGTTTTAGCCCAGTCTAAACATTCCTGCTCTACTCTCTCTGTTGCTGCTCAGCAGAGAGTGGGCACAGAGATGTTGGAATCAATTGGTCTTTCAGGCAAGAAAAGGAGGAGTGACAGCAATGTGTGTTTCAGAATTGTAAAGCTCACTGTGCGCTGAAGATGCCCTGCAGGAGTTTCCCTGCTGGCCCTTCGGCTGTGAAATTAGAATCCAAGCGCTCGTCCTCCCCTGTCACAACTGCTCTCGAAGCGAGAGAGCGCACCAGAAACGTTGGCTTGAAATGCACTTTTAGGAGATAAAGTGAGGAGTGACAGCAATGTTTGTGTCACAGTTTAAAGCTCACTGTGTGCAAAACATGATCAAGCAGGAGATTTTTTTCAAGGCTCTTCTGCTGTTTTAGGCAGGTCTAAAAATTCCTGCTCTACTCTCTCTGTTGCTGCTCAGCAGAGAGCGGGCACAGAGATGGTGGATTCAGCTGGTCTTTCAGGCAAAAAGGGAGGAGTGACAGCAATGTGTGTTGCAGAGTTGCAAAGCTCGCTGTGCGCTGAAGATGATCAGTGGGAACTTTCTGGACTGTCTCTTCTGCTCTTTTAGCATTGGCTAAAAGTTCCTGCTCTACTCTCTCTGCTTCTGCCCAGCAGAGAAAGGGCACAGAGATTTTGGATTCAATTGGACTTTGAGGTAGGAAAGTGCGGAGCGAGAGCAATATATGTGTCACAGTTGCAAAGCTGACTGCGTGCTGAAGATGCCCTGCCGGAGCTTTCACTCCGGGCTCTTCGGCTGTGGGAGCAGAGGCCAAGAGATCGTGTTCACCTGTCACTGCTGCTGTTCAAACGAGAGAGGGCGGGAGAGACCATGGATTCAAACGGATTATTAGGAGATGAAGTGAGGAGTGACAGCAATGTGTGTTTCAGAGTTGCAAAGCTCACTGTGCGCTGAAGATGATCTGCAAGGACTTTCCCTCCCTGCCCTTCGGAACTGGGAGCGGATTCCAAGCGCTCGTGCTCACCTTCCTCTGCTGCTCTTGAAACGAGAGTGGAGACCAGAAACGCTGGATTCAAATGCACTTTTAGGAGCTACAATGAGGAGTGACAACAGTGTGTGTGTCACAGTTGTAAAGCTCAGTGTGTTGAAGAAGCACAAGAGCAGCCTTCAGGCCTGTCTCTTCCACTGCCTTACAGATTGCAGACATTCCTGCTCACTCTGCTGCTCAGCAGAGTGCTGGCAACGGAGTTCTTGGATTGAAATGGTCTTTTAGGAGAAAGAGTGAAGAGTGACAGCAATGTTTGTGTCACAGTTTAAAGCTCACTGTGTGCTAAACATGATCAGGAGGAGCTTTTTTGCAAGGCTCTTCTGCTGTTTTAGCCCAGTCTAAACATTCCTTCTCTCTGTTGCTGCTCAGCAGAGAGTGGGCACAGAGATGTTGGAATCAATTGGTCTTCCAGTCAGGAAAAGGAGTTACAGCAATGTGTGTTGCAGAATTGCAAAGCTCACTGTGTGCTGAAGATGCCCTGCAGGAGTTTCCCTGCTGGCCCTTCGTCTGTGGGATTAGAGTCCAAGCGCTGCTCCTCCCCTGTCACAACTCCTCTTGAAACGTGAGAGCGCACCAGAAACTTTGGATTCAAATGCACTTTTAGGAGATAAAGTGAGGAGTGACAGCAATGTTTGTGTCACAGTTTAAAGCTCACTGTGTGCAAAACATGATCAAGCAGGAGATTTTTTGCAAGGCTCTTCTGCTGTTTTAGCCCAGGCTAAACATTCCTGCTCTACTCTCTCTGTTGCTGCTCAGCAGAGAGCGGGCACAGAGGTGTTGGAATCAATTGGTCTTTCAGGCAGGAAAAGAAGAGACAGCAATGTGTGTTGCAGAGTTGCAAAGCTCACTGTGTGCTGAAGATGATCAGTGGGAACTTTCTGGACTGTCTCTTCTGCTGTTTCAGCAGAGTCCAAACGTAAGTGCTATATTCTGCTACTGCTCACAAAGAGCAAGCACAGGAGATGTATTATTCAATTGGACTTTCAGGTAGGAAAGTGAGAGGTGACAGCAATATGTGTTTCAGAGTTGTGAATCTCAATGTGTGCTGAAGATGCCCAGCAGTAGTTTCCATGCTGGCCCTTCGGCTGTGAAATTAGAATCCAAGCGCTCGTCCCCCCCTGTCACAACTGCTCTCGAAGCGAGAGAGCGCGCCAGAAACGTTGGCTTGAAATGTACTTTTAGGAGATAAAGTGAGGAGTGACAGCAATGTGTGTTTCAGAGTTGCAAAGCTCACTGTGCGCTGAAGATGATCTGCAAGGACTTTCCCTCCCTGCCCTTCGGAACTGGGAGCGGATTCCAAGCGCTCGTGCTCACCTGCCTCTGGTGCACTGGAAACGAGAGTGGAGACCAGAAACGCTGGATTCAAATGCACTTTTAGGAGCTACAATGAGGAGTGACAACAGTGTGTGTGTCACAGTTGTAAAGCTCAGTGTGTTGAAGAAGCACAAGAGCAGCCTTCAGGCCTGTCTCTTCCACTGCCTTACAGATTGCAGACATTCCTGCTCACTCTGCTGCTCAGCAGAGTGCTGGCAACGGAGTTCTTGGATTGAAATGGTCTTTTAGGAGAAAGAGTGAAGAGTGACAGCAATGTTTGTGTCACAGTTTAAAGCTCACTGTGTGCTAAACATGATCAGGAGGAGCTTTTTTGCAAGGCTCTTCTGCTGTTTTAGCCCAGGCTAAACATTCCTGCTCTACTCTCTCTGTTGCTGCTCAGCAGAGAGCGGGCACAGAGATGGTGGATTCAGCTGGTCTTTCAGGCAAAAAGGGAGGAGTGACAGCAATGTGTGTTGCAGAGTTGCAAAGCTCACTGTGTGCTGAAGATGCCCTGCAGGAGTTTCCCTGCTGGCCCTTCGTCTGTGGGATTAGAGTCCAAGCGCTGCTCCTCCCCTGTCACAACTCCTATCGAAACGAGAGAGCGCACCAGAAACTTTGGATTCAAATGCACTTTTAGGAGATAAAGTGAGGAGTGACAGCAATGTTTGTGTCACAGTTTAAAGCTCACTGTGTGCAAAACATGATCAAGCAGGAGATTTTTTGCAAGGCTCTTCTGCTGTTTTAGGCAGGTCTAAAAATTCCTGCTCTACTCTCTCTGTTGCTGCTCAGCAGAGAGCGGGCACAGAGATGGTGGATTCAGCTGGTCTTTCAGGCAAAAAGGGAGGAGTGACAGCAATGTGTGTTGCAGAGTTGCAAAGCTCGCTGTGCGCTGAAGATGATCAGTGGGAACTTTCTGGACTGTCTCTTCTGCTCTTTTAGCATTGGCTAAAAGTTCCTGCTCTACTCTCTCTGCTTCTGCCCAGCAGAGAAAGGGCACAGAGATTTTGGATTCAATTGGACTTTGAGGTAGGAAAGTGCGGAGCGAGAGCAATATATGTGTCACAGTTGCAAAGCTGACTGCGTGCTGAAGATGCCCTGCCGGAGCTTTCACTCCGGGCTCTTCGGCTGTGGGAGCAGAGGCCAAGAGATCGTGTTCACCTGTCACTGCTGCTGTTCAAACGAGAGAGGGCGGGAGAGACCATGGATTCAAACGGATTATTAGGAGATGAAGTGAGGAGTGACAGCAATGTGTGTTTCAGAGTTGCAAAGCTCACTGTGCGCTGAAGATGATCTGCAAGGACTTTCCCTCCCTGCCCTTCGGAACTGGGAGCGGATTCCAAGCGCTCGTGCTCACCTTCCTCTGCTGCTCTTGAAACGAGAGTGGAGACCAGAAACGCTGGATTCAAATGCACTTTTAGGAGCTACAATGAGGAGTGACAACAGTGTGTGTGTCAAAGTTGTAAAGCTCAGTGTGTTGAAGAAGCACAAGAGCAGCCTTCAGGCCTGTCTCTTCCACTGCCTTACAGATTGCAGACATTCCTGCTCACTCTGCTGCTCAGCAGAGTGCTGGCAACGGAGTTCTTGGATTGAAATGGTCTTTTAGGAGAAAGAGTGAAGAGTGACAGCAATGTTTGTGTCACAGTTTAAAGCTCACTGTGTGCTAAACATGATCAGGAGGAGCTTTTTTGCAAGGCTCTTCTGCTGTTTTAGCCCAATCTAAACATTCCTTCTCTCTGTTGCTGCTCAGCAGAGAGTGGGCACAGAGATGTTGGAATCAATTGGTCTTCCAGGCAGGAAAAGGAGTTACAGCAATGTGTGTTGCAGAATTGCAAAGCTCACTGTGTGCTGAAGATGCCCTGCAGGAGTTTCCCTGCTGGCCCTTCGTCTGTGGGATTAGAGTCCAAGCGCTGCTCCTCCCCTGTCACAACTCCTCGCGAAACGTGAGAGCGCACCAGAAACTTTGGATTCAAATGCACTTTTAGGAGATAAAGTGAGGAGTGACAGCAATGTTTGTGTCACAGTTTAAAGCTCACTGTGTGCAAAACATGATCAAGCAGGAGATTTTTTGCAAGGCTCTTCTGCTGTTTTAGCCCAGGCTAAACATTCCTGCTCTACTCTCTCTGTTGCTGCTCAGCAGAGAGCGGGCACAGAGGTGTTGGAATCAATTGGTCTTTCAGGCAGGAAAAGAAGAGACAGCAATGTGTGTTGCAGAGTTGCAAAGCTCACTGTGTGCTGAAGATGATCAGTGGGAACTTTCTGGACTGTCTCTTCTGCTGTTTCAGCAGAGTCCAAACGTAAGTGCTATATTCTGCTACTGCTCACAAAGAGCAAGCACAGGAGATGTATTATTCAATTGGACTTTTAGGTAGGAAAGTGAGAGGTGACAGCAATATGTGTTTCAGAATTGTGAATCTCAATGTGTGCTGAAGATGCCCAGCAGTAGTTTCCATGCTGGCCCTTCGGCTGTGAAATTAGAATCCAAGCGCTCGTCCTCCCCTGTCACAACTGCTCTCGAAGCGAGAGAGCGCACCAGAAACGTTGGCTTGAAATGCACTTTTAGGAGATAAAGTGAGGAGTGACAGCAATGTTTGTGTCACAGTTTAAAGCTCACTGTGTGCAAAACATGATCAAGCAGGAGATTTTTTTCAAGGCTCTTCTGCTGTTTTAGGCAGGTCTAAAAATTCCTGCTCTACTCTCTCTGTTGCTGCTCAGCAGAGAGCGGGCACAGAGATGGTGGATTCAGCTGGTCTTTCAGGCAAAAAGGGAGGAGTGACAGCAATGTGTGTTGCAGAGTTGCAAAGCTCGCTGTGCGCTGAAGATGATCAGTGGGAACTTTCTGGACTGTCTCTTCTGCTCTTTTAGCATTGGCTAAAAGTTCCTGCTCTACTCTCTCTGCTTCTGCCCAGCGGAGAAAGGGCTCAGAGATTTTGGATTCAATTGGACTTTGAGGTAGGAAAGTGCGGAGCGAGAGCAATATATGTGTCACAGTTGCAAAGCTGACTGCGTGCTGAAGATGCCCTGCCGGAGCTTTCACTCCGGGCTCTTCGGCTGTGGGAGCAGAGGCCAAGAGATCGTGTTCACCTGTCACTGCTGCTGTTCAAACGAGAGAGGGCGGGAGAGACCATGGATTCAAACGGATTATTAGGAGATGAAGTGAGGAGTGACAGCAATGTGTGTTTCAGAGTTGCAAAGCTCACTGTGCGCTGAAGATGATCTGCAAGGACTTTCCCTCCCTGCCCTTCGGAACTGGGAGCGGATTCCAAGCGCTCGTGCTCACCTTCCTCTGCTGCTCTTGAAACGAGAGTGGAGACCAGAAACGCTGGATTCAAATGCACTTTTAGGAGCTACAATGAGGAGTGACAACAGTGTGTGTGTCAAAGTTGTAAAGCTCAGTGTGTTGAAGAAGCACAAGAGCAGCCTTCAGGCCTGTCTCTTCCACTGCCTTACAGATTGCAGACATTCCTGCTCACTCTGCTGCTCAGCAGAGTGCTGGCAACGGAGTTCTTGGATTGAAATGGTCTTTTAGGGGAAAGAGTGAAGAGTGACAGCAATGTTTGTGTCACAGTTTAAAGCTCACTGTGTGCTAAACATGATCAGGAGGAGCTTTTTTGCAAGGCTCTTCTGCTGTTTTAGCCCCGTCTAAACATTCCTGCTCTACTCTCTCTGTTGCTGCTCAGCAGAGAGTGGGCACAGAGATGTTGGAATCAATTGGTCTTCCAGGCAGGAAAAGGAGTTACAGCAATGTGTGTTGCAGAATTGCAAAGCTCACTGTGTGCTGAAGATGCCCTGCAGGAGTTTCCCTGCTGGCCCTTCGTCTGTGGGATTAGAGTCCAAGCGCTGCTCCTCCCCTGTCACAACTCCTCTTGAAACGTGAGAGCGCACCAGAAACTTTGGATTCAAATGCACTTTTAGGAGATAAAGTGAGGAGTGACAGCAATGTTTGTGTCACAGTTTAAAGCTCACTGTGTGCAAAACATGATCAAGCAGGAGATTTTTTGCAAGGCTCTTCTGCTGTTTTAGCCCAGGCTAAACATTCCTGCTCTACTCTCTCTGTTGCTGCTCAGCAGAGAGCGGGCACAGAGGTGTTGGAATCAATTGGTCTTTCAGGCAGGAAAAGAAGAGACAGCAATGTGTGTTGCAGAGTTGCAAAGCTCACTGTGTGCTGAAGATGATCAGTGGGAACTTTCTGGACTGTCTCTTCTGCTGTTTCAGCAGAGTCCAAACGTAAGTGCTATATTCTGCTACTGCTCACAAAGAGCAAGCACAGGAGATGTATTATTCAATTGGACTTTCAGGTAGGAAAGTGAGAGGTGACAGCAATACGTGTTTCAGAGTTGTGAATCTCAATGTGTGCTGAAGATGCCCAGCAGTAGTTTCCATGCTGGCCCTTCGGCTGTGAAATTAGAATCCAAGCGCTCGTCCTCCCCTGTCACAACTGCTCTCGAAGCGAGAGAGCGCACCAGAAACGTTGGCTTGAAATGCACTTTTAGGAGATAAAGTGAGGAGTGACAGCAATGTTTGTGTCACAGTTTAAAGCTCACTGTGTGCAAAACATGATCAAGCAGGAGATTTTTTTCAAGGCTCTTCTGCTGTTTTAGGCAGGTCTAAAAATTCCTGCTCTACTCTCTCTGTTGCTGCTCAGCAGAGAGCGGGCACAGAGATGGTGGATTCAGCTCGTCTTTCAGGCAAAAAGGGAGGAGTGACAGCAATGTGTGTTGCAGAGTTGCAAAGCTCGCTGTGCGCTGAAGATGATCAGTGGGAACTTTCTGGACTGTCTCTTCTGCTCTTTTAGCATTGGCTAAAAGTTCCTGCTCTACTCTCTCTGCTTCTGCCCAGCAGAGAAAGGGCACAGAGATTTTGGATTCAATTGGACTTTGAGGTAGGAAAGTGCGGAGCGAGAACAATATATGTGTCAAAGTTGCAAAGCTGACTGCGTGCTGAAGATGCCCTGCCGGAGCTTTCACTCCGGGCTCTTCGGCCGTGGGAGCAGAGGCCAAGAGATCGTGTTCACCTGTCACTGCTGCTGTTCAAACGAGAGAGGGCGGGAGAGACCATGGATTCAAACGGATTATTAGGAGATGAAGTGAGGAGTGACAGCAATGTGTGTTTCAGAGTTGCAAAGCTCACTGTGCGCTGAAGATGATCTGCAAGGACTTTCCCTCCCTGCCCTTCGGAACTGGGAGCGGATTCCAAGCGCTCGTGCTCACCTGCCTCTGCTGCTCTTGAAACGAGAGTGGAGACCAGAAACGCTGGATTCAAATGCACTTTTAGGAGCTACAATGAGGAGTGACAACAGTGTGTGTGTCACTGTTGTAAAGCTCAGTGTGTTGAAGAAGCACAAGAGCAGCCTTCAGGCCTGTCTCTTCCACTGCCTTACAGATTGCAGACATTCCTGCTCACTCTGCTGATCAGCAGAGTGCTGGCAACGGAGTTCTTGGATTGAAATGGTCTTTTAGGAGAAAGAGTGAAGAGTGACAGCAATGTTTGTGTCACAGTTTAAAGCTCACTGTGTGCTAAACATGATCAGGAGGAGCTTTTTTGCAAGGCTCTTCTGCTGTTTTAGCCCAGTCTAAACATTCCTGCTCTACTCTCTCTGTTGCTGCTCAGCAGAGAGTGGGCACAGAGGTGTTGGAATCAATTGGTCTTCCAGGCAGGAAAAGGAGTTACAGCAATGTGTGTTGCAGAATTGCAAAGCTCACTGTGTGCTGAAGATGCCCTGCAGGAGTTTCCCTGCTGGCCCTTCGTCTGTGGGATTAGAGTCCAAGCGCTGCTCCTCCCCTGTCACAACTCCTCGCGAAACGTGAGAGCGCACCAGAAACTTTGGATTCAAATGCACTTTTAGGAGATAAAGTGAGGAGTGACAGCAATGTTTGTGTCACAGTTTAAAGCTCACTGTGTGCAAAACATGATCAAGCAGGAGATTTTTTGCAAGGCTCTTCTGCTGTTTTAGCCCAGGCTAAACATTCCTGCTCTACTCTCTCTGTTGCTGCTCAGCAGAGAGCGGGCACAGAGGTGTTGGAATCAATTGGTCTTTCAGGCAGGAAAAGAAGAGACAGCAATGTGTGTTGCAGAGTTGCAAAGCTCACTGTGTGCTGAAGATGATCAGTGGGAACTTTCTGGACTGTCTCTTCTGCTGTTTCAGCAGAGTCCAAACGTAAGTGCTATATTCTGCTACTGCTCACAAAGAGCAAGCACAGGAGATGTATTATTCAATTGGACTTTCAGGTAGGAAAGTGAGAGGTGACAGCAATATGTGTTTCAGAGTTGTGAATCTCAATGTGTGCTGAAGATGCCCAGCAGTAGTTTCCATGCTGGCCCTTCAGCTGTGAAATTAGAATCCAAGCGCTCGTCCTCCCCTGTCACAACTGCTCTCGAAGCGAGAGAGCGCACCAGAAACGTTGGCTTGCAATGCACTTTTAGGAGATAAAGTGAGGAGTGACAGCAATGTTTGTGTTACAGTTTAAAGCTCACTGTGTGCAAAACATGATCAAGCAGGAGATTTTTTTCAAGGCTCTTCTGCTGTTTTAGGCAGGTCTAAAAATTCCTGCTCTACTCTCTCTGTTGCTGCTCAGCAGAGAGCGGGCACAGAGATGGTGGATTCAGCTGGTCTTTCAGGCAAAAAGGGAGGAGTGACAGCAATGTGTGTTGCAGAGTTGCAAAGCTCGCTGTGCGCTGAAGATGATCAGTGGGAACTTTCTGGACTGTCTCTTCTGCTCTTTTAGCATTGGCTAAAAGTTCCTGCTCTACTCTCTCTGCTTCTGCCCAGCAGAGAAAGGGCACAGAGATTTTGGATTCAATTGGACTTTGAGGTAGGAAAGTGCGGAGCGAGAGCAATATATGTGTCACAGTTGCAAAGCTGACTGCGTGCTGAAGATGCCCTGCCGGAGCTTTCACTCCGGGCTCTTCGGCTGTGGGAGCAGAGGCCAAGAGATCGTGTTCACCTGTCACTGCTGCTGTTCAAACGAGAGAGGGCGGGAGAGACCATGGATTCAAACGGATTATTAGGAGATGAAGTGAGGAGTGACAGCAATGTGTGTTTCAGAGTTGCAAAGCTCACTGTGCGCTGAAGATGATCTGCAAGGACTTTCCCTCCCTGCCCTTCGGAACTGGGAGCGGATTCCAAGCGCTCGTGCTCACCTTCCTCTGCTGCTCTTGAAACGAGAGTGGAGACCAGAAACGCTGGATTCAAATGCACTTTTAGGAGCTACAATGAGGAGTGACAACAGTGTGTGTGTCACAGTTGTAAAGCTCAGTGTGTTGAAGAAGCACAAGAGCAGCCTTCAGGCCTGTCTCTTCCACTGCCTTACAGATTGCAGACATCCCTGCTCACTCTGCTGCTCAGCAGAGTGCTGGCAACGGAGTTCTGGGATTGAAATGGTCTTTTAGGAGAAAGAGTGAAGAGTGACAGCAATGTTTGTGTCACAGTTTAAAGCTCACTGTGTGCTAAACATGATCAAGCAGGAGATTTTTTGCAAGGCTCTTCTGCTGTTTTAGCCCAATCTAAACATTCCTTCTCTCTGTTGCTGCTCAGCAGAGAGTGGGCACAGAGATGTTGGAATC
The DNA here is from genome assembly GCF_037157495.1 of Lathamus discolor. Classification (NCBI taxonomy): domain Eukaryota; kingdom Metazoa; phylum Chordata; class Aves; order Psittaciformes; family Psittacidae; genus Lathamus; species Lathamus discolor. Next base: position 19,306,684 of record NC_088908.1, on the reverse strand, counting down.
AATTGGTCTTCCAGTCAGGAAAAGGAGTTACAGCAATGTGTGTTGCAGAATTGCAAAGCTCACTGTGTGCTGAAGATGCCCTGCAGGAGTTTCCCTGCTGGCCCTTCGTCTGTGGGATTAGAGTCCAAGCGCTGCTCCTCCCCTGTCACAACTCCTCTCGAAACGTGAGAGCGCACCAGAAACTTTGGATTCAAATGCACTTTTAGGAGATAAAGTGAGGAGTGACAGCAATGTTTGTGTCACAGTTTAAAGCTCACTGTGTGCAAAACATGATCAGGCAGGAGATTTTTTGCAAGGCTCTTCTGCTGTTTTAGCCCAGGCTAAACATTCCTGCTCTACTCTCTCTGTTGCTGCTCAGCAGAGAGCGGGCACAGAGGTGTTGGAATCAATTGGTCTTTCAGGCAGGAAAAGAAGAGACAGCAATGTGTGTTGCAGAGTTGCAAAGCTCACTGTGTGCTGAAGATGATCAGTGGGAACTTTCTGGACTGTCTCTTCTGCTGTTTCAGCAGAGTCCAAACGTAAGTGCTATATTCTGCTACTGCTCACAAAGAGCAAGCACAGGAGATGTATTATTCAATTGGACTTTCAGGTAGGAAAGTGAGAGGTGACAGCAATATGTGTTTCAGAGTTGTGAATCTCAATGTGTGCTGAAGATGCCCAGCAGTAGTTTCCATGCTGGCCCTTCGGCTGTGAAATTAGAATCCAAGCGCTCGTCCTCCCCTGTCACAACTGCTCTCGAAGCGAGAGAGCGCACCAGAAACGTTGGCTTGAAATGCACTTTTAGGAGATAAAGTGAGGAGTGACAGCAATGTTTGTGTCACAGTTTAAAGCTCACTGTGTGCAAAACATGATCAAGCAGGAGATTTTTTTCTAGGCTCTTCTGCTGTTTTAGGCAGGTCTAAAAATTCCTGCTCTACTCTCTCTGTTGCTGCTCAGCAGAGAGCGGGCACAGAGATGGTGGATTCAGCTGGTCTTTCAGGCAAAAAGGGAGGAGTGACAGCAATGTGTGTTGCAGAGTTGCAAAGCTCGCTGTGCGCTGAAGATGATCAGTGGGAACTTTCTGGACTGTCTCTTCTGCTCTTTTAGCATTGGCTAAAGGTTCCTGCTCTACTCTCTCTGCTTCTGCCCAGCAGAGAAAGGGCACAGAGATTTTGGATTCAATTGGACTTTGAGGTAGGAAAGTGCGGAGCGAGAGCAATATATGTGTCACAGTTGCAAAGCTGACTGCGTGCTGAAGATGCCCTGCCGGAGCTTTCACTCCGGGCTCTTCGGCTGTGGGAGCAGAGGCCAAGAGATCGTGTTCACCTGTCACTGCTGCTGTTCAAACGAGAGAGGGCGGGAGAGACCATGGATTCAAACGGATTATTAGGAGATGAAGTGAGGAGTGACAGCAATGTGTGTTTCAGAGTTGCAAAGCTCACTGTGCGCTGAAGATGATCTGCAAGGACTTTCCCTCCCTGCCCTTCGGAACTGGGAGCGGATTCCAAGCGCTCGTGCTCACCTTCCTCTGCTGCTCTTGAAACGAGAGTGGAGACCAGAAACGCTGGATTCAAATGCACTTTTAGGAGCTACAATGAGGAGTGACAACAGTGTGTGTGTCACAGTTGTAAAGCTCAGTGTGTTGAAGAAGCACAAGAGCAGCCTTCAGGCCTGTCTCTTCCACTGCCTTACAGATTGCAGACATCCCTGCTCACTCTGCTGCTCAGCAGAGTGCTGGCAACGGAGTTCTGGGATTGAAATGGTCTTTTAGGGGAAAGAGTGAAGAGTGACAGCAATGTTTGTGTCACAGTTTAAAGCTCACTGTGTGCTAAACATGATCAGGAGGAGCTTTTTTGCAAGGCTCTTCTGCTGTTTTAGCCCAATCTAAACATTCCTTCTCTCTGTTGCTGCTCAGCAGAGAGTGGGCACAGAGATGTTGGAATCAATTGGTCTTCCAGGCAGGAAAAGGAGTTACAGCAATGTGTGTTGCAGAATTGCAAAGCTCACTGTGTGCTGAAGATGCCCTGCAGGAGTTTCCCTGCTGGCCCTTCGTCTGTGGGATTAGAGTCCAAGCGCTGCTCCTCCCCTGTCACAACTCCTCTCGAAACGTGAGAGCGCACCAGAAACTTTGGATTCAAATGCACTTTTAGGAGATAAAGTGAGGAGTGACAGCAATGTTTGTGTCACAGTTTAAAGCTCACTGTGTGCAAAACATGATCAAGCAGGAGATTTTTTGCAAGGCTCTTCTGCTGTTTTAGCCCAGGCTAAACATTCCTGCTCTACTCTCTCTGTTGCTGCTCAGCAGAGAGCGGGCACAGAGGTGTTGGAATCAATTGGTCTTTCAGGCAGGAAAAGAAGAGACAGCAATGTGTGTTGCAGAGTTGCAAAGCTCACTGTGTGCTGAAGATGATCAGTGGGAACTTTCTGGACTGTCTCTTCTGCTGTTTCAGCAGAGTCCAAACGTAAGTGCTATATTCTGCTACTGCTCACAAAGAGCAAGCACAGGAGATGTATTATTCAATTGGACTTTCAGGTAGGAAAGTGAGAGGTGACAGCAATATGTGTTTCAGAGTTGTGAATCTCAATGTGTGCTGAAGATGCCCAGCAGTAGTTTCCATGCTGGCCCTTCGGCTGTGAAATTAGAATCCAAGCGCTCGTCCTCCCCTGTCACAACTGCTCTCGAAGCGAGAGAGCGCACCAGAAACGTTGGCTTGAAATGCACTTTTAGGAGATAAAGTGAGGAGTGACAGCAATGTTTGTGTCACAGTTTAAAGCTCACTGTGTGCAAAACATGATCAAGCAGGAGATTTTTTTCAAGGCTCTTCTGCTGTTTTAGGCAGGTCTAAAAATTCCTGCTCTACTCTCTCTGTTGCTGCTCAGCAGAGAGCGGGCACAGAGATGGTGGATTCAGCTGGCCTTTCAGGCAAAAAGGGAGGAGTGACAGCAATGTGTGTTGCAGAGTTGCAAAGCTCGCTGTGCGCTGAAGATGATCAGTGGGAACTTTCTGGACTGTCTCTTCTGCTCTTTTAGCATTGGCTAAAAGTTCCTGCTCTACTCTCTCTGCTTCTGCCCAGCAGAGAAAGGGCACAGAGATTTTGGATTCAATTGGACTTTGAGGTAGGAAAGTGCGGAGCGAGAGCAATATATGTGTCACAGTTGCAAAGCTGACTGCGTGCTGAAGATGCCCTGCCGGAGCTTTCACTCCGGGCTCTTCGGCTGTGGGAGCAGAGGCCAAGAGATCGTGTTCACCTGTCACTGCTGCTGTTCAAACGAGAGAGGGCGGGAGAGACCATGGATTCAAACGGATTATTAGGAGATGAAGTGAGGAGTGACAGCAATGTGTGTTTCAGAGTTGCAAAGCTCACTGTGCGCTGAAGATGATCTGCAAGGACTTTCCCTCCCTGCCCTTCGGAACTGGGAGCGGATTCCAAGCGCTCGTGCTCACCTGCCTCTGCTGCACTGGAAACGAGAGTGGAGACCAGAAACGCTGGATTCAAATGCACTTTTAGGTGCTACAATGAGGAGTGACAACAGTGTGTGTGTCACAGTTGTAAAGCTCAGTGTGTTGAAGAAGCACAAGAGCAGCCTTCAGGCCTGTCTCTTCCACTGCCTTACAGATTGCAGACATCCCTGCTCACTCTGCTGCTCAGCAGAGTGCTGGCAACGGAGTTCTGGGATTGAAATGGTCTTTTAGGGGAAAGAGTGAAGAGTGACAGCAATGTTTGTGTCACAGTTTAAAGCTCACTGTGTGCTAAACATGATCAGGAGGAGCTTTTTTGCAAGGCTCTTCTGCTGTTTTAGCCCAATCTAAACATTCCTTCTCTCTGTTGCTGCTCAGCAGAGAGTGGGCACAGAGATGTTGGAATCAATTGGTCTTCCAGGCAGGAAAAGGAGTTACAGCAATGTGTGTTGCAGAATTGCAAAGCTCACTGTGTGCTGAAGATGCCCTGCAGGAGTTTCCCTGCTGGCCCTTCGTCTGTGGGATTAGAGTCCAAGCGCTGCTCCTCCCCTGTCACAACTCCTCTCGAAACGTGAGAGCGCACCAGAAACTTTGGATTCAAATGCACTTTTAGGAGATAAAGTGAGGAGTGACAGCAATGTTTGTGTCACAGTTTAAAGCTCACTGTGTGCAAAACATGATCAAGCAGGAGATTTTTTGCAAGGCTCTTCTGCTGTTTTAGCCCAGGCTAAACATTCCTGCTCTACTCTCTCTGTTGCTGCTCAGCAGAGAGCGGGCACAGAGGTGTTGGAATCAATTGGTCTTTCAGGCAGGAAAAGAAGAGACAGCAATGTGTGTTGCAGAGTTGCAAAGCTCACTGTGTGCTGAAGATGATCAGTGGGAACTTTCTGGACTGTCTCTTCTGCTGTTTCAGCAGAGTCCAAACGTAAGTGCTATATTCTGCTACTGCTCACAAAGAGCAAGCACAGGAGATGTATTATTCAATTGGACTTTCAGGTAGGAAAGTGAGAGGTGACAGCAATATGTGTTTCAGAGTTGTGAATCTCAATGTGTGCTGAAGATGCCCAGCAGTAGTTTCCATGCTGGCCCTTCGGCTGTGAAATTAGAATCCAAGCGCTCGTCCTCCCCTGTCACAACTGCTCTCGAAGCGAGAGAGCGCACCAGAAACGTTGGCTTGAAATGCACTTTTAGGAGATAAAGTGAGGAGTGACAGCAATGTTTGTGTCACAGTTTAAAGCTCACTGTGTGCAAAACATGATCAAGCAGGAGATTTTTTTCAAGGCTCTTCTGCTGTTTTAGGCAGGTCTAAAAATTCCTGCTCTACTCTCTCTGTTGCTGCTCAGCAGAGAGCGGGCACAGAGATGGTGGATTCAGCTGGTCTTTCAGGCAAAAAGGGAGGAGTGACAGCAATGTGTGTTGCAGAGTTGCAAAGCTCGCTGTGCGCTGAAGATGATCAGTGGGAACTTTCTGGACTGTCTCTTCTGCTCTTTTAGCATTGGCTAAAAGTTCCTGCTCTACTCTCTCTGCTTCTGCCCAGCAGAGAAAGGGCACAGAGATTTTGGATTCAATTGGACTTTGAGGTAGGAAAGTGCGGAGCGAGAGCAATATATGTGTCACAGTTGCAAAGCTGACTGCGTGCTGAAGATGCCCTGCCGGAGCTTTCACTCCGGGCTCTTCGGCTGTGGGAGCAGAGGCCAAGAGATCGTGTTCACCTGTCACTGCTGCTGTTCAAACGAGAGAGGGCGGGAGAGACCATGGATTCAAACGGATTATTAGGAGATGAAGTGAGGAGTGACAGCAATGTGTGTTTCAGAGTTGCAAAGCTCACTGTGCGCTGAAGATGATCTGCAAGGACTTTCCCTCCCTGCCCTTCGGAACTGGGAGCGGATTCCAAGCGCTCGTGCTCACCTGCCTCTGCTGCACTGGAAACGAGAGTGGAGACCAGAAACGCTGGATTCAAATGCACTTTTAGGTGCTACAATGAGGAGTGACAACAGTGTGTGTGTCACAGTTGTAAAGCTCAGTGTGTTGAAGAAGCACAAGAGCAGCCTTCAGGCCTGTCTCTTCCACTGCCTTACAGATTGCAGACATCCCTGCTCACTCTGCTGCTCAGCAGAGTGCTGGCAACGGAGTTCTGGGATTGAAATGGTCTTTTAGGGGAAAGAGTGAAGAGTGACAGCAATGTTTGTGTCACAGTTTAAAGCTCACTGTGTGCTAAACATGATCAGGAGGAGCTTTTTTGCAAGGCTCTTCTGCTGTTTTAGCCCAATCTAAACATTCCTTCTCTCTGTTGCTGCTCAGCAGAGAGTGGGCACAGAGATGTTGGAATCAATTGGTCTTCCAGGCAGGAAAAGGAGTTACAGCAATGTGTGTTGCAGAATTGCAAAGCTCACTGTGTGCTGAAGATGCCCTGCAGGAGTTTCCCTGCTGGCCCTTCGTCTGTGGGATTAGAGTCCAAGCGCTGCTCCTCCCCTGTCACAACTCCTCTCGAAACGTGAGAGCGCACCAGAAACTTTGGATTCAAATGCACTTTTAGGAGATAAAGTGAGGAGTGACAGCAATGTTTGTGTCACAGTTTAAAGCTCACTGTGTGCAAAACATGATCAAGCAGGAGATTTTTTGCAAGGCTCTTCTGCTGTTTTAGCCCAGGCTAAACATTCCTGCTCTACTCTCTCTGTTGCTGCTCAGCAGAGAGCGGGCACAGAGGTGTTGGAATCAATTGGTCTTTCAGGCAGGAAAAGAAGAGACAGCAATGTGTGTTGCAGAGTTGCAAAGCTCACTGTGTGCTGAAGATGATCAGTGGGAACTTTCTGGACTGTCTCTTCTGCTGTTTCAGCAGAGTCCAAACGTAAGTGCTATATTCTGCTACTGCTCACAAAGAGCAAGCACAGGAGATGTATTATTCAATTGGACTTTCAGGTAGGAAAGTGAGAGGTGACAGCAATATGTGTTTCAGAGTTGTGAATCTCAATGTGTGCTGAAGATGCCCAGCAGTAGTTTCCATGCTGGCCCTTCGGCTGTGAAATTAGAATCCAAGCGCTCGTCCTCCCCTGTCACAACTGCTCTCGAAGCGAGAGAGCGCACCAGAAACGTTGGCTTGAAATGCACTTTTAGGAGATAAAGTGAGGAGTGACAGCAATGTTTGTGTCACAGTTTAAAGCTCACTGTGTGCAAAACATGATCAAGCAGGAGATTTTTTTCAAGGCTCTTCTGCTGTTTTAGGCAGGTCTAAAAATTCCTGCTCTACTCTCTCTGTTGCTGCTCAGCAGAGAGCGGGCACAGAGGTGGTCGATTCAGCTGGTCTTTCAGGCAAAAAGGGAGGAGTGACAGCAATGTGTGTTGCAGAGTTGCAAAGCTCGCTGTGCGCTGAAGATGATCAGTGGGAACTTTCTGGACTGTCTCTTCTGCTCTTTTAGCATTGGCTAAAAGTTCCTGCTCTACTCTCTCTGCTTCTGCCCAGCAGAGAAAGGGCACAGAGATTTTGGATTCAATTGGACTTTGAGGTAGGAAAGTGCGGAGCGAGAGCAATATATGTGTCACAGTTGCAAAGCTGACTGCGTGCTGAAGATGCCCTGCCGGAGCTTTCACTCCGGGCTCTTCGGCTGTGGGAGCAGAGGCCAAGAGATCGTGTTCACCTGTCACTGCTGCTGTTCAAACGAGAGAGGGCGGGAGAGACCATGGATTCAAACGGATTATTAGGAGATGAAGTGAGGAGTGACAGCAATGTGTGTTTCAGAGTTGCAAAGCTCACTGTGCGCTGAAGATGATCTGCAAGGACTTTCCCTCCCTGCCCTTCGGAACTGGGAGCGGATTCCAAGCGCTCGTGCTCACCTTCCTCTGCTGCTCTTGAAACGAGAGTGGAGACCAGAAACGCTGGATTCAAATGCACTTTTAGGAGCTACAATGAGGAGTGACAACAGTGTGTGTGTCACAGTTGTAAAGCTCAGTGTGTTGAAGAAGCACAAGAGCAGCCTTCAGGCCTGTCTCTTCCACTGCCTTACAGATTGCAGACATCCCTGCTCACAGAATCACAGAATCACAGAATCCCAAGGGTTGGAAGGGACCTAAAAAGATCATCTAGTCCAACCCCTCTGCAAGAGCAGGGTAACCTACAGTACATCACACAGGAACTTGTCCAGGCGGGCCTTGAATATCTCCAGTGTAGGAGACTCCACAACCCCCCTGGGCAGCCTGTTCCAGTGCTCTGTCACTCTTACAGTAAAGAAGTTCTTCCTGATGTTAACGTGGAACTTCCTATGCTCCAGTTTACACCCATTGCCCCTTGTCCTATCACTGGATATCACTGAAAAAAGCCTAGCTCCATCATCCTGACACCTACCCTTCACATATTTGTAAACATTGATGAGGTCACCCCTCAGTCTCCTCTTTTGCAAGCTAAAGAGACCCAGCTCCCTCAGCCTCTCCTCATAAGGGAGATGTTCCACTCCCTTAATCATCTTTGTGGCTCTGCGCTGGACTCCTTCAAGCAATTCCCTGTCCTTCTTGAACAGAGGGGCCCAGAACTGGACGCAATATTCCAGATGCGGCCTCACCAAGGCTGAGTAGAGGGGGAGGAGAACTTCTCTTGACCTACTAACCACTCCCTTTCTAATGCACCCTAAGATGCCATTTGCCTTCTTGGCCACAAGAGCACATTGCTGGCTCATGGTCATCCTCCTATCCACCAGGACCCCCAGGTCCCTTTCCCCTTCACTATTTTCCAGCAGGTCACCCCCCAACCTGTACTGGTACATGGGGTTGTTCTTCCCCAGATGCAAGACTCTACACTTGCCCTTGTTAAATTTCATCCAGTTTCTCCCCGCCCAACTCTCCAGCCTGTCCAGGTCTCGCTGAATGGCAGCACAGTCCTCTGGTGTGTCAGCCACTCCTCCCAGTTTTGTGTCATCAGCAAACTTGCTGAGGGTGCACTCAGTTCCCTCATCCAGGTCATTGATGAAAATATTAAACAGCACCGGTCCCAGCACCGACCCCTGAGGAACTCCACTAGTCACAGACCTCCAGCTAGATTCTGCGCCATTGACCACAACTCTCTGCCTTCTTCCTTTCAACCAGTTCTCGATCCACCTCACTACTTGATCGTCAAGCCCACACTTCCTCAGCTTATCTATGAGGATGCTGTGGGAGACAGTATCAAATGCCTTACTGAAATCAAGAAAAACTACATCTACCGCTCTACCATCATCCCTCCACCTAGTCACTTCCTCATAGAAGGCTATAAGGTTGGTCATACATGACTTCCCCCTCATAAAACCATGTTGGCTGTTCTTAATGACCCCCTCATCCTTGATATGCCTAGTGATGGAGTCAAGAATAAGTTGTTCCATCATCTTTCCAGGGATGGAGGTAAGGCTGACCGGTCTATAATTACCCGGGTCCTCCTTCTTGCCCTTCTTATAGATTGGTGTGACCTTTGCCATCCGCCAATCCTCAGGCACCTCGCCCGTTTCCCACGACTTACCAAAGATGATGGAAAGTGGCCTAGCAATGACCTCCGCCAGCTCCCTCAGCACCCGTGGGTGCATTCCATCCAGACCCATCGATTTACAGATGTCCAGTTTGCATAGCTGATCCCTAACCCAATCCTCATCTACCAAAGCAAACTCCTCCTTTGTCCTGACTCCTTCTGGGGCTATAGAAATCCGGGGCCCTCGGGGAGAGTCTGCAGGAGTAAAGACAGAGGCAAAGAAGGCATTCAGCACCTCTGCCTTCTTTATATCCTCTGTCTCCAGGGTACCCACTTCGTTCAGCAGTGGGCCTATATTGCCTCTTGTTTTAGTTTTATTTGCTATGTATTTGAAGAAGCCCTTTCTATTGTCTTTAACCCGACTAGCAAGATTGAGTTCCAAGGAGGCCTTAGCTGTCCTAATTGCCTCCCTACATCCTCTAACAACTGTCCTATATTCCTCCCAAGCGGCCAGCCCCTCCTTCCATAATCCATAGATTCTCCTTTTCCACTTGAGTTTGCCCAGCAGCTCCTTGTTTAACCACGCCGGTCTCCTAGATCCCTTACTTGACTTCCTACTCATTGGGACGCTCCGATCCTGAGCTTGGAAGAAGCGGTCCTTGAATGCTAACCAACTATCTTGAGCCCCTTTACCGCCTAGTACACTTTCCCATGAGACTTCCCTTAGCAGTTGACTGAAGAGGCCAAAGTTGGCCCTTCGGAAATCCAGAACTGTGGCTTTGCTAGGTATTCTATTCCTCCCACACAGGATCCTAAACTCCACCATCTCATGGTCACTGCAGCCAAGGCTGCCATTGACCGTCACCACTTCGACCAAACCCTCCTTGTTGGCGAGTACTAAATCTAGCAGCGCTGCTCCCCTAGTTGGTACGTCCACCATTTGCATTAAGAAATTATCATCAATGCACTCGAGGAACCTCCTAGACTGTGAATGACTGGCTGTGTGAGTCTTCCAGCAAATATCGGGGTAATTAAAGTCCCCCACGACGACTAAGGCATGTAGTCGCGAGGCTACTTCCAGTTGCCTGTAGAAAGCCTCATCAACTCCTTCGTGCTGATCAGGAGGTCTGTAATAGACCCCCACAACTGTATCACCCGTGCCAGTCAGCCCCTTGATTTGTACCCACAGACATTCCACTTGCTCCTCATCCGACCCCGGACAGAACTCAATACATTCTAGTTGCTCTCTCACGTAAAGAGCAACTCCACCACCTCGCTTCGCTGACCTATCTTTCCTAAAAAGGACATAGCCATCCATGACCACATTCCAGTCATGTGAACTGTCCCACCATGTCTCTGTAATCGCCACTAGATCATAACCTTTAGCCCGCACACAGACTTCTAACTCCTCCTGTTTATTCCCCATGCTGCGTGCATTGGTGTACAGGCATTTCAGGGAGCCAGTCCTAGTACTCTTTTTCCCCTGCGGGACAGGGTCTAAAGAGCTATCCTTTCCCACAAGTGAAACAAGAGATTGATAGTCCTCCTTAGCCCGCCACCCTTCAATCCCTAGCATGTTCCTCTTGGGCTTGTCCCCAACAGGCCCAGTTAAATCCCCTCCCCCCTTCCTAACTAGTTTAAAGCCCTGTCAATAAGCCCTGCTAACTCCTGCCCCAAAACCCTTTTTTTTCTCTGGGACTGGTGTATCCCGCCTGTCACCAGCAAACCAGGTGTCCCATACAGCAACCCGTGACTGAAAAACCCAAACCCCTGCCTTTGGCACCAGTCACGTAGCCATACATTAACCTGCAGAGTCTTCTTATATATCCCTTCACCCTCGCTTGCAACAGGTATGGAGGCAAACACCACTTGCGCTCCAGACCCTTTAACCAGCCGTCCCAGGGCCCTGTAGTCTCTCTTCATTGCCCTTACGTTCCTCGTAATAATTTCGTCACTGCCAACCTGAAAAACCAGCAGTGGGTAGTAGTCAGACGGCTGCACCAGTTCAGAGAGCTTCTTTTTAACATCTCTAATCCGAGCCCCAGGCAGGCAGCAGACCTCCCTGTGGGGTGGATCCGGTCGACAAATGGGCCCTTCTGTTCCCCTCAGAAGGGAGTCACCCACCACAATTACTCTTCTTTTCTTCTTGGTTGGGGAAGTTCTGAGGCATGTGGGTGAGTGACTAGCCCTGGGTGACTCACTAGATAGATTTGCCTCACCATCTCCATTCACCTGGCCCTGAATTTCCAAGACCTCATACCTGTTATTCAAGGGCAACTGGGAGGGAGGAAGGGATTGTGAGGGTTTTCGCTTACCTCTCCGAGGAGGAACCTCCCTCCATCCATCCTTGTCCATTAAGCTCTCTCCTTCTGTCTGATGGTAGGAGGGAAGGGGATCCATATCTTGTTGAACCACTTCCCTCTGCCCTTGCCTTAGGGTGTGGTTCCACCAATCTATTTCACTTTCACACTCTCTAATGGCTCTCAACCTTTCTACCTCCTCCCTCAGTTCAGCCACCTGCCTGAGCAGGTCATTTATTTGCTCACAGCGAACACAAGCAGTGTCACTGGCTCCCTCCAATACAAGTGCCAGGCTCAGGCATTCGCTGCAGCCAGAGACCTGCACAGCTGCATGTCTGCAGGAAGGCTCAGTCTGGATACCCACATTAGTACTCACTACAGCTTTCGATCGTGTTGTAACCATGATCTATCTGGTCAATCAATCTGTCTACGTCTCTCAGCACTCCTTCCCCCTCCTGTACTCCAGGCGAGTCCTCTCGATGAGGCGGATGGAACGCTTCCCTGCCCGCTCGCCTGCCCGCTCGCCTGCCCGCGCGAACTGCCGCGCAAACTGCCTCGACCCTCTGCCTCGACGCTCTCTGTTTGCCGGCTCTGTTCGCCGCGCTCCTGGTCGCCGCGCTCCCTGGGAAGGTTTTTTAGCCACTCCCAGCTGGTGCCACTCCTCTTGGCTCCGCCCCCTGTGAGTCAGCCCCTCGCGGGAGCTGAGCTTCCGAGTCCTGGGCAAGTCCTGTTGAGGACTTGAGGCTCCCTCCTCAGTGGCTCTTGTCGCTCTGAGGTGAGGCTCCTGGACGCTGATCTCTCCCCTCTCCGCTCCGGTGTTGCAGGCGTCCTCTCGCAAGCTACTCACCTCAGCAACTGATCGAGAGTGGCCCTTGATGGCCGGTTTGAATCTGACACCGAGCCTCCTGGCTCCGCCCCCTGTGAGTCAGCCCCTCGCGGGAGCTGAGCTTCCGAGTCCTGGGCAAGTCCTGTTGAGGACTTGAGGCTCCCTCCTCAGTGGCTCTTGTCGCTCTGAGGTGAGGCTCCTGGACGCTGATCTCTCCCCTCTCCGCTCCGGTGTTGCAGGCGTCCTCTCGCAAGCTACTCACCTCAGCAACTGATCGAGAGTGGCCCTTGATGGCCGGTTTGAATCTGACACCGAGCCTCCTGGCTCCGCCCCCTGTGAGTCAGCCCCTCGCGGGAGCTGAGCTTCCGAGTCCTGGGCAAGTCCTGTTGAGGACTTGAGGCTCCCTCCTCAGTGGCTCTTGTCGCTCTGAGGTGAGGCTCCTGGACGCTGATCTCTCCCCTCTCCGCTCCGGTGTTGCAGGCGTCCTCTCGCAAGCTACTCACCTCAGCAACTGATCGAGAGTGGCCCTTGATGGCCGGTTTGAATCTGACACCGAGCCTCCTGGCTCCGCCCCCTGTGAGTCAGCCCCTCGCGGGAGCTGAGCTTCCGAGTCCTGGGCAAGTCCTGTTGAGGACTTGAGGCTCCCTCCTCAGTGGCTCTTGTCGCTCTGAGGTGAGGCTCCTGGACGCTGATCTCTCCCCTCTCCGCTCCGGTGTTGCAGGCGTCCTCTCGCAAGCTACTCACCTCAGCAACTCAGTGCTGGCAACGGAGTTCTTGGATTGAAATGGTCTTTTAGGAGAAAGAGTGAAGAGTGACAGCAATGTTTGTGTCACAGTTTAAAGCTCACTGTGTGCTAAACATGATCAGGAGGAGCTTTTTTGCAAGGCTCTTCTGCTGTTTTAGCCCAATCTAAACATTCCTTCTCTCTGTTGCTGCTCAGCAGAGAGTGGGCACAGAGATGTTGGAATCAATTGGTCTTCCAGGCAGGAAAAGGAGTTACAGCAATGTGTGTTGCAGAATTGCAAAGCTCACTGTGTGCTGAAGATGCCCTGCAGGAGTTTCCCTGCTGGCCCTTCGTCTGTGGGATTAGAGTCCAAGCGCTGCTCCTCCCCTGTCACAACTCCTCTCGAAACGTGAGAGCGCACCAGAAACTTTGGATTCAAATGCACTTTTAGGAGATAAAGTGAGGAGTGACAGCAATGTTTGTGTCACAGTTTAAAGCTCACTGTGTGCAAAACATGATCAAGCAGGAGATTTTTTGCAAGGCTCTTCTGCTGTTTTAGCCCAGGCTAAACATTCCTGCTCTACTCTCTCTGTTGCTGCTCAGCAGAGAGCGGGCACAGAGGTGTTGGAATCAATTGGTCTTTCAGGCAGGAAAAGAAGAGACAGCAATGTGTGTTGCAGAGTTGCAAAGCTCACTGTGTGCTGAAGATGATCAGTGGGAACTTTCTGGACTGTCTCTTCTGCTGTTTCAGCAGAGTCCAAACGTAAGTGCTATATTCTGCTACTGCTCACAAAGAGCAAGCACAGGAGATGTATTATTCAATTGGACTTTCAGGTAGGAAAGTGAGAGGTGACAGCAATATGTGTTTCAGAGTTGTGAATCTCAATGTGTGCTGAAGATGCCCAGCAGTAGTTTCCATGCTGGCCCTTCGGCTGTGAAATTAGAATCCAAGCGCTCGTCCTCCCCTGTCACAACTGCTCTCGAAGCGAGAGAGCGCACCAGAAACGTTGGCTTGAAATGCACTTTTAGGAGATAAAGTGAGGAGTGACAGCAATGTTTGTGTCACAGTTTAAAGCTCACTGTGTGCAAAACATGATCAAGCAGGAGATTTTTTTCAAGGCTCTTCTGCTGTTTTAGGCAGGTCTAAAAATTCCTGCTCTACTCTCTCTGTTGCTGCTCAGCAGAGAGCGGGCACAGAGATGGTGGATTCAGCTGGTCTTTCAGGCAAAAAGGGAGGAGTGACAGCAATGTGTGTTGCAGAGTTGCAAAGCTCGCTGTGCGCTGAAGATGATCAGTGGGAACTTTCTGGACTGTCTCTTCTGCTCTTTTAGCATTGGCTAAAAGTTCCTGCTCTACTCTCTCTGCTTCTGCCCAGCAGAGAAAGGGCACAGAGATTTTGGATTCAATTGGACTTTGAGGTAGGAAAGTGCGGAGCGAGAGCAATATATGTGTCACAGTTGCAAAGCTGACTGCGTGCTGAAGATGCCCTGCCGGAGCTTTCACTCCGGGCTCTTCGGCTGTGGGAGCAGAGGCCAAGAGATCGTGTTCACCTGTCACTGCTGCTGTTCAAACGAGAGAGGGCGGGAGAGACCATGGATTCAAACGGATTATTAGGAGATGAAGTGAGGAGTGACAGCAATGTGTGTTTCAGAGTTGCAAAGCTCACTGTGCGCTGAAGATGATCTGCAAGGACTTTCCCTCCCTGCCCTTCGGAACTGGGAGCGGATTCCAAGCGCTCGTGCTCACCTGCCTCTGCTGCACTGGAAACGAGAGTGGAGACCAGAAACGCTGGATTCAAATGCACTTTTAGGTGCTACAATGAGGAGTGACAACAGTGTGTGTGTCAAAGTTGTAAAGCTCAGTGTGTTGAAGAAGCACAAGAGCAGCCTTCAGGCCTGTCTCTTCCACTGCCTTACAGATTGCAGACATCCCTGCTCACTCTGCTGCTCAGCAGAGTGCTGGCAACGGAGTTCTTGGATTGAAATGGTCTTTTAGGAGAAAGAGTGAAGAGTGACAGCAATGTTTGTGTCACAGTTTAAAGCTCACTGTGTGCTAAACATGATCAGGAGGAGCTTTTTTGCAAGGCTCTTCTGCTGTTTTAGCCCAATCTAAACATTCCTTCTCTCTGTTGCTGCTCAGCAGAGAGTGGGCACAGAGATGTTGGAATCAATTGGTCTTCCAGGCAGGAAAAGGAGTTACAGCAATGTGTGTTGCAGAATTGCAAAGCTCACTGTGTGCTGAAGATGCCCTGCAGGAGTTTCCCTGCTGGCCCTTCGTCTGTGGGATTAGAGTCCAAGCGCTGCTCCTCCCCTGTCACAACTCCTCTCGAAACGTGAGAGCGCACCAGAAACTTTGGATTCAAATGCACTTTTAGGAGATAAAGTGAGGAGTGACAGCAATGTTTGTGTCACAGTTTAAAGCTCACTGTGTGCAAAACATGATCAAGCAGGAGATTTTTTGCAAGGCTCTTCTGCTGTTTTAGCCCAGGCTAAACATTCCTGCTCTACTCTCTCTGTTGCTGCTCAGCAGAGAGCGGGCACAGAGGTGTTGGAATCAATTGGTCTTTCAGGCAGGAAAAGAAGAGACAGCAATGTGTGTTGCAGAGTTGCAAAGCTCACTGTGTGCTGAAGATGATCAGTGGGAACTTTCTGGACTGTCTCTTCTGCTGTTTCAGCAGAGTCCAAACGTAAGTGCTATATTCTGCTACTGCTCACAAAGAGCAAGCACAGGAGATGTATTATTCAATTGGACTTTCAGGTAGGAAAGTGAGAGGTGACAGCAATATGTGTTTCAGAGTTGTGAATCTCAATGTGTGCTGAAGATGCCCAGCAGTAGTTTCCATGCTGGCCCTTCGGCTGTGAAATTAGAATCCAAGCGCTCGTCCTCCCCTGTCACAACTGCTCTCGAAGCGAGAGAGCGCACCAGAAACGTTGGCTTGAAATGCACTTTTAGGAGATAAAGTGAGGAGTGACAGCAATGTTTGTGTCACAGTTTAAAGCTCACTGTGTGCAAAACATGATCAAGCAGGAGATTTTTTTCAAGGCTCTTCTGCTGTTTTAGGCAGGTCTAAAAATTCCTGCTCTACTCTCTCTGTTGCTGCTCAGCAGAGAGCGGGCACAGAGGTGGTCGATTCAGCTGGTCTTTCAGGCAAAAAGGGAGGAGTGACAGCAATGTGTGTTGCAGAGTTGCAAAGCTCGCTGTGCGCTGAAGATGATCAGTGGGAACTTTCTGGACTGTCTCTTCTGCTCTTTTAGCATTGGCTAAAAGTTCCTGCTCTACTCTCTCTGCTTCTGCCCAGCAGAGAAAGGGCACAGAGATTTTGGATTCAATTGGACTTTGAGGTAGGAAAGTGCGGAGCGAGAGCAATATATGTGTCACAGTTGCAAAGCTGACTGCGTGCTGAAGATGCCCTGCCGGAGCTTTCACTCCGGGCTCTTCGGCTGTGGGAGCAGAGGCCAAGAGATCGTGTTCACCTGTCACTGCTGCTGTTCAAACGAGAGAGGGCGGGAGAGACCATGGATTCAAACGGATTATTAGGAGATGAAGTGAGGAGTGACAGCAATGTGTGTTTCAGAGTTGCAAAGCTCACTGTGCGCTGAAGATGATCTGCAAGGACTTTCCCTCCCTGCCCTTCGGAACTGGGAGCGGATTCCAAGCGCTCGTGCTCACCTGCCTCTGCTGCACTGGAAACGAGAGTGGAGACCAGAAACGCTGGATTCAAATGCACTTTTAGGTGCTACAATGAGGAGTGACAACAGTGTGTGTGTCAAAGTTGTAAAGCTCAGTGTGTTGAAGAAGCACAAGAGCAGCCTTCAGGCCTGTCTCTTCCACTGCCTTACAGATTGCAGACATCCCTGCTCACTCTGCTGCTCAGCAGAGTGCTGGCAACGGAGTTCTTGGATTGAAATGGTCTTTTAGGAGAAAGAGTGAAGAGTGACAGCAATGTTTGTGTCACAGTTTAAAGCTCACTGTGTGCTAAACATGATCAGGAGGAGCTTTTTTGCAAGGCTCTTCTGCTGTTTTAGCCCAATCTAAACATTCCTTCTCTCTGTTGCTGCTCAGCAGAGAGTGGGCACAGAGATGTTGGAATCAATTGGTCTTCCAGGCAGGAAAAGGAGTTACAGCAATGTGTGTTGCAGAATTGCAAAGCTCACTGTGTGCTGAAGATGCCCTGCAGGAGTTTCCCTGCTGGCCCTTCGTCTGTGGGATTAGAGTCCAAGCGCTGCTCCTCCCCTGTCACAACTCCTCTCGAAACGTGAGAGCGCACCAGAAACTTTGGATTCAAATGCACTTTTAGGAGATAAAGTGAGGAGTGACAGCAATGTTTGTGTCACAGTTTAAAGCTCACTGTGTGCAAAACATGATCAAGCAGGAGATTTTTTGCAAGGCTCTTCTGCTGTTTTAGCCCAGGCTAAACATTCCTGCTCTACTCTCTCTGTTGCTGCTCAGCAGAGAGCGGGCACAGAGGTGTTGGAATCAATTGGTCTTTCAGGCAGGAAAAGAAGAGACAGCAATGTGTGTTGCAGAGTTGCAAAGCTCACTGTGTGCTGAAGATGATCAGTGGGAACTTTCTGGACTGTCTCTTCTGCTGTTTCAGCAGAGTCCAAACGTAAGTGCTACATTCTGCTACTGCTCACAAAGAGCAAGCACAGGAGATGTATTATTCAATTGGACTTTCAGGTAGGAAAGTGAGAGGTGACAGCAATATGTGTTTCAGAGTTGTGAATCTCAATGTGTGCTGAAGATGCCCAGCAGTAGTTTCCATGCTGGCCCTTCGGCTGTGAAATTAGAATCCAAGCGCTCGTCCTCCCCTGTCACAACTGCTCTCGAAGCGAGAGAGCGCACCAGAAACGTTGGCTTGAAATGCACTTTTAGGAGATAAAGTGAGGAGTGACAGCAATGTTTGTGTCACAGTTTAAAGCTCACTGTGTGCAAAACATGATCAAGCAGGAGATTTTTTTCAAGGCTCTTCTGCTGTTTTAGGCAGGTCTAAAAATTCCTGCTCTACTCTCTCTGTTGCTGCTCAGCAGAGAGCGGGCACAGAGGTGGTCGATTCAGCTGGTCTTTCAGGCAAAAAGGGAGGAGTGACAGCAATGTGTGTTGCAGAGTTGCAAAGCTCGCTGTGCGCTGAAGATGATCAGTGGGAACTTTCTGGACTGTCTCTTCTGCTCTTTTAGCATTGGCTAAAAGTTCCTGCTCTACTCTCTCTGCTTCTGCCCAGCAGAGAAAGGGCACAGAGATTTTGGATTCAATTGGACTTTGAGGTAGGAAAGTGCGGAGCGAGAGCAATATATGTGTCACAGTTGCAAAGCTGACTGCGTGCTGAAGATGCCCTGCCGGAGCTTTCACTCCGGGCTCTTCGGCTGTGGGAGCAGAGGCCAAGAGATCGTGTTCACCTGTCACTGCTGCTGTTCAAACGAGAGAGGGCGGGAGAGACCATGGATTCAAACGGATTATTAGGAGATGAAGTGAGGAGTGACAGCAATGTGTGTTTCAGAGTTGCAAAGCTCACTGTGCGCTGAAGATGATCTGCAAGGACTTTCCCTCCCTGCCCTTCGGAACTGGGAGCGGATTCCAAGCGCTCGTGCTCACCTTCCTCTGCTGCTCTTGAAACGAGAGTGGAGACCAGAAACGCTGGATTCAAATGCACTTTTAGGAGCTACAATGAGGAGTGACAACAGTGTGTGTGTCACAGTTGTAAAGCTCAGTGTGTTGAAGAAGCACAAGAGCAGCCTTCAGGCCTGTCTCTTCCACTGCCTTACAGATTGCAGACATCCCTGCTCACTCTGCTGCTCAGCAGAGTGCTGGCAACGGAGTTCTTGGATTGAAATGGTCTTTTAGGAGAAAGAGTGAAGAGTGACAGCAATGTTTGTGTCACAGTTTAAAGCTCACTGTGTGCTAAACATGATCAGGAGGAGCTTTTTTGCAAGGCTCTTCTGCTGTTTTAGCCCAATCTAAACATTCCTTCTCTCTGTTGCTGCTCAGCAGAGAGTGGGCACAGAGATGTTGGAATCAATTGGTCTTCCAGGCAGGAAAAGGAGTTACAGCAATGTGTGTTGCAGAATTGCAAAGCTCACTGTGTGCTGAAGATGCCCTGCAGGAGTTTCCCTGCTGGCCCTTCGTCTGTGGGATTAGAGTCCAAGCGCTGCTCCTCCCCTGTCACAACTCCTCGCGAAACGTGAGAGCGCACCAGAAACTTTGGATTCAAATGCACTTTTAGGAGATAAAGTGAGGAGTGACAGCAATGTTTGTGTCACAGTTTAAAGCTCACTGTGTGCAAAACATGATCAAGCAGGAGATTTTTTGCAAGGCTCTTCTGCTGTTTTAGCCCAGGCTAAACATTCCTGCTCTACTCTCTCTGTTGCTGCTCAGCAGAGAGCGGGCACAGAGGTGTTGGAATCAATTGGTCTTTCAGGCAGGAAAAGAAGAGACAGCAATGTGTGTTGCAGAGTTGCAAAGCTCACTGTGTGCTGAAGATGATCAGTGGGAACTTTCTGGACTGTCTCTTCTGCTGTTTCAGCAGAGTCCAAACGTAAGTGCTACATTCTGCTACTGCTCACAAAGAGCAAGCACAGGAGATGTATTATTCAATTGGACTTTCAGGTAGGAAAGTGAGAGGTGACAGCAATATGTGTTTCAGAGTTGTGAATCTCAATGTGTGCTGAAGATGCCCAGCAGTAGTTTCCATGCTGGCCCTTCGGCTGTGAAATTAGAATCCAAGCGCTCGTCCTCCCCTGTCACAACTGCTCTCGAAGCGAGAGAGCGCACCAGAAACGTTGGCTTGAAATGCACTTTTAGGAGATAAAGTGAGGAGTGACAGCAATGTTTGTGTCACAGTTTAAAGCTCACTGTGTGCAAAACATGATCAAGCAGGAGATTTTTTTCAAGGCTCTTCTGCTGTTTTAGGCAGGTCTAAAAATTCCTGCTCTACTCTCTCTGTTGCTGCTCAGCAGAGAGCGGGCACAGAGGTGGTCGATTCAGCTGGTCTTTCAGGCAAAAAGGGAGGAGTGACAGCAATGTGTGTTGCAGAGTTGCAAAGCTCGCTGTGCGCTGAAGATGATCAGTGGGAACTTTCTGGACTGTCTCTTCTGCTCTTTTAGCATTGGCTAAAGGTTCCTGCTCTACTCTCTCTGCTTCTGCCCAGCAGAGAAAGGGCACAGAGATTTTGGATTCAATTGGACTTTGAGGTAGGAAAGTGCGGAGCGAGAGCAATATATGTGTCACAGTTGCAAAGCTGACTGCGTGCTGAAGATGCCCTGCCGGAGCTTTCACTCCGGGCTCTTCGGCTGTGGGAGCAGAGGCCAAGAGATCGTGTTCACCTGTCACTGCTGCTGTTCAAACGAGAGAGGGCGGGAGAGACCATGGATTCAAACGGATTATTAGGAGATGAAGTGAGGAGTGACAGCAATGTGTGTTTCAGAGTTGCAAAGCTCACTGTGCGCTGAAGATGATCTGCAAGGACTTTCCCTCCCTGCCCTTCGGAACTGGGAGCGGATTCCAAGCGCTCGTGCTCACCTTCCTCTGCTGCTCTTGAAACGAGAGTGGAGACCAGAAACGCTGGATTCAAATGCACTTTTAGGAGCTACAATGAGGAGTGACAACAGTGTGTGTGTCACAGTTGTAAAGCTCAGTGTGTTGAAGAAGCACAAGAGCAGCCTTCAGGCCTGTCTCTTCCACTGCCTTACAGATTGCAGACATCCCTGCTCACTCTGCTGCTCAGCAGAGTGCTGGCAACGGAGTTCTTGGATTGAAATGGTCTTTTAGGAGAAAGAGTGAAGAGTGACAGCAATGTTTGTGTCACAGTTTAAAGCTCACTGTGTGCTAAACATGATCAGGAGGAGCTTTTTTGCAAGGCTCTTCTGCTGTTTTAGCCCAATCTAAACATTCCTTCTCTCTGTTGCTGCTCAGCAGAGAGTGGGCACAGAGATGTTGGAATCAATTGGTCTTCCAGGCAGGAAAAGGAGTTACAGCAATGTGTGTTGCAGAATTGCAAAGCTCACTGTGTGCTGAAGATGCCCTGCAGGAGTTTCCCTGCTGGCCCTTCGTCTGTGGGATTAGAGTCCAAGCGCTGCTCCTCCCCTGTCACAACTCCTCTCGAAACGTGAGAGCGCACCAGAAACTTTGGATTCAAATGCACTTTTAGGAGATAAAGTGAGGAGTGACAGCAATGTTTGTGTCACAGTTTAAAGCTCACTGTGTGCAAAACATGATCAAGCAGGAGATTTTTTGCAAGGCTCTTCTGCTGTTTTAGCCCAGGCTAAACATTCCTGCTCTACTCTCTCTGTTGCTGCTCAGCAGAGAGCGGGCACAGAGGTGTTGGAATCAATTGGTCTTTCAGGCAGGAAAAGAAGAGACAGCAATGTGTGTTGCAGAGTTGCAAAGCTCACTGTGTGCTGAAGATGATCAGTGGGAACTTTCTGGACTGTCTCTTCTGCTGTTTCAGCAGAGTCCAAACGTAAGTGCTACATTCTGCTACTGCTCACAAAGAGCAAGCACAGGAGATGTATTATTCAATTGGACTTTCAGGTAGGAAAGTGAGAGGTGACAGCAATATGTGTTTCAGAGTTGTGAATCTCAATGTGTGCTGAAGATGCCCAGCAGTAGTTTCCATGCTGGCCCTTCGGCTGTGAAATTAGAATCCAAGCGCTCGTCCTCCCCTGTCACAACTGCTCTCGAAGCGAGAGAGCGCACCAGAAACGTTGGCTTGAAATGCACTTTTAGGAGATAAAGTGAGGAGTGACAGCAATGTTTGTGTCACAGTTTAAAGCTCACTGTGTGCAAAACATGATCAAGCAGGAGATTTTTTTCAAGGCTCTTCTGCTGTTTTAGGCAGGTCTAAAAATTCCTGCTCTACTCTCTCTGTTGCTGCTCAGCAGAGAGCGGGCACAGAGTTGGTGGATTCAGCTGGTCTTTCAGGCAAAAAGGGAGGAGTGACAGCAATGTGTGTTGCAGAGTTGCAAAGCTCGCTGTGCGCTGAAGATGATCAGTGGGAACTTTCTGGACTGTCTCTTCTGCTCTTTTAGCATTGGCTAAAAGTTCCTGCTCTACTCTCTCTGCTTCTGCCCAGCAGAGAAAGGGCACAGAGATTTTGGATTCAATTGAACTTTGAGGTAGGAAAGTGCGGAGCGAGAGCAATATATGTGTCACAGTTGCAAAGCTGACTGCGTGCTGAAGATGCCCTGCCGGAGCTTTCACTCCGGGCTCTTCGGCTGTGGGAGCAGAGGCCAAGAGATCGTGTTCACCTGTCACTGCTGCTGTTCAAACGAGAGAGGGCGGGAGAGACCATGGATTCAAACGGATTATTAGGAGATGAAGTGAGGAGTGACAGCAATGTGTGTTTCAGAGTTGCAAAGCTCACTGTGCGCTGAAGATGATCTGCAAGGACTTTCCCTCCCTGCCCTTCGGAACTGGGAGCGGATTCCAAGCGCTCGTGCTCACCTTCCTCTGCTGCTCTTGAAACGAGAGTGGAGACCAGAAACGCTGGATTCAAATGCACTTTTAGGAGCTACAATGAGGAGTGACAACAGTGTGTGTGTCACAGTTGTAAAGCTCAGTGTGTTGAAGAAGCACAAGAGCAGCCTTCAGGCCTGTCTCTTCCACTGCCTTACAGATTGCAGACATTCCTGCTCACTCTGCTGCTCAGCAGAGTGCTGGCAACGGAGTTCTTGGATTGAAATGGTCTTTTAGGAGAAAGAGTGAAGAGTGACAGCAATGTTTGTGTCACAGTTTAAAGCTCACTGTGTGCTAAACATGATCAGGAGGAGCTTTTTTGCAAGGCTCTTCTGCTGTTTTAGCCCAATCTAAACATTCCTTCTCTCTGTTGCTGCTCAGCAGAGAGTGGGCACAGAGATGTTGGAATCAATTGGTCTTCCAGGCAGGAAAAGGAGTTACAGCAATGTGTGTTGCAGAATTGCAAAGCTCACTGTGTGCTGAAGATGCCCTGCAGGAGTTTCCCTGCTGGCCCTTCGTCTGTGGGATTAGAGTCCAAGCGCTGCTCCTCCCCTGTCACAACTCCTCTCGAAACGTGAGAGCGCACCAGAAACTTTGGATTCAAATGCACTTTTAGGAGATAAAGTGAGGAGTGACAGCAATGTTTGTGTCACAGTTTAAAGCTCACTGTGTGCAAAACATGATCAAGCAGGAGATTTTTTGCAAGGCTCTTCTGCTGTTTTAGCCCAGGCTAAAAATTCCTGCTCTACTCTCTCTGTTGCTGCTCAGCAGAGAGCGGGCACAGAGGTGTTGGAATCAATTGGTCTTTCAGGCAGGAAAAGAAGAGACAGCAATGTGTGTTGCAGAGTTGCAAAGCTCACTGTGTGCTGAAGATGATCAGTGGGAACTTTCTGGACAGTCTCTTCTGCTGTTTCAGCAGAGTCCAAACGTAAGTGCTACATTCTGCTACTGCTCACAAAGAGCAAGCACAGGAGATGTATTATTCAATTGGACTTTCAGGTAGGAAAGTGAGAGGTGACAGCAATATGTGTTTCAGAGTTGTGAATCTCAATGTGTGCTGAAGATGCCCAGCAGTAGTTTCCATGCTGGCCCTTCGGCTGTGAAATTAGAATCCAAGCGCTCGTCCTCCCCTGTCACAACTGCTCTCGAAGCGAGAGAGCGCACCAGAAACGTTGGCTTGAAATGCACTTTTAGGAGATAAAGTGAGGAGTGACAGCAATGTTTGTGTCACAGTTTAAAGCTCACTGTGTGCAAAACATGATCAAGCAGGAGATTTTTTTCAAGGCTCTTCTGCTGTTTTAGGCAGGTCTAAAAATTCCTGCTCTACTCTCTCTGTTGCTGCTCAGCAGAGAGCGGGCACAGAGTTGGTGGATTCAGCTGGTCTTTCAGGCAAAAAGGGAGGAGTGACAGCAATGTGTGTTGCAGAGTTGCAAAGCTCGCTGTGCGCTGAAGATGATCAGTGGGAACTTTCTGGACTGTCTCTTCTGCTCTTTTAGCATTGGCTAAAAGTTCCTGCTCTACTCTCTCTGCTTCTGCCCAGCAGAGAAAGGGCACAGAGATTTTGGATTCAATTGGACTTTGAGGTAGGAAAGTGCGGAGCGAGAGCAATATATGTGTCACAGTTGCAAAGCTGACTGCGTGCTGAAGATGCCCTGCCGGAGCTTTCACTCCGGGCTCTTCGGCTGTGGGAGCAGAGGCCAAGAGATCGTGTTCACCTGTCACTGCTGCTGTTCAAACGAGAGAGGGCGGGAGAGACCATGGATTCAAACGGATTATTAGGAGATGAAGTGAGGAGTGACAGCAATGTGTGTTTCAGAGTTGCAAAGCTCACTGTGCGCTGAAGATGATCTGCAAGGACTTTCCCTCCCTGCCCTTCGGAACTGGGAGCGGATTCCAAGCGCTCGTGCTCACCTGCCTCTGCTGCACTGGAAACGAGAGTGGAGACCAGAAACGCTGGATTCAAATGCACTTTTAGGTGCTACAATGAGGAGTGACAACAGTGTGTGTGTCAAAGTTGTAAAGCTCAGTGTGTTGAAGAAGCACAAGAGCAGCCTTCAGGCCTGTCTCTTCCACTGCCTTACAGATTGCAGACATCCCTGCTCACTCTGCTGCTCAGCAGAGTGCTGGCAACGGAGTTCTTGGATTGAAATGGTCTTTTAGGAGAAAGAGTGAAGAGTGACAGCAATGTTTGTGTCACAGTTTAAAGCTCACTGTGTGCTAAACATGATCAGGAGGAGCTTTTTTGCAAGGCTCTTCTGCTGTTTTAGCCCAATCTAAACATTCCTTCTCTCTGTTGCTGCTCAGCAGAGAGTGGGCACAGAGATGTTGGAATCAATTGGTCTTCCAGGCAGGAAAAGGAGTTACAGCAATGTGTGTTGCAGAATTGCAAAGCTCACTGTGTGCTGAAGATGCCCTGCAGGAGTTTCCCTGCTGGCCCTTCGTCTGTGGGATTAGAGTCCAAGCGCTGCTCCTCCCCTGTCACAACTCCTCTCGAAACGTGAGAGCGCACCAGAAACTTTGGATTCAAATGCACTTTTAGGAGATAAAGTGAGGAGTGACAGCAATGTTTGTGTCACAGTTTAAAGCTCACTGTGTGCAAAACATGATCAAGCAGGAGATTTTTTGCAAGGCTCTTCTGCTGTTTTAGCCCAGGCTAAACATTCCTGCTCTACTCTCTCTGTTGCTGCTCAGCAGAGAGCGGGCACAGAGGTGTTGGAATCAATTGGTCTTTCAGGCAGGAAAAGAAGAGACAGCAATGTGTGTTGCAGAGTTGCAAAGCTCACTGTGTGCTGAAGATGATCAGTGGGAACTTTCTGGACTGTCTCTTCTGCTGTTTCAGCAGAGTCCAAACGTAAGTGCTACATTCTGCTACTGCTCACAAAGAGCAAGCACAGGAGATGTATTATTCAATTGGACTTTCAGGTAGGAAAGTGAGAGGTGACAGCAATATGTGTTTCAGAGTTGTGAATCTCAATGTGTGCTGAAGATGCCCAGCAGTAGTTTCCATGCTGGCCCTTCGGCTGTGAAATTAGAATCCAAGCGCTCGTCCTCCCCTGTCACAACTGCTCTCGAAGCGAGAGAGCGCACCAGAAACGTTGGCTTGAAATGCACTTTTAGGAGATAAAGTGAGGAGTGACAGCAATGTTTGTGTCACAGTTTAAAGATCACTGTGTGCAAAACATGATCAAGCAGGAGATTTTTTTCAAGGCTCTTCTGCTGTTTTAGGCAGGTCTAAAAATTCCTGCTCTACTCTCTCTGTTGCTGCTCAGCAGAGAGCGGGCACAGAGTTGGTGGATTCAGCTGGTCTTTCAGGCAAAAAGGGAGGAGTGACAGCAATGTGTGTTGCAGAGTTGCAAAGCTCGCTGTGCGCTGAAGATGATCAGTGGGAACTTTCTGGACTGTCTCTTCTGCTCTTTTAGCATTGGCTAAAAGTTCCTGCTCTACTCTCTCTGCTTCTGCCCAGCAGAGAAAGGGCACAGAGATTTTGGATTCAATTGGACTTTGAGGTAGGAAAGTGCGGAGCGAGAGCAATATATGTGTCACAGTTGCAAAGCTGACTGCGTGCTGAAGATGCCCTGCCGGAGCTTTCACTCCGGGCTCTTCGGCTGTGGGAGCAGAGGCCAAGAGATCGTGTTCACCTGTCACTGCTGCTGTTCAAACGAGAGAGGGCGGGAGAGACCATGGATTCAAACGGATTATTAGGAGATGAAGTGAGGAGTGACAGCAATGTGTGTTTCAGAGTTGCAAAGCTCACTGTGCGCTGAAGATGATCTGCAAGGACTTTCCCTCCCTGCCCTTCGGAACTGGGAGCGGATTCCAAGCGCTCGTGCTCACCTGCCTCTGCTGCACTGGAAACGAGAGTGGAGACCAGAAACGCTGGATTCAAATGCACTTTTAGGTGCTACAATGAGGAGTGACAACAGTGTGTGTGTCAAAGTTGTAAAGCTCAGTGTGTTGAAGAAGCACAAGAGCAGCCTTCAGGCCTGTCTCTTCCACTGCCTTACAGATTGCAGACATCCCTGCTCACTCTGCTGCTCAGCAGAGTGCTGGCAACGGAGTTCTTGGATTGAAATGGTCTTTTAGGAGAAAGAGTGAAGAGTGACAGCAATGTTTGTGTCACAGTTTAAAGCTCACTGTGTGCTAAACATGATCAGGAGGAGCTTTTTTGCAAGGCTCTTCTGCTGTTTTAGCCCAATCTAAACATTCCTTCTCTCTGTTGCTGCTCAGCAGAGAGTGGGCACAGAGATGTTGGAATCAATTGGTCTTCCAGGCAGGAAAAGGAGTTACAGCAATGTGTGTTGCAGAATTGCAAAGCTCACTGTGTGCTGAAGATGCCCTGCAGGAGTTTCCCTGCTGGCCCTTCGTCTGTGGGATTAGAGTCCAAGCGCTGCTCCTCCCCTGTCACAACTCCTCTCGAAACGTGAGAGCGCACCAGAAACTTTGGATTCAAATGCACTTTTAGGAGATAAAGTGAGGAGTGACAGCAATGTTTGTGTCACAGTTTAAAGCTCACTGTGTGCAAAACATGATCAAGCAGGAGATTTTTTGCAAGGCTCTTCTGCTGTTTTAGCCCAGGCTAAACATTCCTGCTCTACTCTCTCTGTTGCTGCTCAGCAGAGAGCGGGCACAGAGGTGTTGGAATCAATTGGTCTTTCAGGCAGGAAAAGAAGAGACAGCAATGTGTGTTGCAGAGTTGCAAAGCTCACTGTGTGCTGAAGATGATCAGTGGGAACTTTCTGGACTGTCTCTTCTGCTGTTTCAGCAGAGTCCAAACGTAAGTGCTATATTCTGCTACTGCTCACAAAGAGCAAGCACAGGAGATGTATTATTCAATTGGACTTTCAGGTAGGAAAGTGAGAGGTGACAGCAATATGTGTTTCAGAGTTGTGAATCTCAATGTGTGCTGAAGATGCCCAGCAGTAGTTTCCATGCTGGCCCTTCGGCTGTGAAATTAGAATCCAAGCGCTCGTCCTCCCCTGTCACAACTGCTCTCGAAGCGAGAGAGCGCACCAGAAACGTTGGCTTGAAATGCACTTTTAGGGGATAAAGTGAGGAGTGACAGCAATGTTTGTGTCACAGTTTAAAGCTCACTGTGTGCAAAACATGATCAAGCAGGAGATTTTTTTCAAGGCTCTTCTGCTGTTTTAGGCAGGTCTAAAAATTCCTGCTCTACTCTCTCTGTTGCTGCTCAGCAGAGAGCGGGCACAGAGATGGTGGATTCAGCTGGTCTTTCAGGCAAAAAGGGAGGAGTGACAGCAATGTGTGTTGCAGAGTTGCAAAGCTCGCTGTGCGCTGAAGATGATCAGTGGGAACTTTCTGGACTGTCTCTTCTGCTCTTTTAGCATTGGCTAAAGGTTCCTGCTCTACTCTCTCTGCTTCTGCCCAGCAGAGAAAGGGCACAGAGATTTTGGATTCAATTGGACTTTGAGGTAGGAAAGTGCGGAGCGAGAGCAATATATGTGTCACAGTTGCAAAGCTGACTGCGTGCTGAAGATGCCCTGCCGGAGCTTTCACTCCGGGCTCTTCGGCTGTGGGAGGAGAGGCCAAGAGATCGTGTTCACCTGTCACTGCTGCTGTTCAAACGAGAGAGGGCGGGAGAGACCATGGATTCAAACGGATTATTAGGAGATGAAGTGAGGAGTGACAGCAATGTGTGTTTCAGAGTTGCAAAGCTCACTGTGCGCTGAAGATGATCTGCAAGGACTTTCCCTCCCTGCCCTTCGGAACTGGGAGCGGATTCCAAGCGCTCGTGCTCACCTTCCTCTGCTGCTCTTGAAACGAGAGTGGAGACCAGAAACGCTGGATTCAAATGCACTTTTAGGAGCTACAATGAGGAGTGCCAACAGTGTGTGTGTCACAGTTGTAAAGCTCAGTGTGTTGAAGAAGCACAAGAGCAGCCTTCAGGCCTGTCTCTTCCACTGCCTTACAGATTGCAGACATTCCTGCTCACTCTGCTGCTCAGCAGAGTGCTGGCAACGGAGTTCCTGGATTGAAATGGTCTTTTAGGAGAAAGAGTGAAGAGTGACAGCAATGTTTGTGTCACAGTTTAAAGCTCACTGTGTGCTAAACATGATCAGGAGGAGCTTTTTTGCAAGGCTCTTCTGCTGTTTTAGCCCAATCTAAACATTCCTTCTCTCTGTTGCTGCTCAGCAGAGAGTGGGCACAGAGATGTTGGAATCAATTGGTCTTCCAGGCAGGAAAAGGAGTTACAGCAATGTGTGTTGCAGAATTGCAAAGCTCACTGTGTGCTGAAGATGCCCTGCAGGAGTTTCCCTGCTGGCCCTTCGTCTGTGGGATTAGAGTCCAAGCGCTGCTCCTCCCCTGTCACAACTCCTCGCGAAACGTGAGAGCGCACCAGAAACTTTGGATTCAAATGCACTTTTAGGAGATAAAGTGAGGAGTGACAGCAATGTTTGTGTCACAGTTTAAAGCTCACTGTGTGCAAAACATGATCAAGCAGGAGATTTTTTGCAAGGCTCTTCTGCTGTTTTAGCCCAGGCTAAACATTCCTGCTCTACTCTCTCTGTTGCTGCTCAGCAGAGAGCGGGCACAGAGGTGTTGGAATCAATTGGTCTTTCAGGCAGGAAAAGAAGAGACAGCAATGTGTGTTGCAGAGTTGCAAAGCTCACTGTGTGCTGAAGATGATCAGTGGGAACTTTCTGGACTGTCTCTTCTGCTGTTTCAGCAGAGTCCAAACGTAAGTGCTATATTCTGCTACTGCTCACAAAGAGCAAGCACAGGAGATGTATTATTCAATTGGACTTTCAGGTAGGAAAGTGAGAGGTGACAGCAATATGTGTTTCAGAGTTGTGAATCTCAATGTGTGCTGAAGATGCCCAGCAGTAGTTTCCATGCTGGCCCTTCGGCTGTGAAATTAGAATCCAAGCGCTCGTCCTCCCCTGTCACAACTGCTCTCGAAGCGAGAGAGCGCACCAGAAACGTTGGCTTGAAATGCACTTTTAGGAGATAAAGTGAGGAGTGACAGCAATGTGTGTTTCAGAGTTGCAAAGCTCACTGTGCGCTGAAGATGATCTGCAAGGACTTTCCCTCCCTGCCCTTCGGAACTGGGAGCGGATTCCAAGCGCTCGTGCTCACCTGCCTCTGCTGCACTGGAAACGAGAGTGGAGACCAGAAACGCTGGATTCAAATGCACTTTTAGGAGCTACAATGAGGAGTGACAACAGTGTGTGTGTCACAGTTGTAAAGCTCAGTGTGTTGAAGAAGCACAAGAGCAGCCTTCAGGCCTGTCTCTTCCACTGCCTTACAGATTGCAGACATCCCTGCTCAGTCTGCTGCTCAGCAGAGTGCTGGCAACGGAGTTCTGGGATTGAAATGGTCTTTTAGGAGAAAGAGTGAAGAGTGACAGCAATGTTTGTGTCACAGTTTAAAGCTCACTGTGTGCTAAACATGATCAGGAGGAGCTTTTTTGCAAGGCTCTTCTGCTGTTTTAGCCCAGTCTAAACATTCCTGCTCTACTCTCTCTGTTGCTGCTCAGCAGAGAGTGGGCACAGAGATGTTGGAATCAATTGGTCTTTCAGGCAAGAAAAGGAGGAGTGACAGCAATGTGTGTTTCAGAATTGTAAAGCTCACTGTGCGCTGAAGATGCCCTGCAGGAGTTTCCCTGCTGGCCCTTCATCTGTGGGATTAGAGTCCAAGCGCTGCTCCTCCCCTGTCACAACTCCTCTCGAAACGAGAGAGCGCACCAGAAACTTTGGATTCAAATGCACTTTTAGGAGATAAAGTGAGGAGTGACAGCAATGTTTGTGTCACAGTTTAAAGCTCACTGTGTGCAAAACATGATCAAGCAGGAGATTTTTTTCAAGGCTCTTCTGCTGTTTTAGGCAGGTCTAAAAATTCCTGCTCTACTCTCTCTGTTGCTGCTCAGCAGAGAGCGGGCACAGAGATGGTGGATTCAGCTGGTCTTTCAGGCAAAAAGGGAGGAGTGACAGCAATGTGTGTTGCAGAGTTGCAAAGCTCGCTGTGCGCTGAAGATGATCAGTGGGAACTTTCTGGACTGTCTCTTCTGCTCTTTTAGCATTGGCTAAAGGTTCCTGCTCTACTCTCTCTGCTTCTGCCCAGCAGAGAAAGGGCACAGAGATTTTGGATTCAATTGGACTTTGAGGTAGGAAAGTGCGGAGCGAGAGCAATATATGTGTCACAGTTGCAAAGCTGACTGCGTGCTGAAGATGCCCTGCCGGAGCTTTCACTCCGGGCTCTTCGGCTGTGGGAGCAGAGGCCAAGAGATCGTGTTCACCTGTCACTGCTGCTGTTCAAACGAGAGAGGGCGGGAGAGACCATGGATTCAAACGGATTATTAGGAGATGAAGTGAGGAGTGACAGCAATGTGTGTTTCAGAGTTGCAAAGCTCACTGTGCGCTGAAGATGATCTGCAAGGACTTTCCCTCCCTGCCCTTCGGAACTGGGAGCGGATTCCAAGCGCTCGTGCTCACCTTCCTCTGCTGCTCTTGAAACGAGAGTGGAGACCAGAAACGCTGGATTCAAATGCACTTTTAGGAGCTACAATGAGGAGTGACAACAGTGTGTGTGTCACAGTTGTAAAGCTCAGTGTGTTGAAGAAGCACAAGAGCAGCCTTCAGGCCTGTCTCTTCCACTGCCTTACAGATTGCAGACATTCCTGCTCACTCTGCTGCTCAGCAGAGTGCTGGCA
Organism: Lathamus discolor; assembly: GCF_037157495.1. NCBI lineage: Eukaryota > Metazoa > Chordata > Aves > Psittaciformes > Psittacidae > Lathamus > Lathamus discolor. Next base: position 19,275,852 of record NC_088908.1, on the reverse strand, counting down.
ACGGAGTTCTGGGATTGAAATGGTCTTTTAGGAGAAAGAGTGAAGAGTGACAACAATGTTTGTGTCACAGTTTAAAGCTCACTGTGTGCTAAACATGATCAGGAGGAGCTTTTTTGCAAGGCTCTTCTGCTGTTTTAGCCCAGGCTAAACATTCCTGCTCTACTCTCTCTGTTGCTGCTCAGCAGAGAGTGGGCACAGAGATGTTGGAATCAATTGGTCTTCCAGGCAGGAAAAGGAGTGACAGCAATGTGTGTTTCAGAATTGTAAAGCTCACTGTGCGCTGAAGATGCCCTGCAGGAGTTTCCCTGCTGGCCCTTCGTCTGTGGGATTAGAGTCCAAGCGCTGCTCCTCCCCTGTCACAACTCCTCTCGAAACGAGAGAGCGCACCAGAAACTTTGGATTCAAATGCACTTTTAGGAGATAAAGTGAGGAGTGACAGCAATGTTTGTGTCACAGTTTAAAGCTCACTGTGTGCAAAACATGATCAAGCAGGAGATTTTTTGCAAGGCTCTTCTGCTGTTTTAGCCCAGGCTAAACATTCCTGCTCTACTCTCTCTGTTGCTGCTCAGCAGAGAGCGGGCACAGAGATGGTGGATTCAGCTGGTCTTTCAGGCAGGAAAAGAAGAGACAGCAATGTGTGTTGCAGAGTTGCAAAGCTCACTGTGTGCTGAAGATGATCAGTGGGAACTTTCTGGACTATCTCTTCTGCTGTTTCAGCAGAGTCCAAACGTAAGTGCTATATTCTGCTACTGCTCACAAAGAGCAAGCACAGGAGATGTATTATTCAATTGGACTTTCAGGTAGGCAAGTGAGAGGTGACAGCAATATGTGTTTCAGAGTTGTGAATCTCAATGTGTGCTGAAGATGCCCAGCAGTAGTTTCCATGCTGGCCCTTCGGCTGTGAAATTAGAATCCAAGCGCTCGTCCTCCCCTGTCACAACTGCTCTCGAAGCGAGAGAGCGCACCAGAAACGTTGGCTTGAAATGCACTTTTAGGAGATAAAGTGAGGAGTGACAGCAATGTGTGTTTCAGAGTTGCAAAGCTCACTGTGCGCTGAAGATGATCTGCAAGGACTTTCCCTCCCTGCCCTTCGGAACTGGGAGCGGATTCCAAGCGCTCGTGCTCACCTGCCTCTGCTGCACTGGAAACGAGAGTGGAGACCAGAAACGCTGGATTCAAATGCACTTTTAGGAGCTACAATGAGGAGTGACAACAGTGTGTGTGTCAAAGTTGTAAAGCTCAGTGTGTTGAAGAAGCACAAGAGCAGCCTTCAGGCCTGTCTCCTCCACTGCCTTACAGATTGCAGACATCCCTGCTCAGTCTGCTGCTCAGCAGAGTGCTGGCAACGGAGTTCTGGGATTGAAATGGTCTTTTAGGAGAAAGAGTGAAGAGTGACAGCAATGTTTGTGTCACAGTTTAAAGCTCACTGTGTGCTAAACATGATCAGGAGGAGCTTTTTTGCAAGGCTCTTCTGCTGTTTTAGCCCAGTCTAAACATTCCTGCTCTACTCTCTCTGTTGCTGCTCAGCAGAGAGTGGGCACAGAGATGTTGGAATCAATTGGTCTTTCAGGCAAGAAAAGGAGGAGTGACAGCAATGTGTGTTTCAGAATTGTAAAGCTCACTGTGCGCTGAAGATGCCCTGCAGGAGTTTCCCTGCTGGCCCTTCATCTGTGGGATTAGAGTCCAAGCGCTGCTCCTCCCCTGTCACAACTCCTCTCGAAACGAGAGAGCGCACCAGAAACTTTGGATTCAAATGCACTTTTAGGAGATAAAGTGAGGAGTGACAGCAATGTTTGTGTCACAGTTTAAAGCTCACTGTGTGCAAAACATGATCAAGCAGGAGATTTTTTTCAAGGCTCTTCTGCTGTTTTAGGCAGGTCTAAAAATTCCTGCTCTACTCTCTCTGTTGCTGCTCAGCAGAGAGCGGGCACAGAGATGGTGGATTCAGCTGGTCTTTCAGGCAAAAAGGGAGGAGTGACAGCAATGTGTGTTGCAGAGTTGCAAAGCTCGCTGTGCGCTGAAGATGATCAGTGGGAACTTTCTGGACTGTCTCTTCTGCTCTTTTAGCATTGGCTAAAGGTTCCTGCTCTACTCTCTCTGCTTCTGCCCAGCAGAGAAAGGGCACAGAGATTTTGGATTCAATTGGACTTTGAGGTAGGAAAGTGCGGAGCGAGAGCAATATATGTGTCACAGTTGCAAAGCTGACTGCGTGCTGAAGATGCCCTGCCGGAGCTTTCACTCCGGGCTCTTCGGCTGTGGGAGCAGAGGCCAAGAGATCGTGTTCACCTGTCACTGCTGCTGTTCAAACGAGAGAGGGCGGGAGAGACCATGGATTCAAACGGATTATTAGGAGATGAAGTGAGGAGTGACAGCAATGTGTGTTTCAGAGTTGCAAAGCTCACTGTGCGCTGAAGATGATCTGCAAGGACTTTCCCTCCCTGCCCTTCGGAACTGGGAGCGGATTCCAAGCGCTCGTGCTCACCTTCCTCTGCTGCTCTTGAAACGAGAGTGGAGACCAGAAACGCTGGATTCAAATGCACTTTTAGGAGCTACAATGAGGAGTGACAACAGTGTGTGTGTCACAGTTGTAAAGCTCAGTGTGTTGAAGAAGCACAAGAGCAGCCTTCAGGCCTGTCTCTTCCACTGCCTTACAGATTGCAGACATTCCTGCTCACTCTGCTGCTCAGCAGAGTGCTGGCAACGGAGTTCTTGGATTGAAATGGTCTTTTAGGAGAAAGAGTGAAGAGTGACAGCAATGTTTGTGTCACAGTTTAAAGCTCACTGTGTGCTAAACATGATCAGGAGGAGCTTTTTTGCAAGGCTCTTCTGCTGTTTTAGCCCAGTCTAAACATTCCTGCTCTACTCTCTCTGTTGCTGCTCAGCAGAGAGTGGGCACAGAGATGTTGGAATCAATTGGTCTTCCAGGCAGGAAAAGGAGTTACAGCAATGTGTGTTGCAGAATTGCAAAGCTCACTGTGTGCTGAAGATGCCCTGCAGGAGTTTCCCTGCTGGCCCTTCGTCTGTGGGATTAGAGTCCAAGCGCTGCTCCTCCCCTGTCACAACTCCTCTCGAAACGTGAGAGCGCACCAGAAACTTTGGATTCAAATGCACTTTTAGGAGATAAAGTGAGGAGTGACAGCAATGTTTGTGTCACAGTTTAAAGCTCACTGTGTGCAAAACATGATCAAGCAGGAGATTTTTTGCAAGGCTCTTCTGCTGTTTTAGCCCAGGCTAAAAATTCCTGCTCTACTCTCTCTGTTGCTGCTCAGCAGAGAGCGGGCATAGAGGTGTTGGAATCAATTGGTCTTTCAGGCAGGAAAAGAAGAGACAGCAATGTGTGTTGCAGAGTTGCAAAGCTCACTGTGTGCTGAAGATGATCAGTGGGAACTTTCTGGACTGTCTCTTCTGCTGTTTCAGCAGAGTCCAAACGTAAGTGCTATATTCTGCTACTGCTCACAAAGAGCAAGCACAGGAGATGTAGGATTCAATTGGACTTTCAGGTAGGAAAGTGAGAGGTGACAGCAATATGTGTTTCAGAGTTGTGAATCTCAATGTGTGCTGAAGATGCCCAGCAGTAGTTTCCATGCTGGCCCTTCGGCTGTGAAATTAGAATCCAAGCGCTCGTCCTCCCCTGTCACAACTGCTCTCGAAGCAAGAGAGCGCACCAGAAACGTTGGCTTGAAATGCACTTTTAGGAGATAAAGTGAGGAGTGACAGCAATGTGTGTTTCAGAGTTGCAAAGCTCACTGTGCGCTGAAGATGATCTGCAAGGACTTTCCCTCCCTGCCCTTCGGAACTGGGAGCGGATTCCAAGCGCTCGTGCTCACCTGCCTCTGCTGCACTGGAAACGAGAGTGGAGACCAGAAACGCTGGATTCAAATGCACTTTTAGGAGCTACAATGAGGAGTGACAACAGTGTGTGTGTCACAGTTGTAAAGCTCAGTGTGTTGAAGAAGCACAAGAGCAGCCTTCAGGCCTGTCTCTTCCACTGCCTTACAGATTGCAGACATTCCTGCTCACTCTGCTGCTCAGCAGAGTGCTGGCAACGGAGTTCTTGGATTGAAATGGTCTTTTAGGAGAAAGAGTGAAGAGTGACAACAATGTTTGTGTCACAGTTTAAAGCTCACTGTGTGCTAAACATGATCAGGAGGAGCTTTTTTGCAAGGCTCTTCTGCTGTTTTAGCCCAATCTAAACATTCCTTCTCTCTGTTGCTGCTCAGCAGAGAGTGGGCACAGAGATGTTGGAATCAATTGGTCTTCCAGGCAGGAAAAGGAGTTACAGCAATGTGTGTTGCAGAATTGCAAAGCTCACTGTGTGCTGAAGATGCCCTGCAGGAGTTTCCCTGCTGGCCCTTCGTCTGTGGGATTAGAGTCCAAGCGCTGCTCCTCCCCTGTCACAACTCCTCTCGAAACGAGAGAGCGCACCAGAAACTTTGGATTCAAATGCACTTTTAGGAGATAAAGTGAGGAGTGACAGCAATGTTTGTGTCACAGTTTAAAGCTCACTGTGTGCAAAACATGATCAAGCAGGAGATTTTTTGCAAGGCTCTTCTGCTGTTTTAGCCCAGGCTAAACATTCCTGCTCTACTCTCTCTGTTGCTGCTCAGCAGAGAGCGGGCACAGAGATGGTGGATTCAGCTGGTCTTTCAGGCAGGAAAAGAAGAGACAGCAATGTGTGTTGCAGAGTTGCAAAGCTCACTGTGTGCTGAAGATGATCAGTGGGAACTTTCTGGACTATCTCTTCTGCTGTTTCAGCAGAGTCCAAACGTAAGTGCTATATTCTGCTACTGCTCACAAAGAGCAAGCACAGGAGATGTATTATTCAATTGGACTTTCAGGTAGGCAAGTGAGAGGTGACAGCAATATGTGTTTCAGAGTTGTGAATCTCAATGTGTGCTGAAGATGCCCAGCAGTAGTTTCCATGCTGGCCCTTCGGCTGTGAAATTAGAATCCAAGCGCTCGTCCTCCCCTGTCACAACTGCTCTCGAAGCGAGAGAGCGCACCAGAAACGTTGGCTTGAAATGCACTTTTAGGAGATAAAGTGAGGAGTGACAGCAATGTGTGTTTCAGAGTTGCAAAGCTCACTGTGCGCTGAAGATGATCTGCAAGGACTTTCCCTCCCTGCCCTTCGGAACTGGGAGCGGATTCCAAGCGCTCGTGCTCACCTGCCTCTGCTGCACTGGAAACGAGAGTGGAGACCAGAAACGCTGGATTCAAATGCACTTTTAGGAGCTACAATGAGGAGTGACAACAGTGTGTGTGTCAAAGTTGTAAAGCTCAGTGTGTTGAAGAAGCACAAGAGCAGCCTTCAGGCCTGTCTCTTCCACTGCCTTACAGATTGCAGACATCCCTGCTCAGTCTGCTGCTCAGCAGAGTGCTGGCAACGGAGTTCTGGGATTGAAATGGTCTTTTAGGAGAAAGAGTGAAGAGTGACAGCAATGTTTGTGTCACAGTTTAAAGCTCACTGTGTGCTAAACATGATCAGGAGGAGCTTTTTTGCAAGGCTCTTCTGCTGTTTTAGCCCAGTCTAAACATTCCTGCTCTACTCTCTCTGTTGCTGCTCAGCAGAGAGTGGGCACAGAGATGTTGGAATCAATTGGTCTTTCAGGCAAGAAAAGGAGGAGTGACAGCAATGTGTGTTTCAGAATTGTAAAGCTCACTGTGCGCTGAAGATGCCCTGCAGGAGTTTCCCTGCTGGCCCTTCATCTGTGGGATTAGAGTCCAAGCGCTGCTCCTCCCCTGTCACAACTCCTCTCGAAACGAGAGAGCGCACCAGAAACTTTGGATTCAAATGCACTTTTAGGAGATAAAGTGAGGAGTGACAGCAATGTTTGTGTCACAGTTTAAAGCTCACTGTGTGCAAAACATGATCAAGCAGGAGATTTTTTTCAAGGCTCTTCTGCTGTTTTAGGCAGGTCTAAAAATTCCTGCTCTACTCTCTCTGTTGCTGCTCAGCAGAGAGCGGGCACAGAGATGGTGGATTCAGCTGGTCTTTCAGGCAAAAAGGGAGGAGTGACAGCAATGTGTGTTGCAGAGTTGCAAAGCTCGCTGTGCGCTGAAGATGATCAGTGGGAACTTTCTGGACTGTCTCTTCTGCTCTTTTAGCATTGGCTAAAGGTTCCTGCTCTACTCTCTCTGCTTCTGCCCAGCAGAGAAAGGGCACAGAGATTTTGGATTCAATTGGACTTTGAGGTAGGAAAGTGCGGAGCGAGAGCAATATATGTGTCACAGTTGCAAAGCTGACTGCGTGCTGAAGATGCCCTGCCGGAGCTTTCACTCCGGGCTCTTCGGCTGTGGGAGCAGAGGCCAAGAGATCGTGTTCACCTGTCACTGCTGCTGTTCAAACGAGAGAGGGCGGGAGAGACCATGGATTCAAACGGATTATTAGGAGATGAAGTGAGGAGTGACAGCAATGTGTGTTTCAGAGTTGCAAAGCTCACTGTGCGCTGAAGATGATCTGCAAGGACTTTCCCTCCCTGCCCTTCGGAACTGGGAGCGGATTCCAAGCGCTCGTGCTCACCTTCCTCTGCTGCTCTTGAAACGAGAGTGGAGACCAGAAACGCTGGATTCAAATGCACTTTTAGGAGCTACAATGAGGAGTGACAACAGTGTGTGTGTCACAGTTGTAAAGCTCAGTGTGTTGAAGAAGCACAAGAGCAGCCTTCAGGCCTGTCTCTTCCACTGCCTTACAGATTGCAGACATTCCTGCTCACTCTGCTGCTCAGCAGAGTGCTGGCAACGGAGTTCTTGGATTGAAATGGTCTTTTAGGAGAAAGAGTGAAGAGTGACAGCAATGTTTGTGTCACAGTTTAAAGCTCACTGTGTGCTAAACATGATCAGGAGGAGCTTTTTTGCAAGGCTCTTCTGCTGTTTTAGCCCAGTCTAAACATTCCTGCTCTACTCTCTCTGTTGCTGCTCAGCAGAGAGTGGGCACAGAGATGTTGGAATCAATTGGTCTTCCAGGCAGGAAAAGGAGTTACAGCAATGTGTGTTGCAGAATTGCAAAGCTCACTGTGTGCTGAAGATGCCCTGCAGGAGTTTCCCTGCTGGCCCTTCGTCTGTGGGATTAGAGTCCAAGCGCTGCTCCTCCCCTGTCACAACTCCTCTCGAAACGTGAGAGCGCACCAGAAACTTTGGATTCAAATGCACTTTTAGGAGATAAAGTGAGGAGTGACAGCAATGTTTGTGTCACAGTTTAAAGCTCACTGTGTGCAAAACATGATCAAGCAGGAGATTTTTTGCAAGGCTCTTCTGCTGTTTTAGCCCAGGCTAAAAATTCCTGCTCTACTCTCTCTGTTGCTGCTCAGCAGAGAGCGGGCATAGAGGTGTTGGAATCAATTGGTCTTTCAGGCAGGAAAAGAAGAGACAGCAATGTGTGTTGCAGAGTTGCAAAGCTCACTGTGTGCTGAAGATGATCAGTGGGAACTTTCTGGACTGTCTCTTCTGCTGTTTCAGCAGAGTCCAAACGTAAGTGCTATATTCTGCTACTGCTCACAAAGAGCAAGCACAGGAGATGTAGGATTCAATTGGACTTTCAGGTAGGAAAGTGAGAGGTGACAGCAATATGTGTTTCAGAGTTGTGAATCTCAATGTGTGCTGAAGATGCCCAGCAGTAGTTTCCATGCTGGCCCTTCGGCTGTGAAATTAGAATCCAAGCGCTCGTCCTCCCCTGTCACAACTGCTCTCGAAGCGAGAGAGCGCACCAGAAACGTTGGCTTGAAATGCACTTTTAGGAGATAAAGTGAGGAGTGACAGCAATGTTTGTGTCACAGTTTAAAGCTCACTGTGTGCAAAACATGATCAAGCAGGAGATTTTTTTCAAGGCTCTTCTGCTGTTTTAGGCAGGTCTAAAAATTCCTGCTCTACTCTCTCTGTTGCTGCTCAGCAGAGAGCGGGCACAGAGATGGTGGATTCAGCTGGTCTTTCAGGCAAAAAGGGAGGAGTGACAGCAATGTGTGTTGCAGAGTTGCAAAGCTCGCTGTGCGCTGAAGATGATCAGTGGGAACTTTCTGGACTGTCTCTTCTGCTCTTTTAGCATTGGCTAAAGGTTCCTGCTCTACTCTCTCTGCTTCTGCCCAGCAGAGAAAGGGCACAGAGATTTTGGATTCTATTGGACTTTGAGGTAGGAAAGTGCGGAGCGAGAGCAATATATGTGTCACAGTTGCAAAGCTGACTGCGTGCTGAAGATGCCCTGCCGGAGCTTTCACTCCGGGCTCTTCGGCTGTGGGAGCAGAGGCCAAGAGATCGTGTTCACCTGTCACTGCTGCTGTTCAAACGAGAGAGGGCGGGAGAGACCATGGATTCAAACGGATTATTAGGAGATGAAGTGAGGAGTGACAGCAATGTGTGTTTCAGAGTTGCAAAGCTCACTGTGCGCTGAAGATGATCTGCAAGGACTTTCCCTCCCTGCCCTTCGGAACTGGGAGCGGATTCCAAGCGCTCGTGCTCACCTTCCTCTGCTGCTCTTGAAACGAGAGTGGAGACCAGAAACGCTGGATTCAAATGCACTTTTAGGAGCTACAATGAGGAGTGACAACAGTGTGTGTGTCACAGTTGTAAAGCTCAGTGTGTTGAAGAAGCACAAGAGCAGCCTTCAGGCCTGTCTCTTCCACTGCCTTACAGATTGCAGACATTCCTGCTCACTCTGCTGCTCAGCAGAGTGCTGGCAACGGAGTTCTGGGATTGAAATGGTCTTTTAGGAGAAAGAGTGAAGAGTGACAGCAATGTTTGTGTCACAGTTTAAAGCTCACTGTGTGCTAAACATGATCAGGAGGAGCTTTTTTGCAAGGCTCTTCTGCTGTTTTAGCCCAGGCTAAACATTCCTGCTCTACTCTCTCTGTTGCTGCTCAGCAGAGAGTGGGCACAGAGATGTTGGAATCAATTGGTCTTCCAGGCAGGAAAAGGAGTTACAGCAATGTGTGTTGCAGAATTGCAAAGCTCACTGTGTGCTGAAGATGCCCTGCAGGAGTTTCCCTGCTGGCCCTTCGTCTGTGGGATTAGAGTCCAAGCGCTGCTCCTCCCCTGTCACAACTCCTCTCGAAACGTGAGAGCGCACCAGAAACTTTGGATTCAAATGCACTTTTAGGAGATAAAGTGAGGAGTGACAGCAATGTTTGTGTCACAGTTTAAAGCTCACTGTGTGCAAAACATGATCAAGCAGGAGATTTTTTGCAAGGCTCTTCTGCTGTTTTAGCCCAGGCTAAAAATTCCTGCTCTACTCTCTCTGTTGCTGCTCAGCAGAGAGCGGGCATAGAGGTGTTGGAATCAATTGGTCTTTCAGGCAGGAAAAGAAGAGACAGCAATGTGTGTTGCAGAGTTGCAAAGCTCACTGTGTGCTGAAGATGATCAGTGGGAACTTTCTGGACTGTCTCTTCTGCTGTTTCAGCAGAGTCCAAACGTAAGTGCTATATTCTGCTACTGCTCACAAAGAGCAAGCACAGGAGATGTAGGATTCAATTGGACTTTCAGGTAGGAAAGTGAGAGGTGACAGCAATATGTGTTTCAGAGTTGTGAATCTCAATGTGTGCTGAAGATGCCCAGCAGTAGTTTCCATGCTGGCCCTTCGGCTGTGAAATTAGAATCCAAGCGCTCGTCCTCCCCTGTCACAACTGCTCTCGAAGCAAGAGAGCGCACCAGAAACGTTGGCTTGAAATGCACTTTTAGGAGATAAAGTGAGGAGTGACAGCAATGTGTGTTTCAGAGTTGCAAAGCTCACTGTGCGCTGAAGATGATCTGCAAGGACTTTCCCTCCCTGCCCTTCGGAACTGGGAGCGGATTCCAAGCGCTCGTGCTCACCTGCCTCTGCTGCACTGGAAACGAGAGTGGAGACCAGAAACGCTGGATTCAAATGCACTTTTAGGAGCTACAATGAGGAGTGACAACAGTGTGTGTGTCACAGTTGTAAAGCTCAGTGTGTTGAAGAAGCACAAGAGCAGCCTTCAGGCCTGTCTCTTCCACTGCCTTACAGATTGCAGACATTCCTGCTCACTCTGCTGCTCAGCAGAGTGCTGGCAACGGAGTTCTTGGATTGAAATGGTCTTTTAGGAGAAAGAGTGAAGAGTGACAACAATGTTTGTGTCACAGTTTAAAGCTCACTGTGTGCTAAACATGATCAGGAGGAGCTTTTTTGCAAGGCTCTTCTGCTGTTTTAGCCCAATCTAAACATTCCTTCTCTCTGTTGCTGCTCAGCAGAGAGTGGGCACAGAGATGTTGGAATCAATTGGTCTTCCAGGCAGGAAAAGGAGTTACAGCAATGTGTGTTGCAGAATTGCAAAGCTCACTGTGTGCTGAAGATGCCCTGCAGGAGTTTCCCTGCTGGCCCTTCGTCTGTGGGATTAGAGTCCAAGCGCTGCTCCTCCCCTGTCACAACTCCTCTCGAAACGAGAGAGCGCACCAGAAACTTTGGATTCAAATGCACTTTTAGGAGATAAAGTGAGGAGTGACAGCAATGTTTGTGTCACAGTTTAAAGCTCACTGTGTGCAAAACATGATCAAGCAGGAGATTTTTTGCAAGGCTCTTCTGCTGTTTTAGCCCAGGCTAAACATTCCTGCTCTACTCTCTCTGTTGCTGCTCAGCAGAGAGCGGGCACAGAGATGGTGGATTCAGCTGGTCTTTCAGGCAGGAAAAGAAGAGACAGCAATGTGTGTTGCAGAGTTGCAAAGCTCACTGTGTGCTGAAGATGATCAGTGGGAACTTTCTGGACTATCTCTTCTGCTGTTTCAGCAGAGTCCAAACGTAAGTGCTATATTCTGCTACTGCTCACAAAGAGCAAGCACAGGAGATGTATTATTCAATTGGACTTTCAGGTAGGCAAGTGAGAGGTGACAGCAATATGTGTTTCAGAGTTGTGAATCTCAATGTGTGCTGAAGATGCCCAGCAGTAGTTTCCATGCTGGCCCTTCGGCTGTGAAATTAGAATCCAAGCGCTCGTCCTCCCCTGTCACAACTGCTCTCGAAGCGAGAGAGCGCACCAGAAACGTTGGCTTGAAATGCACTTTTAGGAGATAAAGTGAGGAGTGACAGCAATGTGTGTTTCAGAGTTGCAAAGCTCACTGTGCGCTGAAGATGATCTGCAAGGACTTTCCCTCCCTGCCCTTCGGAACTGGGAGCGGATTCCAAGCGCTCGTGCTCACCTGCCTCTGCTGCACTGGAAACGAGAGTGGAGACCAGAAACGCTGGATTCAAATGCACTTTTAGGAGCTACAATGAGGAGTGACAACAGTGTGTGTGTCACAGTTGTAAAGCTCAGTGTGTTGAAGAAGCACAAGAGCAGCCTTCAGGCCTGTCTCTTCCACTGCCTTACAGATTGCAGACATCCCTGCTCACTCTGCTGATCAGCAGAGTGCTGACAACGGAGTTCTTGGATTGAAATGGTCTTTTAGGAGAAAGAGTGAAGAGTGACAGCAATGTTTGTGTCACAGTTTAAAGCTCACTGTGTGCTAAACATGATCAGGAGGAGCTTTTTTGCAAGGCTCTTCTGCTGTTTTAGCCCAGTCTAAACATTCCTGCTCTACTCTCTCTGTTGCTGCTCAGCAGAGAGTGGGCACAGAGATGTTGGAATCAATAGGTCTTCCAGGCAGGAAAAGGAGGAGTGACAGCAATGTGTTTTGCAGAGTTGCAAAGCTCACTGTGTGCTGAAGATGCCCTGCAGGAGTTTCCCTGCTGGCCCTTCGTCTGTGGGATTAGAGTCCAAGCGCTGCTCCTCCCCTGTCACAACTCCTCTCCAAACGAGAGTGCGTACCAGAAACTTTGGATTCAAATGCACTTTTAGGAGATAAAGTGAGGAGTGACAGCAATGTTTGTGTCACAGTTTAAAGCTCACTGTGTGCAAAACATGATCAAGCAGGAGATTTTTTGCAAGGCTCTTCTGCTGTTTTAGCCCAGGCTAAACATTCCTGCTCAACTCTCTGTTGCTGCTCAGCAGAGAGTGGGCACAGAGGTGTTGGAATCAATTGGTCTTTCAGGCAGGAAAAGAAGTGACAGCAATGTGTGTTGCAGAGTTGCAAAGCTCGCTGTTCTCTGAAGATGATCAGTGGGAACTTTCTGGACTGTCTCTTCTGCTGTTTCTTCAGAGTCCAAACGTAAGTGCTATATTCTGCTACTGCTCACAAAGAGCAAGCACAGGAGATGTATTATTCAATTGGACTTTCAGGTAGGAAAGTGAGAGGTGACAGCAATATGTGTTTCAGAGTTGCGAAGCTCACTGGGTGCTGAAGATGCCCTGCAGGAGTTTCCATGCTGGCAATTCGTCTGTGAAATTAGAGTCCAAAAGCTCGTCCTCCCCTGCGACATCTGCTCTCGAAACGAGAGAGCGCACCATAAACTTTGCATTCAAATTCACTTTTAGGAGATAAAGTGAGGAGTGACAGCAATGTTTGTGTCACAGTTTAAAGCTCACTGTGTGCTAAACATGATCAGGAGGAGCTTTTTTGCAAGGCTCTTCTGCTGTTTTAGCCCAGTCTAAACATTCCTGCTCTACTCTCTCTGTTGCTGCTCAGCAGAGAGTGGGCACAGAGATGTTGGAATCAATTGGTCTTTCAGGCAAGAAAAGGAGGAGTGACAGCAATGTGTGTTTCAGAATTGTAAAGCTCACTGTGCGCTGAAGATGCCCTGCAGGAGTTTCCCTGCTGGCCCTTCGTCTGTGGGATTAGAGTCCAAGCGCTGCTCCTCCCCTGTCACAACTCCTCTCCAAACGAGAGAGCGCACCAGAAACTTTGGATTCAAATGCACTTTTAGGAGATAAAGTGAGGAGTGACAGCAATGTTTGTGTCACAGTTTAAAGCTCACTGTGTGCAAAACATGATCAAGCAGGAGATTTTTTGCAAGGCTCTTCTGCTGTTTTAGGCAGGTCTAAAAATTCCTGCTCTACTCTCTCTGTTGCTGCTCAGCAGAGAGCGGGCACAGAGATGGTGGATTCAGCTGGTCTTTCAGGCAAAAAGGGAGGAGTGACAGCAATGTGTGTTGCAGAGTTGCAAAGCTCGCTGTGCGCTGAAGATGATCAGTGGGAACTTTCTGGACTGTCTCTTCTGCTCTTTTAGCATTGGCTAAAGGTTCCTGCTCTACTCTCTCTGCTTCTGCCCAGCAGAGAAAGGGCACAGAGATTTTGGATTCAATTGGACTTTGAGGTAGGAAAGTGCGGAGCGAGAGCAATATATGTGTCACAGTTGCAAAGCTGACTGCGTGCTGAAGATGCCCTGCCGGAGCTTTCACTCCGGGCTCTTCGGCTGTGGGAGCAGAGGCCAAGAGATCGTGTTCACCTGTCACTGCTGCTGTTCAAACGAGAGAGGGCGGGAGAGACCATGGATTCAAACGGATTATTAGGAGATGAAGTGAGGAGTGACAGCAATGTGTGTTTCAGAGTTGCAAAGCTCACTGTGCGCTGAAGATGATCTGCAAGGACTTTCCCTCCCTGCCCTTCGGAACTGGGAGCGGATTCCAAGCGCTCGTGCTCACCTTCCTCTGCTGCTCTTGAAACGAGAGTGGAGACCAGAAACGCTGGATTCAAATGCACTTTTAGGAGCTACAATGAGGAGTGACAACAGTGTGTGTGTCACAGTTGTAAAGCTCAGTGTGTTGAAGAAGCACAAGAGCAGCCTTCAGGCCTGTCTCTTCCACTGCCTTACAGATTGCAGACATTCCTGCTCACTCTGCTGCTCAGCAGAGTGCTGGCAACGGAGTTCTTGGATTGAAATGGTCTTTTAGGAGAAAGAGTGAAGAGTGACAGCAATGTTTGTGTCACAGTTTAAAGCTCACTGTGTGCTAAACATGATCAGGAGGAGCTTTTTTGCAAGGCTCTTCTGCTGTTTTAGCCCAGTCTAAACATTCCTGCTCTCTGTTGCTGCTCAGCAGAGAGTGGGCACAGAGATGTTGGAATCAATTGGTCTTCCAGGCAGGAAAAGGAGTTACAGCAATGTGTGTTGCAGAATTGCAAAGCTCACTGTGTGCTGAAGATGCCCTGCAGGAGTTTCCCTGCTGGCCCTTCGTCTGTGGGATTAGAGTCCAAGCGCTGCTCCTCCCCTGTCACAACTCCTCTCGAAACGTGAGGGCGCACCAGAAACTTTGGATTCAAATGCACTTTTAGGAGATAAAGTGAGGAGTGACATCAATGTTTGTGTCACAGTTTAAAGCTCACTGTGTGCAAAACATGATCAAGCAGGAGATTTTTTGCAAGGCTCTTCTGCTGTTTTAGCCCAGGCTAAAAATTCCTGCTCTACTCTCTCTGTTGCTGCTCAGCAGAGAGCGGGCACAGAGGTGTTGGAATCAATTGGTCTTTCAGGCAGGAAAAGAAGAGACAGCAATGTGTGTTGCAGAGTTGCAAAGCTCACTGTGTGCTGAAGATGATCAGTGGGAACTTTCTGGACTGTCTCTTCTGCTGTTTCAGCAGAGTCCAAACGTAAGTGCTATATTCTGCTACTGCTCACAAAGAGCAAGCACAGGAGATGTATTATTCAATTGGACTTTCAGGTAGGAAAGTGAGAGGTGACAGCAATATGTGTTTCAGAGTTGTGAATCTCAATGTGTGCTGAAGATGCCCAGCAGTAGTTTCCATGCTGGCCCTTCGGCTGTGAAATTAGAATCCAAGCGCTCGTCCTCCCCTGTCACAACTGCTCTCGAAGCGAGAGAGCGCACCAGAAACGTTGGCTTGAAATGCACTTTTAGGAGATAAAGTGAGGAGTGACAGCAATGTGTGTTTCAGAGTTGCAAAGCTCACTGTGCGCTGAAGATGATCTGCAAGGACTTTCCCTCCCTGCCCTTCGGAACTGGGAGCGGATTCCAAGCGCTCGTGCTCACCTGCCTCTGCTGCACTGGAAACGAGAGTGGAGACCAGAAACGCTGGATTCAAATGCACTTTTAGGAGCTACAATGAGGAGTGACAACAGTGTGTGTGTCACAGTTGTAAAGCTCAGTGTGTTGAAGAAGCACAAGAGCAGCCTTCAGGCCTGTCTCTTCCACTGCCTTACAGATTGCAGACATCCCTGCTCACTCTGCTGCTCAGCAGAGTGCTGGCAACGGAGTTCTGGGATTGAAATGGTCTTTTAGGAGAAAGAGTGAAGAGTGACAGCAATGTTTGTGTCACAGTTTAAAGCTCACTGTGTGCTAAACATGATCAGGAGGAGATTTTTTGCAAGGCTCTTCTGCTGTTTTAGCCCAGGCTAAACATTCCTGCTCAACTCTCTGTTGCTGCTCAGCAGAGAGTGGGCACAGAGGTGTTGGAATCAATTGGTCTTTCAGGCAGGAAAAGAAGTGACAGCAATGTGTGTTGCAGAGTTGCAAAGCTCGCTGTTCTCTGAAGATGATCAGTGGGAACTTTCTGGACTGTCTCTTCTGCTGTTTCTTCAGAGTCCAAACGTAAGTGCTATATTCTGCTACTGCTCACAAAGAGCAAGCACAGGAGATGTATTATTCAATTGGACTTTCAGGTAGGAAAGTGAGAGGTGACAGCAATATGTGTTTCAGAGTTGCGAAGCTCACTGGGTGCTGAAGATGCCCTGCAGGAGTTTCCATGCTGGCAATTCGTCTGTGAAATTAGAGTCCAAAAGCTCGTCCTCCCCTGCGACATCTGCTCTCGAAACGAGAGAGCGCACCATAAACTTTGCATTCAAATTCACTTTTAGGAGATAAAGTGAGGAGTGACAGCAATGTTTGTGTCACAGTTTAAAGCTCACTGTGTGCTAAACATGATCAGGAGGAGCTTTTTTGCAAGGCTCTTCTGCTGTTTTAGCCCAGTCTAAACATTCCTGCTCTACTCTCTCTGTTGCTGCTCAGCAGAGAGTGGGCACAGAGATGTTGGAATCAATTGGTCTTTCAGGCAAGAAAAGGAGGAGTGACAGCAATGTGTGTTTCAGAATTGTAAAGCTCACTGTGCGCTGAAGATGCCCTGCAGGAGTTTCCCTGCTGGCCCTTCGTCTGTGGGATTAGAGTCCAAGCGCTGCTCCTCCCCTGTCACAACTCCTCTCCAAACGAGAGAGCGCACCAGAAACTTTGGATTCAAATGCACTTTTAGGAGATAAAGTGAGGAGTGACAGCAATGTTTGTGTCACAGTTTAAAGCTCACTGTGTGCAAAACATGATCAAGCAGGAGATTTTTTGCAAGGCTCTTCTGCTGTTTTAGGCAGGTCTAAAAATTCCTGCTCTACTCTCTCTGTTGCTGCTCAGCAGAGAGCGGGCACAGAGATGGTGGATTCAGCTGGTCTTTCAGGCAAAAAGGGAGGAGTGACAGCAATGTGTGTTGCAGAGTTGCAAAGCTCGCTGTGCGCTGAAGATGATCAGTGGGAACTTTCTGGACTGTCTCTTCTGCTCTTTTAGCATTGGCTAAAGGTTCCTGCTCTACTCTCTCTGCTTCTGCCCAGCAGAGAAAGGGCACAGAGATTTTGGATTCAATTGGACTTTGAGGTAGGAAAGTGCGGAGCGAGAGCAATATATGTGTCACAGTTGCAAAGCTGACTGCGTGCTGAAGATGCCCTGCCGGAGCTTTCACTCCGGGCTCTTCGGCTGTGGGAGCAGAGGCCAAGAGATCGTGTTCACCTGTCACTGCTGCTGTTCAAACGAGAGAGGGCGGGAGAGACCATGGATTCAAACGGATTATTAGGAGATGAAGTGAGGAGTGACAGCAATGTGTGTTTCAGAGTTGCAAAGCTCACTGTGCGCTGAAGATGATCTGCAAGGACTTTCCCTCCCTGCCCTTCGGAACTGGGAGCGGATTCCAAGCGCTCGTGCTCACCTTCCTCTGCTGCTCTTGAAACGAGAGTGGAGACCAGAAACGCTGGATTCAAATGCACTTTTAGGAGCTACAATGAGGAGTGACAACAGTGTGTGTGTCACAGTTGTAAAGCTCAGTGTGTTGAAGAAGCACAAGAGCAGCCTTCAGGCCTGTCTCTTCCACTGCCTTACAGATTGCAGACATTCCTGCTCACTCTGCTGCTCAGCAGAGTGCTGGCAACGGAGTTCTTGGATTGAAATGGTCTTTTAGGAGAAAGAGTGAAGAGTGACAGCAATGTTTGTGTCACAGTTTAAAGCTCACTGTGTGCTAAACATGATCAGGAGGAGCTTTTTTGCAAGGCTCTTCTGCTGTTTTAGCCCAATCTAAACATTCCTTCTCTCTGTTGCTGCTCAGCAGAGAGTGGGCACAGAGATGTTGGAATCAATTGGTCTTCCAGGCAGGAAAAGGAGTTACAGCAATGTGTGTTGCAGAATTGCAAAGCTCACTGTGTGCTGAAGATGCCCTGCAGGAGTTTCCCTGCTGGCCCTTCGTCTGTGGGATTAGAGTCCAAGCGCTGCTCCTCCCCTGTCACAACTCCTCTCGAAACGAGAGAGCGCACCAGAAACTTTGGATTCAAATGCACTTTCAGGAGATAAAGTGAGGAGTGACAGCAATGTTTGTGTCACAGTTTAAAGCTCACTGTGTGCAAAACATGATCAAGCAGGAGATTTTTTGCAAGGCTCTTCTGCTGTTTTAGCCCAGGCTAAACATTCCTGCTCTACTCTCTCTGTTGCTGCTCAGCAGAGAGCGGGCACAGAGATGGTGGATTCAGCTGGTCTTTCAGGCAGGAAAAGAAGAGACAGCAATGTGTGTTGCAGAGTTGCAAAGCTCACTGTGTGCTGAAGATGATCAGTGGGAACTTTCTGGACTGTCTCTTCTGCTGTTTCAGCAGAGTCCAAACGTAAGTGCTATATTCTGCTACTGCTCACAAAGAGCAAGCACAGGAGATGTATTATTCAATTGGACTTTCAGGTAGGAAAGTGAGAGGTGACAGCAATATGTGTTTCAGAGTTGTGAATCTCAATGTGTGCTGAAGATGCCCAGCAGTAGTTTCCATGCTGGCCCTTCGGCTGTGAAATTAGAATCCAAGCGCTCGTCCTCCCCTGTCACAACTGCTCTCGAAGCGAGAGAGCGCACCAGAAACGTTGGCTTGAAATGCACTTTTAGGAGATAAAGTGAGGAGTGACAGCAATGTGTGTTTCAGAGTTGCAAAGCTCACTGTGCGCTGAAGATGATCTGCAAGGACTTTCCCTCCCTGCCCTTCGGAACTGGGAGCGGATTCCAAGCGCTCGTGCTCACCTGCCTCTGCTGCACTGGAAACGAGAGTGGAGACCAGAAACGCTGGATTCAAATGCACTTTTAGGAGCTACAATGAGGAGTGACAACAGTGTGTGTGTCACAGTTGTAAAGCTCAGTGTGTTGAAGAAGCACAAGAGCAGCCTTCAGGCCTGTCTCTTCCACTGCCTTACAGATTGCAGACATCCCTGCTCACTCTGCTGCTCAGCAGAGTGCTGGCAACGGAGTTCTGGGATTGAAATGGTCTTTTAGGAGAAAGAGTGAAGAGTGACAGCAATGTTTGTGTCACAGTTTAAAGCTCACTGTGTGCTAAACATGATCAGGAGGAGCTTTTTTGCAAGGCTCTTCTGCTGTTTTAGCCCAGTCTAAACATTCCTGCTCTACTCTCTCTGTTGCTGCTCAGCAGAGAGTGGGCACAGAGATGTTGGAATCAATTGGTCTTTCAGGCAAGAAAAGGAGGAGTGACAGCAATGTGTGTTTCAGAATTGTAAAGCTCACTGTGTGCTGAAGATGCCCTGCAGGAGTTTCCCTGCTGGCCCTTCGTCTGTGGGATTAGAGTCCAAGCGCTGCTCCTCCCCTGTCACAACTCCTCTCCAAACGAGAGAGCGCACCAGAAACTTTGGATTCAAATGCACTTTTAGGAGATAAAGTGAGGAGTGACAGCAATGTTTGTGTCACAGTTTAAAGCTCACTGTGTGCAAAACATGATCAAGCAGGAGATTTTTTTCAAGGCTCTTCTGCTGTTTTAGGCAGGTCTAAAAATTCCTGCTCTACTCTCTCTGTTGCTGCTCAGCAGAGAGCGGGCACAGAGATGGTGGATTCAGCTGGTCTTTCAGGCAAAAAGGGAGGAGTGACAGCAATGTGTGTTGCAGAGTTGCAAAGCTCGCTGTGCGCTGAAGATGATCAGTGGGAACTTTCTGGACTGTCTCTTCTGCTCTTTTAGCATTGGCTAAAGGTTCCTGCTCTACTCTCTCTGCTTCTGCCCAGCAGAGAAAGGGCACAGAGATTTTGGATTCAATTGGACTTTGAGGTAGGAAAGTGCGGAGCGAGAGCAATATATGTGTCACAGTTGCAAAGCTGACTGCGTGCTGAAGATGCCCTGCCGGAGCTTTCACTCCGGGCTCTTCGGCTGTGGGAGCAGAGGCCAAGAGATCGTGTTCACCTGTCACTGCTGCTGTTCAAACGAGAGAGGGCGGGAGAGACCATGGATTCAAACGGATTATTAGGAGATGAAGTGAGGAGTGACAGCAATGTGTGTTTCAGAGTTGCAAAGCTCACTGTGCGCTGAAGATGATCTGCAAGGACTTTCCCTCCCTGCCCTTCGGAACTGGGAGCGGATTCCAAGCGCTCGTGCTCACCTTCCTCTGCTGCTCTTGAAACGAGAGTGGAGACCAGAAACGCTGGATTCAAATGCACTTTTAGGAGCTACAATGAGGAGTGACAACAGTGTGTGTGTCACAGTTGTAAAGCTCAGTGTGTTGAAGAAGCACAAGAGCAGCCTTCAGGCCTGTCTCTTCCACTGCCTTACAGATTGCAGACATTCCTGCTCACTCTGCTGCTCAGCAGAGTGCTGGCAACGGAGTTCTTGGATTGAAATGGTGTTTTAGGAGAAAGAGTGAAGAGTGACAGCAATGTTTGTGTCACAGTTTAAAGCTCACTGTGTGCTAAACATGATCAGGAGGAGCTTTTTTGCAAGGCTCTTCTGCTGTTTTAGCCCAGTCTAAACATTCCTGCTCTACTCTCTCTGTTGCTGCTCAGCAGAGAGTGGGCACTGAGATGTTGGAATCAATTGGTCTTCCATGCAGGAAAAGGAGTTACAGCAATGTGTGTTGCAGAATTGCAAAGCTCACTGTGTGCTGAAGATGCCCTGCAGGAGTTTCCCTGCTGGCCCTTCGTCTGTGGGATTAGAGTCCAAGCGCTGCTCCTCCCCTGTCACAACTCCTCTCGAAACGTGAGAGCGCACCAGAAACTTTGGATTCAAATGCACTTTTAGGAGATAAAGTGAGGAGTGACATCAATATTTGTGTCACAGTTTAAAGCTCACTGTGTGCAAAACATGATCAAGCAGGAGATTTTTTGCAAGGCTCTTCTGCTGTTTTAGCCCAGGCTAAACATTCCTGCTCTACTCTCTCTGTTGCTGCTCAGCAGAGAGCGGGCACAGAGATGGTGGATTCAGCTGGTCTTTCAGGCAGGAAAAGATGAGACAGCAATGTGTGTTGCAGAGTTGCAAAGCTCACTGTGTGCTGAAGATGATCAGTGGGAACTTTCTGGACTGTCTCTTCTGCTGTTTCAGCAGAGTCCAAACGTAAGTGCTACATTCTGCTACTGCTCACAAAGAGCAAGCACAGGAGATGTATTATTCAATTGGACTTTCAGGTAGGAAAGTGAGAGGTGACAGCAATATGTGTTTCAGAGTTGTGAATCTCAATGTGTGCTGAAGATGCCCAGCAGTAGTTTCCATGCTGGCCCTTCGGCTGTGAAATTAGAATCCAAGCGCTCGTCCTCCCCTGTCACAACTGCTCTCGAAGCGAGAGAGCGCACCAGAAACGTTGGCTTGAAATGCACTTTTAGGAGATAAAGTGAGGAGTGACAGCAATGTGTGTTTCAGAGTTGCAAAGCTCACTGTGCGCTGAAGATGATCTGCAAGGACTTTCCCTCCCTGCCCTTCGGAACTGGGAGCGGATTCCAAGCGCTCGTGCTCACCTGCCTCTGCTGCACTGGAAACGAGAGTGGAGACCAGAAACGCTGGATTCAAATGCACTTTTAGGAGCTACAATGAGGAGTGACAACAGTGTGTGTGTCACAGTTGTAAAGCTCAGTGTGTTGAAGAAGCACAAGAGCAGCCTTCAGGCCTGTCTCTTCCACTGCCTTACAGATTGCAGACATTCCTGCTCACTCTGCTGCTCAGCAGAGTGCTGGCAACGGAGTTCTTGGATTGAAATGGTCTTTTAGGAGAAAGAGTGAAGAGTGACAGCAATGTTTGTGTCACAGTTTAAAGCTCACTGTGTGCTAAACATGATCAGGAGGAGCTTTTTTGCAAGGCTCTTCTGCTGTTTTAGCCCAGTCTAAACATTCCTGCTCTACTCTCTCTGTTGCTGCTCAGCAGAGAGTGGGCACAGAGATGTTGGAATCAATTGGTCTTCCAGGCAGGAAAAGGAGTTACAGCAATGTGTGTTGCAGAATTGCAAAGCTCACTGTGTGCTGAAGATGCCCTGCAGGAGTTTCCCTGCTGGCCCTTCGTCTGTGGGATTAGAGTCCAAGCGCTGCTCCTCCCCTGTCACAACTCCTCTCGAAACGTGAGAGCGCACCAGAAACTTTGGATTCAAATGCACTTTTAGGAGATAAAGTGAGGAGTGACAGCAATGTTTGTGTCACAGTTTAAAGCTCACTGTGTGCAAAACATGATCAAGCAGGAGATTTTTTGCAAGGCTCTTCTGCTGTTTTAGCCCAGGCTAAACATTCCTGCTCAACTCTCTGTTGCTGCTCAGCAGAGAGTGGGCACAGAGATGTTGGAATCAATTGGTCTTTCAGGCAGGAAAAGAAGTGACAGCAATGTGTGTTGCAGAGTTGCAAAGCTCGCTGTTCGCTGAAGATGATCAGTGGGAACTTTCTGGACTGTCTCTTCTGCTGTTTCTTCAGAGTCCAAACGTAAGTGCTATATTCTGCTACTGCTCACAAAGAGCAAGCACAGGAGATGTATTATTCAATTGGACTTTCAGGTAGGAAAGTGAGAGGTGACAGCAATATGTGTTTCAGAGTTGCGAAGCTCACTGGGTGCTGAAGATGCCCTGCAGGAGTTTCCATGCTGGCAATTCGTCTGTGAAATTAGAGTCCAAACGCTCGTCCTCCCCTGCGACATCTGCTCTCGAAACGAGAGAGCGCACCATAAACTTTGCAATCAAATTCACTTTTAGGAGATAAAGTGAGGAGTGACAGCAATGTTTGTGTCACAGTTTGAAGCTCTCTGAGTGCAAAACATTATCAAGCAGGAGATTTTTTGCAAGGCTCTTCTGCTGTTTTAGCCCAGTCTAAACATTCCTGCTCTGCTCTCTCTGTTGTTGCTCAGCAGAGAGCGGGCACAGAGATGGTGAATTCAGTTGGTCTTTCAGGCAGGAAAGGGAGGAGTGACAGCAATGTGTGTTGCAGAGTTGCAAAGCTCACTGTGTGCTGAAGACGATCAGTGGGAACTTTCTGGACTGTCTCTTCTGCTGTTTCAGCAGAGTCCAAACGTAAGTGCTATATTCTGCTACTGCTCACAAAGAGCAAGCACAGGAGATGTATTATTCAATTGGACTTTCAGGTAGGAAAGTGAGAGGTGACAGCAATATGTGTTTCAGAGTTGCGAATCTCAATGTGTGCTGAAGATGCCCAGCAGTAGTTTCCATGCTGGCCCTTCGGCTGTGAAATTAGAATCCAAGCGCTCGTCCTCCCCTGTCACAACTGCTCTCGAAGCGAGAGAGCGCACCAGAAACGTTGGCTTGAAATGCACTTTTAGGAGATAAAGTGAGGAGTGACAGCAATGTGTGTTTCAGAGTTGCAAAGCTCACTGTGCGCTGAAGATGATCTGCAAGGACTTTCCCTCCCTGCCCTTCGGAACTGGGAGCGGATTCCAAGCGCTCGTGCTCACCTGCCTCTGCTGCACTGGAAACGAGAGTGGAGACCAGAAACGCTGGATTCAAATGCACTTTTAGGAGCTACAATGAGGAGTGACAACAGTGTGTGTGTCAAAGTTGTAAAGCTCAGTGTGTTGAAGAAGCACAAGAGCAGCCTTCAGCCTGTCTCTTCCACTGCCTTACAGATTGCAGACATCCCTGCTCACTCTGCTGCTCAGCAGAGTGCTGGCAATGGAGTTCTTGGATTGAAATGGTCTTTTAGGAGAAAGAGTGAAGAGTGACAGCAATGTTTGTGTCACAGTTTAAAGCACACTGTGTGCTAAACATGATCAGGAGGAGCTTTTTTGCTAGGCTCTTCTGCTGTTTTAGCCCAGTCTAAACATTCCTTCTCTCTGTTGCTGCTCAGCAGAGAGTGGGCACAGAGATGTTGGAATCAATTGGTCTTCCAGGCAGGAGAAGGAGGAGTTACAGCAATGTGTTTTGCAGAGTTGCAAAGCTCACTGTGTGCTGAAGATGCCCTGCAGGAGTTTCCCTGCTGGCCCTTCGTCTGTGGGATTAGAGTCCAAGCGCTGCTCCTCCCCTGTCACAACTCCTCTCGAAACGTGAGAGCGCACCAGAAACTTTGGATTCAAATGCACTTTTAGGAGATAAAGTGAGGAGTGACAGCAATGTTTGTGTCACAGTTTAAAGCTCACTGTGTGCAAAACATGATCAAGCAGGAGATTTTTTGCAAGGCTCTTCTGCTGTTTTAGCCCAGGCTAAACATTCCTGCTCTACTATCTCTGTTGCTGCTCAGCAGAGAGCGGGCACAGAGATGGTGGATTCAGCTGGTCTTTCAGGCAGGAAAAGAAGAGACAGCAATGTGTGTTGCAGAGTTGCAAAGCTCACTGTGTGCTGAAGATGATCAGTGGGAACTTTCTGGACTGTCTCTTCTGCTGTTTCAGCAGAGTCCAAACGTAAGTGCTATATTCTGCTACTGCTCACAAAGAGCAAGCACAGGAGATGTATTATTCAATTGGACTTTCAGGTAGGAAAGTGAGAGGTGACAGCAATATGTGTTTCAGAGTTGCGAATCTCAATGTGTGCTGAAGATGCCCAGCAGTAGTTTCCATGCTGGCCCTTCGGCTGTGAAATTAGAATCCAAGCGCTCGTCCTCCCCTGTCACAACTGCTCTCGAAGCGAGAGAGCGCACCAGAAACGTTGGCTTGAAATGCACTTTTAGGAGATAAAGTGAGGAGTGACAGCAATGTGTGTTTCAGAGTTGCAAAGCTCACTGTGCGCTGAAGATGATCTGCAAGGACTTTCCCTCCCTGCCCTTCGGAACTGGGAGCGGATTCCAAGCGCTCGTGCTCACCTGCCTCTGGTGCACTGGAAACGAGAGTGGAGACCAGAAACGCTGGATTCAAATGCACTTTTAGGAGCTACAATGAGGAGTGACAACAGTGTGTGTGTCAAAGTTGTAAAGCTCAGTGTGTTGAAGAAGCACAAGAGCAGCCTTCAGCCTGTCTCTTCCACTGCCTTACAGATTGCAGACATCCCTGCTCACTCTGCTGCTCAGCAGAGTGCTGGCAATGGAGTTCTTGGATTGAAATGGTCTTTTAGGAGAAAGTGTGAAGAGTGACAGCAATGTTTGTGTCACAGTTTAAAGCACACTGTGTGCTAAACATGATCAGGAGGAGCTTTTTTGCTAGGCTCTTCTGCTGTTTTAGCCCAGTCTAAACATTCCTTCTCTCTGTTGCTGCTCAGCAGAGAGTGGGCACAGAGATGTTGGAATCAATTGGTCTTCCAGGCAGGAGAAGGAGGAGTTACAGCAATGTGTTTTGCAGAGTTGCAAAGCTCACTGTGTGCTGAAGATGCCCTGCAGGAGTTTCCCTGCTGGCCCTTCGTCTGTGGGATTAGAGTCCAAGCGCTGCTCCTCCCTGTCACAACTCCTCTCGAAACGTGAGAGCGCACCAGAAACTTTGGATTCAAATGCACTTTTAGGAGATAAAGTGAGGAGTGACAGCAATGTTTGTGTCACAGTT
The DNA here is from genome assembly GCF_037157495.1 of Lathamus discolor. Taxonomy (NCBI): domain Eukaryota; kingdom Metazoa; phylum Chordata; class Aves; order Psittaciformes; family Psittacidae; genus Lathamus; species Lathamus discolor. Next base: position 19,251,159 of record NC_088908.1, on the reverse strand, counting down.
TAAAGCTCACTGTGTGCAAAACATGATCAAGCAGGAGATTTTTTGCAAGGCTCTTCTGCTGTTTTAGCCCAGGCTAAACATTCCTGCTCTACTCTCTCTGTTGCTGCTCAGCAGAGAGCGGGCACAGAGATGGTGGATTCAGCTGGTCTTTCAGGCAGGAAAAGAAGAGACAGCAATGTGTGTTGCAGAGTTGCAAAGCTCACTGTGTGCTGAAGATGATCAGTGGGAACTTTCTGGACTGTCTCTTCTGCTGTTTCAGCAGAGTCCAAACGTAAGTGCTATATTCTGCTACTGCTCACAAAGAGCAAGCACAGGAGATGTATTATTCAATTGGACTTTCAGGTAGGAAAGTGAGAGGTGACAGCAATATGTGTTTCAGAGTTGCGAATCTCAATGTGTGCTGAAGATGCCCAGCAGTAGTTTCCATGCTGGCCCTTCGGCTGTGAAATTAGAATCCAAGCGCTCGTCCTCCCCTGTCACAACTGCTCTCGAAGCGAGAGAGCGCACCAGAAACGTTGGCTTGAAATGCACTTTTAGGAGATAAAGTGAGGAGTGACAGCAATGTGTGTTTCAGAGTTGCAAAGCTCACTGTGCGCTGAAGATGATCTGCAAGGACTTTCCCTCCCTGCCCTTCGGAACTGGGAGCGGATTCCAAGCGCTCGTGCTCACCTGCCTCTGGTGCACTGGAAACGAGAGTGGAGACCAGAAACGCTGGATTCAAATGCACTTTTAGGAGCTACAATGAGGAGTGACAACAGTGTGTGTGTCAAAGTTGTAAAGCTCAGTGTGTTGAAGAAGCACAAGAGCAGCCTTCAGCCTGTCTCTTCCACTGCCTTACAGATTGCAGACATCCCTGCTCACTCTGCTGCTCAGCAGAGTGCTGGCAATGGAGTTCTTGGATTGAAATGGTCTTTTAGGAGAAAGTGTGAAGAGTGACAGCAATGTTTGTGTCACAGTTTAAAGCACACTGTGTGCTAAACATGATCAGGAGGAGCTTTTTTGCTAGGCTCTTCTGCTGTTTTAGCCCAGTCTAAACATTCCTTCTCTCTGTTGCTGCTCAGCAGAGAGTGGGCACAGAGATGTTGGAATCAATTGGTCTTCCAGGCAGGAGAAGGAGGAGTTACAGCAATGTGTTTTGCAGAGTTGCAAAGCTCACTGTGTGCTGAAGATGCCCTGCAGGAGTTTCCCTGCTGGCCCTTCGTCTGTGGGATTAGAGTCCAAGCGCTGCTCCTCCCTGTCACAACTCCTCTCGAAACGTGAGAGCGCACCAGAAACTTTGGATTCAAATGCACTTTTAGGAGATAAAGTGAGGAGTGACAGCAATGTTTGTGTCACAGTTTAAAGCTCACTGTGTGCAAAACATGATCAAGCAGGAGATTTTTTGCAAGGCTCTTCTGCTGTTTTAGCCCAGGCTAAACATTCCTGCTCTACTCTCTCTGTTGCTGCTCAGCAGAGAGCGGGCACAGAGATGGTGGATTCAGCTGGTCTTTCAGGCAGGAAAAGAAGAGACAGCAATGTGTGTTGCAGAGTTGCAAAGCTCACTGTGTGCTGAAGATGATCAGTGGGAACTTTCTGGACTGTCTCTTCTGCTGTTTCAGCAGAGTCCAAACGTAAGTGCTATATTCTGCTACTGCTCACAAAGAGCAAGCACAGGAGATGTATTATTCAAATGGACGTTCAGGTAGGAAAGTGAGAGGTGACAGCAATATGTGTTTCAGAGTTGCGAATCTCAATGTGTGCTGAAGATGCCCAGCAGTAGTTTCCATGCTGGCCCTTCGGCTGTGAAATTAGAATCCAAGCGCTCGTCCTCCCCTGTCACAACTGCTCTCGAAGCGAGAGAGCGCACCAGAAACGTTGGCTTGAAATGCACTTTTAGGAGATAAAGTGAGGAGTGACAGCAATGTGTGTTTCAGAGTTGCAAAGCTCACTGTGCGCTGAAGATGATCTGCAAGGACTTTCCCTCCCTGCCCTTCGGAACTGGGAGCGGATTCCAAGCGCTCGTGCTCACCTGCCTCTGCTGCACTGGAAACGAGAGTGGAGACCAGAAACGCTGGATTCAAATGCACTTTTAGGAGCTACAATGAGGAGTGACAACAGTGTGTGTGTCAAAATTGTAAAGCTCAGTGTTTTGAAGAAGCACAAGAGCAGCCTTCAGCCTGTCTCTTCCACTGCCTTACAGATTGCAGACATCCCTGCTCACTCTGCTGCTCAGCAGAGTGCTGGCAACGGAGTTCTTGGATTGAAATGGTCTTTTAGGAGAAAGAGTGAAGAGTGACAGCAATGTTTGTGTCACAGTTTAAAGCACACTGTGTGCTAAACATGATCAGGAGGAGCTTTTTTGCTAGGCTCTTCTGCTGTTTTAGCCCAGTCTAAACATTCCTTCTCTCTGTTGCTGCTCAGCAGAGAGTGGGCACAGAGATGTTGGAATCAATTGGTCTTCCAGGCAGGAGAAGGAGGAGTTACAGCAATGTGTTTTGCAGAGTTGCAAAGCTCACTGTGTGCTGAAGATGCCCTGCAGGAGTTTCCCTGCTGGCCCTTCGTCTGTGGGATTAGAGTCCAAGCGCTGCTCCTCCCCTGTCACAACTCCTCTCGAAACGTGAGAGCGCACCAGAAACTTTGGATTCAAATGCACTTTTAGGAGATAAAGTGAGGAGTGACAGCAATGTTTGTGTCACAGTTTAAAGCTCACTGTGTGCAAAACATGATCAAGCAGGAGATTTTTTGCAAGGCTCTTCTGCTGTTTTAGCCCAGGCTAAACATTCCTGCTCTACTCTCTCTGTTGCTGCTCAGCAGAGAGCGGGCACAGAGATGGTGGATTCAGCTGGTCTTTCAGGCAGGAAAAGAAGAGACAGCAATGTGTGTTGCAGAGTTGCAAAGCTCACTGTGTGCTGAAGATGATCAGTGGGAACTTTCTGGACTGTCTCTTCTGCTGTTTCAGCAGAGTCCAAACGTAAGTGCTATATTCTGCTACTGCTCACAAAGAGCAAGCACAGGAGATGTATTATTCAATTGGACTTTCAGGTAGGAAAGTGAGAGGTGACAGCAATATGTGTTTCAGAGTTGTGAATCTCAATGTGTGCTGAAGATGCCCAGCAGTAGTTTCCATGCTGGCCCTTCGGCTGTGAAATTAGAATCCAAGCGCTCGTCCTCCCCTGTCACAACTGCTCTCGAAGCGAGAGAGCGCACCAGAAACGTTGGCTTGAAATGCACTTTTAGGAGATAAAGTGAGGAGTGACAGCAATGTGTGTTTCAGAGTTGCAAAGCTCACTGTGCGCTGAAGATGATCTGCAAGGACTTTCCCTCCCTGCCCTTCGGAACTGGGAGCGGATTCCAAGCGCTCGTGCTCACCTGCCTCTGCTGCACTGGAAACGAGAGTGGAGACCAGAAACGCTGGATTCAAATGCACTTTTAGGAGCTACAATGAGGAGTGACAACAGTGTGTGTGTCACAGTTGTAAAGCTCAGTGTGTTGAAGAAGCACAAGAGCAGCCTTCAGGCCTGTCTCTTCCACTGCCTTACAGATTGCAGACATTCCTGCTCACTCTGCTGCTCAGCAGAGTGCTGGCAACGGAGTTCTTGGTTTGAAATGGTCTTTTAGGAGAAAGAGTGAAGAGTGACAGCAATGTTTGTGTCACAGTTTAAAGCTCACTGTGTGCTAAACATGATCAGGAGGAGCTTTTTTGCAAGGCTCTTCTGCTGTTTTAGCCCAGTCTAAACATTCCTGCTCTCTGTTGCTGCTCAGCAGAGAGTGGGCACAGAGATGTTGGAATCAATTGGTCTTCCAGGCAGGAAAAGGAGGAGTTACAGCAATGTGTGTTGCAGAATTGCAAAGCTCACTGTGTGCTGAAGATGCCCTGCAGGAGTTTCCCTGCTGGCCCTTCGTCTGTGGGATTAGAGTCCAAGCGCTGCTCCTCCCCTGTCACAACTCCTCTCGAAACGAGAGAGCGCACCAGAAACTTTGGATTCAAATGCACTTTTAGGAGATAAAGTGAGGAGTGACAGCAATGTTTGTGTCACAGTTTAAAGCTCACTGTGTGCAAAACATGATCAAGCAGGAGATTTTTTTCAAGGCTCTTCTGCTGTTTTAGGCAGGTCTAAAAATTCCTGCTCTACTCTCTCTGTTGCTGCTCAGCAGAGAGCGGGCACAGAGATGGTGGATTCAGCTGGTCTTTCAGGCAAAAAGGGAGGAGTGACAGCAATGTGTGTTGCAGAGTTGCAAAGCTCGCTGTGCGCTGAAGATGATCAGTGGGAACTTTCTGGACTGTCTCTTCTGCTCTTTTAGCATTGGCTAAAGGTTCCTGCTCTACTCTGCTTCTGCCCAGCAGAGAAAGGGCACAGAGATTTTGGATTCAATTGGACTTTGAGGTAGGAAAGTGCGGAGCGAGAGCAATATATGTGTCACAGTTGCAAAGCTGACTGCGTGCTGAAGATGCCCTGCCGGAGCTTTCACTCCGGGCTCTTCGGCTGTGGGAGCAGAGGCCAAGAGATCGTGTTCACCTGTCACTGCTGCTGTTCAAACGAGAGAGGGCGGGAGAGACCATGGATTCAAACGGATTATTAGGAGATGAAGTGAGGAGTGACAGCAATGTGTGTTTCAGAGTTGCAAAGCTCACTGTGCGCTGAAGATGATCTGCAAGGACTTTCCCTCCCTGCCCTTCGGAACTGGGAGCGGATTCCAAGCGCTCGTGCTCACCTTCCTCTGCTGCTCTTGAAACGAGAGTGGAGACCAGAAACGCTGGATTCAAATGCACTTTTAGGAGCTACAATGAGGAGTGACAACAGTGTGTGTGTCACAGTTGTAAAGCTCAGTGTGTTGAAGAAGCACAAGAGCAGCCTTCAGGCCTGTCTCTTCCACTGCCTTACAGATTGCAGACATTCCTGCTCACTCTGCTGCTCAGCAGAGTGCTGGCAACGGAGTTCTTGGATTGAAATGGTCTTTTAGGAGAAAGAGTGAAGAGTGACAGCAATGTTTGTGTCACAGTTTAAAGCTCACTGTGTGCTAAACATGATCAGGAGGAGCTTTTTTGCAAGGCTCTTCTGCTGTTTTAGCCCAGTCTAAACATTCCTGCTCTCTGTTGCTGCTCAGCAGAGAGTGGGCACAGAGATGTTGGAATCAATTGGTCTTCCAGGCAAGAAAAGGAGGAGTGACAGCAATGTGTGTTGCAGAATTGCAAAGCTCACTGTGTGCTGAAGATGCCCTGCAGGAGTTTCCCTGCTGGCCCTTCGTCTGTGGGATTAGAGTCCAAGCGCTGCTCCTCCCCTGTCACAACTCCTCTCCAAACGAGAGAGCGCACCAGAAACTTTGGATTCAAATGCACTTTCAGGAGATAAAGTGAGGAGTGACAGCAATGTTTGTGTCACAGTTTAAAGCTCACTGTGTGCAAAACATGATCAAGCAGGAGATTTTTTGCAAGGCTCTTCTGCTGTTTTAGGCAGGTCTAAAAATTCCTGCTCTACTCTCTCTGTTGCTGCTCAGCAGAGAGCGGGCACAGAGATGGTGGATTCAGCTGGTCTTTCAGGCAAAAAGGGAGGAGTGACAGCAATGTGTGTTGCAGAGTTGCAAAGCTCGCTGTGCGCTGAAGATGATCAGTGGGAACTTTCTGGACTGTCTCTTCTGCTCTTTTAGCATTGGCTAAAGGTTCCTGCTCTACTCTCTCTGCTTCTGCCCAGCAGAGAAAGGGCACAGAGATTTTGGATTCAATTGGACTTTGAGGTAGGAAAGTGCGGAGCGAGAGCAATATATGTGTCACAGTTGCAAAGCTGACTGCGTGCTGAAGATGCCCTGCCGGAGCTTTCACTCCGGGCTCTTCGGCTGTGGGAGCAGAGGCCAAGAGATCGTGTTCACCTGTCACTGCTGCTGTTCAAACGAGAGAGGGCGGGAGAGACCATGGATTCAAACGGATTATTAGGAGATGAAGTGAGGAGTGACAGCAATGTGTGTTTCAGAGTTGCAAAGCTCACTGTGCGCTGAAGATGATCTGCAAGGACTTTCCCTCCCTGCCCTTCGGAACTGGGAGCGGATTCCAAGCGCTCGTGCTCACCTTCCTCTGCTGCTCTTGAAACGAGAGTGGAGACCAGAAACGCTGGATTCAAATGCACTTTTAGGAGCTACAATGAGGAGTGACAACAGTGTGTGTGTCACAGTTGTAAAGCTCAGTGTGTTGAAGAAGCACAAGAGCAGCCTTCAGGCCTGTCTCTTCCACTGCCTTACAGATTGCAGACATTCCTGCTCACTCTGCTGCTCAGCAGAGTGCTGGCAACGGAGTTCTTGGATTGAAATGGTCTTTTAGGAGAAAGAGTGAAGAGTGACAGCAATGTTTGTGTCACAGTTTAAAGCTCACTGTGTGCTAAACATGATCAGGAGGAGCTTTTTTGCAAGGCTCTTCTGCTGTTTTAGCCCAGTCTAAACATTCCTGCTCTCTGTTGCTGCTCAGCAGAGAGTGGGCACAGAGATGTTGGAATCAATTGGTCTTCCAGGCAAGAAAAGGAGGAGTGACAGCAATGTGTGTTGCAGAATTGCAAAGCTCACTGTGTGCTGAAGATGCCCTGCAGGAGTTTCCCTGCTGGCCCTTCGTCTGTGGGATTAGAGTCCAAGCGCTGCTCCTCCCCTGTCACAACTCCTCTCCAAACGAGAGAGCGCACCAGAAACTTTGGATTCAAATGCACTTTCAGGAGATAAAGTGAGGAGTGACAGCAATGTTTGTGTCACAGTTTAAAGCTCACTGTGTGCAAAACATGATCAAGCAGGAGATTTTTTGCAAGGCTCTTCTGCTGTTTTAGGCAGGTCTAAAAATTCCTGCTCTACTCTCTCTGTTGCTGCTCAGCAGAGAGCGGGCACAGAGATGGTGGATTCAGCTGGTCTTTCAGGCAAAAAGGGAGGAGTGACAGCAATGTGTGTTGCAGAGTTGCAAAGCTCGCTGTGCGCTGAAGATGATCAGTGGGAACTTTCTGGACTGTCTCTTCTGCTCTTTTAGCATTGGCTAAAGGTTCCTGCTCTACTCTCTCTGCTTCTGCCCAGCAGAGAAAGGGCACAGAGATTTTGGATTCAATTGGACTTTGAGGTAGGAAAGTGCGGAGCGAGAGCAATATATGTGTCACAGTTGCAAAGCTGACTGCGTGCTGAAGATGCCCTGCCGGAGCTTTCACTCCGGGCTCTTCGGCTGTGGGAGCAGAGGCCAAGAGATCGTGTTCACCTGTCACTGCTGCTGTTCAAACGAGAGAGGGCGGGAGAGACCATGGATTCAAACGGATTATTAGGAGATGAAGTGAGGAGTGACAGCAATGTGTGTTTCAGAGTTGCAAAGCTCACTGTGCGCTGAAGATGATCTGCAAGGACTTTCCCTCCCTGCCCTTCGGAACTGGGAGCGGATTCCAAGCGCTCGTGCTCACCTTCCTCTGCTGCTCTTGAAACGAGAGTGGAGACCAGAAACGCTGGATTCAAATGCACTTTTAGGAGCTACAATGAGGAGTGACAACAGTGTGTGTGTCACAGTTGTAAAGCTCAGTGTGTTGAAGAAGCACAAGAGCAGCCTTCAGGCCTGTCTCTTCCACTGCCTTACAGATTGCAGACATTCCTGCTCACTCTGCTGCTCAGCAGAGTGCTGGCAACGGAGTTCTTGGATTGAAATGGTCTTTTAGGAGAAAGTGAAGAGTGACAGCAATGTTTGTGTCACAGTTTAAAGCTCACTGTGTGCTAAACATGATCAGGAGGAGCTTTTTTGTAAGGCTCTTCTGCTGTTTTAGCCCAGTCTAAACATTCCTGCTCTCTGTTGCTGCTCAGCAGAGAGTGGGCACAGAGATGTTGGAATCAATTGGTCTTCCAGGCAGGAGAAGGAGGAGTTACAGCAATGTGTTTTGCAGAGTTGCAAAGCTCACTGTGTGCTGAAGATGCCCTGCAGGAGTTTCCCTGCTGGCCCTTCGTCTGTGGGATTAGAGTCCAAGCGCTGCTCCTCCCCTGTCACAACTCCTCTCGAAACGTGAGAGCGCACCAGAAACTTTGGATTCAAATGCACTTTTAGGAGATAAAGTGAGGAGTGACAGCAATGTTTGTGTCACAGTTTAAAGCTCACTGTGTGCAAAACATGATCAAGCAGGAGATTTTTTGCAAGGCTCTTCTGCTGTTTTAGCCCAGGCTAAACATTCCTGCTCTACTCTCTCTGTTGCTGCTCAGCAGAGAGCGGGCACAGAGATGGTGGATTCAGCTGGTCTTTCAGGCAGGAAAAGAAGAGACAGCAATGTGTGTTGCAGAGTTGCAAAGCTCACTGTGTGCTGAAGATGATCAGTGGGAACTTTCTGGACTGTCTCTTCTGCTGTTTCAGCAGAGTCCAAACGTAAGTGCTATATTCTGCTACTGCTCACAAAGAGCAAGCACAGGAGATGTATTATTCAATTGGACTTTCAGGTAGGAAAGTGAGAGGTGACAGCAATATGTGTTTCAGAGTTGTGAATCTCAATGTGTGCTGAAGATGCCCAGCAGTAGTTTCCATGCTGGCCCTTCGGCTGTGAAATTAGAATCCAAGCGCTCGTCCTCCCCTGTCACAACTGCTCTCGAAGCGAGAGAGCGCACCAGAAACGTTGGCTTGAAATGCACTTTTAGGAGATAAAGTGAGGAGTGACAGCAATGTGTGTTTCAGAGTTGCAAAGCTCACTGTGCGCTGAAGATGATCTGCAAGGACTTTCCCTCCCTGCCCTTCGGAACTGGGAGCGGATTCCAAGCGCTCGTGCTCACCTGCCTCTGCTGCACTGGAAACGAGAGTGGAGACCAGAAACGCTGGATTCAAATGCACTTTTAGGAGCTACAATGAGGAGTGACAACAGTGTGTGTGTCACAGTTGTAAAGCTCAGTGTGTTGAAGAAGCACAAGAGCAGCCTTCAGGCCTGTCTCTTCCACTGCCTTACAGATTGCAGACATTCCTGCTCACTCTGCTGCTCAGCAGAGTGCTGGCAACGGAGTTCTTGGTTTGAAATGGTCTTTTAGGAGAAAGAGTGAAGAGTGACAGCAATGTTTGTGTCACAGTTTAAAGCTCACTGTGTGCTAAACATGATCAGGAGGAGCTTTTTTGCAAGGCTCTTCTGCTGTTTTAGCCCAGTCTAAACATTCCTGCTCTCTGTTGCTGCTCAGCAGAGAGTGGGCACAGAGATGTTGGAATCAATTGGTCTTCCAGGCAGGAAAAGGAGGAGTTACAGCAATGTGTGTTGCAGAATTGCAAAGCTCACTGTGTGCTGAAGATGCCCTGCAGGAGTTTCCCTGCTGGCCCTTCGTCTGTGGGATTAGAGTCCAAGCGCTGCTCCTCCCCTGTCACAACTCCTCTCGAAACGAGAGAGCGCACCAGAAACTTTGGATTCAAATGCACTTTTAGGAGATAAAGTGAGGAGTGACAGCAATGTTTGTGTCACAGTTTAAAGCTCACTGTGTGCAAAACATGATCAAGCAGGAGATTTTTTTCAAGGCTCTTCTGCTGTTTTAGGCAGGTCTAAAAATTCCTGCTCTACTCTCTCTGTTGCTGCTCAGCAGAGAGCGGGCACAGAGATGGTGGATTCAGCTGGTCTTTCAGGCAAAAAGGGAGGAGTGACAGCAATGTGTGTTGCAGAGTTGCAAAGCTCGCTGTGCGCTGAAGATGATCAGTGGGAACTTTCTGGACTGTCTCTTCTGCTCTTTTAGCATTGGCTAAAGGTTCCTGCTCTACTCTGCTTCTGCCCAGCAGAGAAAGGGCACAGAGATTTTGGATTCAATTGGACTTTGAGGTAGGAAAGTGCGGAGCGAGAGCAATATATGTGTCACAGTTGCAAAGCTGACTGCGTGCTGAAGATGCCCTGCCGGAGCTTTCACTCCGGGCTCTTCGGCTGTGGGAGCAGAGGCCAAGAGATCGTGTTCACCTGTCACTGCTGCTGTTCAAACGAGAGAGGGCGGGAGAGACCATGGATTCAAACGGATTATTAGGAGATGAAGTGAGGAGTGACAGCAATGTGTGTTTCAGAGTTGCAAAGCTCACTGTGCGCTGAAGATGATCTGCAAGGACTTTCCCTCCCTGCCCTTCGGAACTGGGAGCGGATTCCAAGCGCTCGTGCTCACCTTCCTCTGCTGCTCTTGAAACGAGAGTGGAGACCAGAAACGCTGGATTCAAATGCACTTTTAGGAGCTACAATGAGGAGTGACAACAGTGTGTGTGTCACAGTTGTAAAGCTCAGTGTGTTGAAGAAGCACAAGAGCAGCCTTCAGGCCTGTCTCTTCCACTGCCTTACAGATTGCAGACATTCCTGCTCACTCTGCTGCTCAGCAGAGTGCTGGCAACGGAGTTCTTGGATTGAAATGGTCTTTTAGGAGAAAGAGTGAAGAGTGACAGCAATGTTTGTGTCACAGTTTAAAGCTCACTGTGTGCTAAACATGATCAGGAGGAGCTTTTTTGCAAGGCTCTTCTGCTGTTTTAGCCCAGTCTAAACATTCCTGCTCTCTGTTGCTGCTCAGCAGAGAGTGGGCACAGAGATGTTGGAATCAATTGGTCTTCCAGGCAAGAAAAGGAGGAGTGACAGCAATGTGTGTTGCAGAATTGCAAAGCTCACTGTGTGCTGAAGATGCCCTGCAGGAGTTTCCCTGCTGGCCCTTCGTCTGTGGGATTAGAGTCCAAGCGCTGCTCCTCCCCTGTCACAACTCCTCTCCAAACGAGAGAGCGCACCAGAAACTTTGGATTCAAATGCACTTTCAGGAGATAAAGTGAGGAGTGACAGCAATGTTTGTGTCACAGTTTAAAGCTCACTGTGTGCAAAACATGATCAAGCAGGAGATTTTTTGCAAGGCTCTTCTGCTGTTTTAGGCAGGTCTAAAAATTCCTGCTCTACTCTCTCTGTTGCTGCTCAGCAGAGAGCGGGCACAGAGATGGTGGATTCAGCTGGTCTTTCAGGCAAAAAGGGAGGAGTGACAGCAATGTGTGTTGCAGAGTTGCAAAGCTCGCTGTGCGCTGAAGATGATCAGTGGGAACTTTCTGGACTGTCTCTTCTGCTCTTTTAGCATTGGCTAAAGGTTCCTGCTCTACTCTCTCTGCTTCTGCCCAGCAGAGAAAGGGCACAGAGATTTTGGATTCAATTGGACTTTGAGGTAGGAAAGTGCGGAGCGAGAGCAATATATGTGTCACAGTTGCAAAGCTGACTGCGTGCTGAAGATGCCCTGCCGGAGCTTTCACTCCGGGCTCTTCGGCTGTGGGAGCAGAGGCCAAGAGATCGTGTTCACCTGTCACTGCTGCTGTTCAAACGAGAGAGGGCGGGAGAGACCATGGATTCAAACGGATTATTAGGAGATGAAGTGAGGAGTGACAGCAATGTGTGTTTCAGAGTTGCAAAGCTCACTGTGCGCTGAAGATGATCTGCAAGGACTTTCCCTCCCTGCCCTTCGGAACTGGGAGCGGATTCCAAGCGCTCGTGCTCACCTTCCTCTGCTGCTCTTGAAACGAGAGTGGAGACCAGAAACGCTGGATTCAAATGCACTTTTAGGAGCTACAATGAGGAGTGACAACAGTGTGTGTGTCACAGTTGTAAAGCTCAGTGTGTTGAAGAAGCACAAGAGCAGCCTTCAGGCCTGTCTCTTCCACTGCCTTACAGATTGCAGACATTCCTGCTCACTCTGCTGCTCAGCAGAGTGCTGGCAACGGAGTTCTTGGATTGAAATGGTCTTTTAGGAGAAAGTGAAGAGTGACAGCAATGTTTGTGTCACAGTTTAAAGCTCACTGTGTGCTAAACATGATCAGGAGGAGCTTTTTTGTAAGGCTCTTCTGCTGTTTTAGCCCAGTCTAAACATTCCTGCTCTCTGTTGCTGCTCAGCAGAGAGTGGGCACAGAGATGTTGGAATCAATTGGTCTTCCAGGCAGGAAAAGGAGGAGTTACAGCAATGTGTGTTGCAGAATTGCAAAGCTCACTGTGTGCTGAAGATGCCCTGCAGGAGTTTCCCTGCTGGCCCTTCATCTGTGGGATTAGAGTCCAAGCGCTGCTCCTCCCCTGTCACAACTCCTCTCGAAACGAGAGAGCGCACCAGAAACTTTGGATTCAAATGCACTTTCAGGAGATAAAGTGAGGAGTGACAGCAATGTTTGTGTCACAGTTTAAAGCTCACTGTGTGCAAAACATGATCAAGCAGGAGATTTTTTGCAAGGCTCTTCTGCTGTTTTAGGCAGGTCTAAAAATTCCTGCTCTACTCTCTCTGTTGCTGCTCAGCAGAGAGCGGGCACAGAGATGGTGGATTCAGCTGGTCTTTCAGGCAAAAAGGGAGGAGTGACAGCAATGTGTGTTGCAGAGTTGCAAAGCTCGCTGTGCGCTGAAGATGATCAGTGGGAACTTTCTGGACTGTCTCTTCTGCTCTTTTAGCATTGGCTAAAGGTTCCTGCTCTACTCTCTCTGCTTCTGCCCAGCAGAGAAAGGGCACAGAGATTTTGGATTCAATTGGACTTTGAGGTAGGAAAGTGCGGAGCGAGAGCAATATATGTGTCACAGTTGCAAAGCTGACTGCGTGCTGAAGATGCCCTGCCGGAGCTTTCACTCCGGGCTCTTCGGCTGTGGGAGCAGAGGCCAAGAGATCGTGTTCACCTGTCACTGCTGCTGTTCAAACGAGAGAGGGCGGGAGAGACCATGGATTCAAACGGATTATTAGGAGATGAAGTGAGGAGTGACAGCAATGTGTGTTTCAGAGTTGCAAAGCTCACTGTGCGCTGAAGATGATCTGCAAGGACTTTCCCTCCCTGCCCTTCGGAACTGGGAGCGGATTCCAAGCGCTCGTGCTCACCTTCCTCTGCTGCTCTTGAAACGAGAGTGGAGACCAGAAACGCTGGATTCAAATGCACTTTTAGGAGCTACAATGAGGAGTGACAACAGTGTGTGTGTCACAGTTGTAAAGCTCAGTGTGTTGAAGAAGCACAAGAGCAGCCTTCAGGCCTGTCTCTTCCACTGCCTTACAGATTGCAGACATTCCTGCTCACTCTGCTGCTCAGCAGAGTGCTGGCAACGGAGTTCTTGGATTGAAATGGTCTTTTAGGAGAAAGTGAAGAGTGACAGCAATGTTTGTGTCACAGTTTAAAGCTCACTGTGTGCTAAACATGATCAGGAGGAGCTTTTTTGCAAGGCTCTTCTGCTGTTTTAGCCCAGTCTAAACATTCCTGCTCTCTGTTGCTGCTCAGCAGAGAGTGGGCACAGAGATGTTGGAATCAATTGGTCTTCCAGGCAGGAAAAGGAGGAGTTACAGCAATGTGTGTTGCAGAATTGCAAAGCTCACTGTGTGCTGAAGATGCCCTGCAGGAGTTTCCCTGCTGGCCCTTCATCTGTGGGATTAGAGTCCAAGCGCTGCTCCTCCCCTGTCACAACTCCTCTCGAAACGAGAGAGCGCACCAGAAACTTTGGATTCAAATGCACTTTTAGGAGATAAAGTGAGGAGTGACAGCAATGTTTGTGTCACAGTTTAAAGCTCACTGTGTGCAAAACATGATCAAGCAGGAGATATTTTGCAAGGCTCTTCTGCTGTTTTAGGCAGGTCTAAAAATTCCTGCTCTACTCTCTCTGTTGCTGCTCAGCAGAGAGCGGGCACAGAGATGGTGGATTCAGCTGGTCTTTCAGGCAAAAAGGGAGGAGTGACAGCAATGTGTGTTGCAGAGTTGCAAAGCTCGCTGTGCGCTGAAGATGATCAGTGGGAACTTTCTGGACTGTCTCTTCTGCTCTTTTAGCATTGGCTAAAGGTTCCTGCTCTACTCTCTCTGCTTCTGCCCAGCAGAGAAAGGGCACAGAGATTTTGGATTCAATTGGACTTTGAGGTAGGAAAGTGCGGAGCGAGAGCAATATATGTGTCACAGTTGCAAAGCTGACTGCGTGCTGAAGATGCCCTGCCGGAGCTTTCACTCCGGGCTCTTCGGCTGTGGGAGCAGAGGCCAAGAGATCGTGTTCACCTGTCACTGCTGCTGTTCAAACGAGAGAGGGCGGGAGAGACCATGGATTCAAACGGATTATTAGGAGATGAAGTGAGGAGTGACAGCAATGTGTGTTTCAGAGTTGCAAAGCTCACTGTGCGCTGAAGATGATCTGCAAGGACTTTCCCTCCCTGCCCTTCGGAACTGGGAGCGGATTCCAAGCGCTCGTGCTCACCTTCCTCTGCTGCTCTTGAAACGAGAGTGGAGACCAGAAACGCTGGATTCAAATGCACTTTTAGGAGCTACAATGAGGAGTGACAACAGTGTGTGTGTCACAGTTGTAAAGCTCAGTGTGTTGAAGAAGCACAAGAGCAGCCTTCAGGCCTGTCTCTTCCACTGCCTTACAGATTGCAGACATTCCTGCTCACTCTGCTGCTCAGCAGAGTGCTGGCAACGGAGTTCTTGGATTGAAATGGTCTTTTAGGAGAAAGAGTGAAGAGTGACAGCAATGTTTGTGTCACAGTTTAAAGCTCACTGTGTGCTAAACATGATCAGGAGGAGCTTTTTTGCAAGGCTCTTCTGCTGTTTTAGCCCAATCTAAACATTCCTTCTCTCTGTTGCTGCTCAGCAGAGAGTGGGCACAGAGATGTTGGAATCAATTGGTCTTCCAGGCAGGAAAAGGAGGAGTTACAGCAATGTGTGTTGCAGAATTGCAAAGCTCATTGTGTGCTGAAGATGCCCTGCAGGAGTTTCCCTGCTGGCCCTTCCTCTGTGGGTTTAGAGTCCAAGCGCTGCTCCTCCCCTGTCACAACTCCTCTCGAAACGTGAGAGCGCACCAGAAACTTTGGATTCAAATGCACTTTTAGGAGATAAAGTGAGGAGTGACAGCAATGTTTGTGTCACAGTTTAAAGCTCACTGTGTGCAAAACATGATCAAGCAGGAGATTTTTTGCAAGGCTCTTCTGCTGTTTTAGGCAGGTCTAAAAATTCCTGCTCTACTCTCTCTGTTGCTGCTCAGCAGAGAGCGGGCACAGAGATGGTGGATTCAGCTGGTCTTTCAGGCAAAAAGGGAGGAGTGACAGCAATGTGTGTTGCAGTGTTGCAAAGCTCGCTGTGCGCTGAAGATGATCAGTGGGAACTTTCTGGACTGTCTCTTCTGCTCTTTTAGCATTGGCTAAAGGTTCCTGCTCTACTCTGCTTCTGCCCAGCAGAGAAAGGGCACAGAGATTTTGGATTCAATTGGACTTTGAGGTAGGAAAGTGCGGAGCGAGAGCAATATATGTGTCACAGTTGCAAAGCTGACTGCGTGCTGAAGATGCCCTGCCGGAGCTTTCACTCCGGGCTCTTCGGCTGTGGGAGCAGAGGCCAAGAGATCGTGTTCACCTGTCACTGCTGCTGTTCAAACGAGAGAGGGCGGGAGAGACCATGGATTCAAACGGATTATTAGGAGATGAAGTGAAGAGTGACAGCAATGTGTGTTTCAGAGTTGCAAAGCTCACTGTGCGCTGAAGATGATCTGCAAGGACTTTCCCTCCCTGCCCTTCGGAACTGGGAGCGGATTCCAAGCGCTCGTGCTCACCTTCCTCTGCTGCTCTTGAAACGAGAGTGGAGACCAGAAACGCTGGATTCAAATGCACTTTTAGGAGCTACAATGAGGAGTGACAACAGTGTGTGTGTCACAGTTGTAAAGCTCAGTGTCTTGAAGAAGCACAAGAGCAGCCTTCAGGCCTGTCTCTTCCACTGCCTTACAGATTGCAGACATTCCTGCTCACTCTGCTGCTCAGCAGAGTGCTGGCAACGGAGTTCTTGGATTGAAATGGTCTTTTAGGAGAAAGAGTGAAGAGTGACAGCAATGTTTGTGTCACAGTTTAAAGCTCACTGTGTGCTAAACATGATCAGGAGGAGCTTTTTTGCAAGGCTCTTCTGCTGTTTTAGCCCAATCTAAACATTCCTTCTCTCTGTTGCTGCTCAGCAGAGAGTGGGCACAGAGATGTTGGAATCAATTGGTCTTCCAGGCAGGAAAAGGAGTTACAGCAATGTGTGTTGCAGAATTGCAAAGCTCACTGTGTGCTGAAGATGCCCTGCAGGAGTTTCCCTGCTGGCCCTTCGTCTGTGGGATTAGAGTCCAAGCGCTGCTCCTCCCCTGTCACAACTCCTCTCGAAACGTGAGAGCGCACCAGAAACTTTGGATTCAAATGCACTTTTAGGAGATAAAGTGAGGAGTGACAGCAATGTTTGTGTCACAGTTTAAAGCTCACTGTGTGCAAAACATGATCAAGCAGGAGATTTTTTGCAAGGCTCTTCTGCTGTTTTAGCCCAGGCTAAACATTCCTGCTCTACTCTCTCTGTTGCTGCTCAGCAGAGAGCGGGCACAGAGGTGTTGGAATCAATTGGTCTTTCAGAAAGGAAAAGAAGTGACAGCAATGTGTGTTGCAGAGTTGCAAAGCTCACTGTGCGCTGAAGATGATCATTGGGAACTTTCTGGACTGTCTCTTCTGCTGTTTCTTCTGAAACACACATTGCTGTCACTCCTCCTTTTCTTGCCTGAAAGACCAATTGATTCCAACATCTCTGTGCCCACTCTCTGCTGAGCAGCAACAGAGAGAGTAGAGCAGGAATGTTTAGACTGGGCTAAAACAGCAGAAGAGCCTTGCAGAAAAGCTCCTCCTGATCATGTTTAGCACACAGTGAGCTTTAAACTGTGACACAAACATTGGTGTCACTCTTCACTCTTTCTCCTAAAAGACCATTTCAATCCCAGAACTCCGTTGCCAGCACTCTGCTGAGCAGCAGAGTGAGCAGGGATGTCTGCAATCTGTAAGGCAGTGGAAGAGACAGGCCTGAAGGCTGCTCTTGTGCTTCTTCAACACACTGAGCTTTACAACTTTGACACACACACTGTTGTCACTCCTCATTGTAGCTCCTAAAAGTGCATTTGAATCCAGCGTTTCTGGTCTCCACTCTCGTTTCCAGTGCAGCAGAGGCAGATGAGCACGAGCGCTTGGAATCAGCTCCCAGTTCCGAAGGGCAGGGAGGGAAAGTCCTTGCAGATCATCTTCAGCGCACAGTGAGCTTTGCAACTCTGAAACACACATTGCTGTCACTCCTCACTTTATCTCCTAAAAGTGCATTTCAAACCAACGTTCCTGGTGCGCTCTCTCGCTTCGAGAGCAGTTGTGACAGGGGAGGACGAGCGCTTGGATTCTAATTTCCCAGCCGAAGGGCCAGCATGGAAACTACTGCTGGGCATCTTCAGCACACATTGAGATTCACAACTCTGAAACACATATTGCTGTCACCTCTCCTACCTGAAAGTCCAATTGAATAATACATCTCCTGTGCTTGCTCTTTGTGAGCAGTAGCAGAATATAGCACTTACGTTTGGACTCTGCTGAAACAGCAGAAGAGACAGTCCAGAAAGTTCCCACTGATCATCTTCAGCACACAGTGAGCTTTGCAACTCTGCAACACACATTGCTGTCTCTTCTTTTCCTGCCTGAAAGACCAGCTGAATCCACCATCTCTGTGCCCGCTCTCTGCTGAGCAGCAACAGAGAGAGTAGAGCAGGAATGTTTAGCCTGGGCTAAAACAGCAGAAGAGCCTTGCAAAAAATCTCCTGCTTGATCATGTTTTGCACACAGTGAGCTTTAAACTGTGACACAAACATTGCTGTCACTCCTCACTTTATCTCCTAAAAGTGCATTTGAATCCAAAGTTTCTGGTGCGCTCTCACGTTTCGAGAGGAGTTGTGACAGGGGAGGAGCAGCGCTTGGACTCTAATCCCACAGACGAAGGGCCAGCAGGGAAACTCCTGCAGGGCATCTTCAGCACACAGTGAGCTTTGCAATTCTGCAACACACATTGCTGTAACTCCTTTTCCTGCCTGGAAGACCAATTGATTCCAACATCTCTGTGCCCACTCTCTGCTGAGCAGCAACAGAGAGAAGGAATGTTTAGATTGGGCTAAAACAGCAGAAGAGCCTTGCAAAAAAGCTCCTCCTGATCATGTTTAGCACACAGTGAGCTTTAAACTGTGACACAAACATTGCTGTCACTCTTCACTCTTTCTCCTAAAAGACCATTTCAATCCAAGAACTCCGTTGCCAGCACTCTGCTGAGCAGCAGAGTGAGCAGGAATGTCTGCAATCTGTAAGGCAGTGGAAGAGACAGGCCTGAAGGCTGCTCTTGTGCTTCTTCAACACACTGAGCTTTACAACTGTGACACACACACTGTTGGCACTCCTCATTGTAGCTCCTAAAAGTGCATTTGAATCCAGCGTTTCTGGTCTCCACTCTCGTTTCAAGAGCAGCAGAGGAAGGTGAGCACGAGCGCTTGGAATCCACTCCCAGTTCCGAAGGGCAGGGAGGGAAAGTCCTTGCAGATCATCTTCAGCGCACAGTGAGCTTTGCAACTCTGAAACACACATTGCTGTCACTCCTCACTTCATCTCCTAATAATCCGTTTGAATCCATGGTCTCTCCCGCCCTCTCTCGTTTGAACAGCAGCAGTGACAGGTGAACACGATCTCTTGGCCTCTGCTCCCACAGCCGAAGAGCCCGGAGTGAAAGCTCCGGCAGGGCATCTTCAGCACGCAGTCAGCTTTGCAACTGTGACACATATATTGCTCTCGCTCCGCACTTTCCTACCTCAAAGTCCAATTGAATCCAAAATCTCTGTGCCCTTTCTCTGCTGGGCAGAAGCAGAGAGAGTAGAGCAGGAACCTTTAGCCAATGCTAAAAGAGCAGAAGAGACAGTCCAGAAAGTTCCCACTGATCATCTTCAGCGCACAGCGAGCTTTGCAACTCTGCAACACACATTGCTGTCACTCCTCCCTTTTTGCCTGAAAGACCAGCTGAATCCACCATCTCCGTGCCCGCTCTCTGCTGAGCAGCAACAGAGAGAGTAGAGCAGGAATTTTTAGACCTGCCTAAAACAGCAGAAGAGCCTTGAAAAAAATCTCCTGCTTGATCATGTTTTGCACACAGTGAGCTTTAAACTGTGACACAAACATTGCTGTCACTCCTCACTTTATCTCCTAAAAGTGCATTTGAATCCAAAGTTTCTGGTGCGCTCTCTCGTTTCGAGAGGAGTTGTGACAGGGGAGGAGCAGCGCTTGGACTCTAATCCCACAGATGAAGGGCCAGCAGGGAAACTCCTGCAGGGCATCTTCAGCGCACAGTGAGCTTTACAATTCTGAAACACACATTGCTGTCACTCCTCCTTTTCTTGCCTGAAAGACCAATTGATTCCAACATCTCTGTGCCCACTCTCTGCTGAGCAGCAACAGAGAGAGTAGAGCAGGAATGTTTAGACTGGGCTAAAACAGCAGAAGAGCCTTGCAAAAAAGCTCCTCCTGATCATGTTTAGCACACAGTGAGCTTTAAACTGTGACACAAACATTGGTGTCACTCTTCACTCTTTCTCCTAAAAGACCATTTCAATCCCAGAACTCCGTTGCCAGCACTCTGCTGAGCAGCAGAGTGAGCAGGGATGTCTGCAATCTGTAAGGCAGTGGAAGAGACAGGCCTGAAGGCTGCTCTTGTGCTTCTTCAACACACTGAGCTTTACAACTGTGACACACACACTGTTGTCACTCCTCATTGTAGCTCCTAAAAGTGCATTTGAATCCAGCGTTTCTGGTCTCCACTCTCGTTTCCAGTGCAGCAGAGGCAGGTGAGCACGAGCGCTTGGAATCCGCTCCCAGTTCCGAAGGGCAGGGAGGGAAAGTCCTTGCAGATCATCTTCAGCGCACAGTGAGCTTTGCAACTCTGAAACACACATTGCTGTCACTCCTCACTTTATCTCCTAAAAGTGCATTTCAAGCCAACGTTTCTGGTGCGCTCTCTCGCTTCGAGAGCAGTTGTGACAGGGGAGGACGAGCGCTTGGATTCTAATTTCACAGCCGAAGGGCCAGCATGGAAACTACTGCTGGGCATCTTCAGCACACATTGAGATTCACAACTCTGAAACACATATTGCTGTCACCTCTCACTTGCCTACCTGAAAGTCCAATTGAATAATACATCTCCTGTGCTTGCTCTTTGTGAGCAGTAGCAGAATATAGCACTTACGTTTGGACTCTGCTGAAACAGCAGAAGAGACAGTCCAGAAAGTTCCCACTGATCATCTTCAGCACACAGTGAGCTTTGCAACTCTGCAACACACATTGCTGTCTCTTCTTTTCCTGCCTGAAAGACCAGCTGAATCCACCATCTCTGTGCCCGCTCTCTGCTGAGCAGCAACAGAGAGAGTAGAGCAGGAATGTTTAGCCTGGGCTAAAACAGCAGAAGAGCCTTGCAAAAAATCTCCTGCTTGATCATGTTTTGCACACAGTGAGCTTTAAACTGTGACACAAACATTGCTGTCACTCCTCACTTTATCTCCTAAAAGTGCATTTGAATCCAAAGTTTCTGGTGCGCTCTCTCGTTTCGAGAGGAGTTGTGACAGGGGAGGAGCAGCGCTTGGACTCTAATCCCACAGACGAAGGGCCAGCAGGGAAACTCCTGCAGGGCATCTTCAGCACACAGTGAGCTTTGCAATTCTGCAACACACATTGCTGTAACTCCTTTTCCTGCCTGGAAGACCAATTGATTCCAACATCTCTGTGCCCACTCTCTGCTGAGCAGCAACAGAGAGAAGGAATGTTTAGATTGGGCTAAAACAGCAGAAGAGCCTTGCAAAAAAGCTCCTCCTGATCATGTTTAGCACACAGTGAGCTTTAAACTGTGACACAAACATTGCTGTCACTCTTCACTCTTTCTCCTAAAAGACCATTTCAATCCAAGAACTCCGTTGCCAGCACTCTGCTGAGCAGCAGAGTGAGCAGGAATGTCTGCAATCTGTAAGGCAGTGGAAGAGACAGGCCTGAAGGCTGCTCTTGTGCTTCTTCAACACACTGAGCTTTACAACTGTGACACACACACTGTTGGCACTCCTCATTGTAGCTCCTAAAAGTGCATTTGAATCCAGCGTTTCTGGTCTCCACTCTCGTTTCAAGAGCAGCAGAGGAAGGTGAGCACGAGCGCTTGGAATCCGCTCCCAGTTCCGAAGGGCAGGGAGGGAAAGTCCTTGCAGATCATCTTCAGCGCACAGTGAGCTTTGCAACTCTGAAACACACATTGCTGTCACTCCTCACTTCATCTCCTAATAATCCGTTTGAATCCATGGTCTCTCCCGCCCTCTCTCGTTTGAACAGCAGCAGTGACAGGTGAACACGATCTCTTGGCCTCTGCTCCCACAGCCGAAGAGCCCGGAGTGAAAGCTCCGGCAGGGCATCTTCAGCACGCAGTCAGCTTTGCAACTGTGACACATATATTGCTCTCGCTCCGCACTTTCCTACCTCAAAGTCCAATTGAATCCAAAATCTCTGTGCCCTTTCTCTGCTGGGCAGAAGCAGAGAGAGTAGAGCAGGAACCTTTAGCCAATGCTAAAAGAGCAGAAGAGACAGTCCAGAAAGTTCCCACTGATCATCTTCAGCGCACAGCGAGCTTTGCAACTCTGCAACACACATTGCTGTCACTCCTCCCTTTTTGCCTGAAAGACCAGCTGAATCCACCATCTCTGTGCCCGCTCTCTGCTGAGCAGCAACAGAGAGAGTAGAGCAGGAATTTTTAGACCTGCCTAAAACAGCAGAAGAGCCTTGAAAAAAATCTCCTGCTTGATCATGTTTTGCACACAGTGAGCTTTAAACTGTGACACAAACATTGCTGTCACTCCTCACTTTATCTCCTAAAAGTGCATTTCAAGCCAAAGTTTCTGGTGCGCTCTCTCGTTTCGAGAGGAGTTGTGACAGGGGAGGAGCAGCGCTTGGACTCTAATCCCACAGATGAAGGGCCAGCAGGGAAACTCCTGCAGGGCATCTTCAGCGCACAGTGAGCTTTACAATTCTGAAACACACATTGCTGTCACTCCTCCTTTTCTTGCCTGAAAGACCAATTGATTCCAACATCTCTGTGCCCACTCTCTGCTGAGCAGCAACAGAGAGAGTAGAGCAGGAATGTTTAGACTGGGCTAAAACAGCAGAAGAGCCTTGCAAAAAAGCTCCTCCTGATCATGTTTAGCACACAGTGAGCTTTAAACTGTGACACAAACATTGGTGTCACTCTTCACTCTTTCTCCTAAAAGACCATTTCAATCCCAGAACTCCGTTGCCAGCACTCTGCTGAGCAGCAGAGTGAGCAGGGATGTCTGCAATCTGTAAGGCAGTGGAAGAGACAGGCCTGAAGGCTGCTCTTGTGCTTCTTCAACACACTGAGCTTTACAACTTTGACACACACACTGTTGTCACTCCTCATTGTAGCTCCTAAAAGTGCATTTGAATCCAGCGTTTCTGGTCTCCACTCTCGTTTCCAGTGCAGCAGAGGCAGGTGAGCACGAGCGCTTGGAATCCGCTCCCAGTTCCGAAGGGCAGGGAGGGAAAGTCCTTGCAGATCATCTTCAGCGCACAGTGAGCTTTGCAACTCTGAAACACACATTGCTGTCACTCCTCACTTTATCTCCTAAAAGTGCATTTCAAGCCAACGTTTCTGGTGCGCTCTCTCGCTTCGAGAGCAGTTGTGACAGGGGAGGACGAGCGCTTGGATTCTAATTTCACAGCCGAAGGGCCAGCATGGAAACTACTGCTGGGCATCTTCAGCACACATTGAGATTCACAACTCTGAAACACATATTGCTGTCACCTCTCACTTGCCTACCTGAAAGTCCAATTGAATAATACATCTCCTGTGCTTGCTCTTTGTGAGCAGTAGCAGAATATAGCACTTACGTTTGGACTCTGCTGAAACAGCAGAAGAGACAGTCCAGAAAGTTCCCACTGATCATCTTCAGCACACAGTGAGCTTTGCAACTCTGCAACACACATTGCTGTCTCTTCTTTTCCTGCCTGAAAGACCAGCTGAATCCACCATCTCTGTGCCCGCTCTCTGCTGAGCAGCAACAGAGAGAGTAGAGCAGGAATGTTTAGCCTGGGCTAAAACAGCAGAAGAGCCTTGCAAAAAATCTCCTGCTTGATCATGTTTTGCACACAGTGAGCTTTAAACTGTGACACAAACATTGCTGTCACTCCTCACTTTATCTCCTAAAAGTGCATTTGAATCCAAAGTTTCTGGTGCGCTCTCTCGTTTCGAGAGGAGTTGTGACAGGGGAGGAGCAGCGCTTGGACTCTAATCCCACAGACGAAGGGCCAGCAGGGAAACTCCTGCAGGGCATCTTCAGCACACAGTGAGCTTTGCAATTCTGCAACACACATTGCTGTAACTCCTTTTCCTGCCTGGAAGACCAATTGATTCCAACATCTCTGTGCCCACTCTCTGCTGAGCAGCAACAGAGAGAAGGAATGTTTAGATTGGGCTAAAACAGCAGAAGAGCCTTGCAAAAAAGCTCCTCCTGATCATGTTTAGCACACAGTGAGCTTTAAACTGTGACACAAACATTGCTGTCACTCTTCACTCTTTCTCCTAAAAGACCATTTCAATCCAAGAACTCCGTTGCCAGCACTCTGCTGAGCAGCAGAGTGAGCAGGAATGTCTGCAATCTGTAAGGCAGTGGAAGAGACAGGCCTGAAGGCTGCTCTTGTGCTTCTTCAACACACTGAGCTTTACAACTGTGACACACACACTGTTGGCACTCCTCATTGTAGCTCCTAAAAGTGCATTTGAATCCAGCGTTTCTGGTCTCCACTCTCGTTTCAAGAGCAGCAGAGGAAGGTGAGCACGAGCGCTTGGAATCCGCTCCCAGTTCCGAAGGGCAGGGAGGGAAAGTCCTTGCAGATCATCTTCAGCGCACAGTGAGCTTTGCAACTCTGAAACACACATTGCTGTCACTCCTCACTTCATCTCCTAATAATCCGTTTGAATCCATGGTCTCTCCCGCCCTCTCTCGTTTGAACAGCAGCAGTGACAGGTGAACACGATCTCTTGGCCTCTGCTCCCACAGCCGAAGAGCCCGGAGTGAAAGCTCCGGCAGGGCATCTTCAGCACGCAGTCAGCTTTGCAACTGTGACACATATATTGCTCTCGCTCCGCACTTTCCTACCTCAAAGTCCAATTGAATCCAAAATCTCTGTGCCCTTTCTCTGCTGGGCAGAAGCAGAGAGAGTAGAGCAGGAACCTTTAGCCAATGCTAAAAGAGCAGAAGAGACAGTCCAGAAAGTTCCCACTGATCATCTTCAGCGCACAGCGAGCTTTGCAACTCTGCAACACACATTGCTGTCACTCCTCCCTTTTTGCCTGAAAGACCAGCTGAATCCACCATCTCTGTGCCCGCTCTCTGCTGAGCAGCAACAGAGAGAGTAGAGCAGGAATTTTTAGACCTGCCTAAAACAGCAGAAGAGCCTTGAAAAAAATCTCCTGCTTGATCATGTTTTGCACACAGTGAGCTTTAAACTGTGACACAAACATTGCTGTCACTCCTCACTTTATCTCCTAAAAGTGCATTTGAATCCAAAGTTTCTGGTGCGCTCTCTCGTTTCGAGAGGAGTTGTGACAGGGGAGGAGCAGCGCTTGGACTCTAATCCCACAGATGAAGGGCCAGCAGGGAAACTCCTGCAGGGCATCTTCAGCGCACAGTGAGCTTTACAATTCTGAAACACACATTGCTGTCACTCCTCCTTTTCTTGCCTGAAAGACCAATTGATTCCAACATCTCTGTGCCCACTCTCTGCTGAGCAGCAACAGAGAGAGTAGAGCAGGAATGTTTAGACTGGGCTAAAACAGCAGAAGAGCCTTGCAAAAAAGCTCCTCCTGATCATGTTTAGCACACAGTGAGCTTTAAACTGTGACACAAACATTGGTGTCACTCTTCACTCTTTCTCCTAAAAGACCATTTCAATCCCAGAACTCCGTTGCCAGCACTCTGCTGAGCAGCAGAGTGAGCAGGGATGTCTGCAATCTGTAAGGCAGTGGAAGAGACAGGCCTGAAGGCTGCTCTTGTGCTTCTTCAACACACTGAGCTTTACAACTTTGACACACACACTGTTGTCACTCCTCATTGTAGCTCCTAAAAGTGCATTTGAATCCAGCGTTTCTGGTCTCCACTCTCGTTTCCAGTGCAGCAGAGGCAGGTGAGCACGAGCGCTTGGAATCCGCTCCCAGTTCCGAAGGGCAGGGAGGGAAAGTCCTTGCAGATCATCTTCAGCGCACAGTGAGCTTTGCAACTCTGAAACACACATTGCTGTCACTCCTCACTTTATCTCCTAAAAGTGCATTTCAAGCCAACGTTTCTGGTGCGCTCTCTCGCTTCGAGAGCAGTTGTGACAGGGGAGGACGAGCGCTTGGATTCTAATTTCACAGCCGAAGGGCCAGCATGGAAACTACTGCTGGGCATCTTCAGCACACATTGAGATTCACAACTCTGAAACACATATTGATGTCACCTCTCACTTGCCTACCTGAAAGTCCAATTGAATAATACATCTCCTGTGCTTGCTCTTTGTGAGCAGTAGCAGAATATAGCACTTACGTTTGGACTCTGCTGAAACAGCAGAAGAGACAGTCCAGAAAGTTCCCACTGATCATCTTCAGCACACAGTGAGCTTTGCAACTCTGCAACACACATTGCTGTCTCTTCTTTTCCTGCCTGAAAGACCAGCTGAATCCACCATCTCTGTGCCCGCTCTCTGCTGAGCAGCAACAGAGAGAGTAGAGCAGGAATGTTTAGCCTGGGCTAAAACAGCAGAAGAGCCTTGCAAAAAATCTCCTGCTTGATCATGTTTTGCACACAGTGAGCTTTAAACTGTGACACAAACATTGCTGTCACTCCTCACTTTATCTCCTGAAAGTGCATTTGAATCCAAAGTTTCTGGTGCGCTCTCTCGTTTCGAGAGGAGTTGTGACAGGGGAGGAGCAGCGCTTGGACTCTAATCCCACAGACGAAGGGCCAGCAGGGAAACTCCTGCAGGGCATCTTCAGCACACAGTGAGCTTTGCAATTCTGCAACACACATTGCTGTAACTCCTTTTCCTGCCTGGAAGACCAATTGATTCCAACATCTCTGTGCCCACTCTCTGCTGAGCAGCAACAGAGAGAAGGAATGTTTAGATTGGGCTAAAACAGCAGAAGAGCCTTGCAAAAAAGCTCCTCCTGATCATGTTTAGCACACAGTGAGCTTTAAACTGTGACACAAACATTGCTGTCACTCTTCACTCTTTCTCCTAAAAGACCATTTCAATCCAAGAACTCCGTTGCCAGCACTCTGCTGAGCAGCAGAGTGAGCAGGAATGTCTGCAATCTGTAAGGCAGTGGAAGAGACAGGCCTGAAGGCTGCTCTTGTGCTTCTTCAACACACTGAGCTTTACAACTGTGACACACACACTGTTGTCACTCCTCATTGTAGCTCCTAAAAGTGCATTTGAATCCAGCGTTTCTGGTCTCCACTCTCGTTTCAAGAGCAGCAGAGGAAGGTGAGCACGAGCGCTTGGAATCCGCTCCAGTTCCGAAGGGCAGGGAGGGAAAGTCCTTGCAGATCATCTTCAGCGCACAGTGAGCTTTGCAACTCTGAAACACACATTGCTGTCACTCCTCACTTCATCTCCTAATAATCCGTTTGAATCCATGGTCTCTCCCGCCCTCTCTCGTTTGAACAGCAGCAGTGACAGGTGAACACGATCTCTTGGCCTCTGCTCCCACAGCCGAAGAGCCCGGAGTGAAAGCTCCGGCAGGGCATCTTCAGCACGCAGTCAGCTTTGCAACTGTGACACATATATTGCTCTCGCTCCGCACTTTCCTACCTCAAAGTCCAATTGAATCCAAAATCTCTGTGCCCTTTCTCTGCTGGGCAGAAGCAGAGAGAGTAGAGCAGGAACCTTTAGCCAATGCTAAAAGAGCAGAAGAGACAGTCCAGAAAGTTCCCACTGATCATCTTCAGCGCACAGCGAGCTTTGCAACTCTGCAACACACATTGCTGTCACTCCTCCCTTTTTGCCTGAAAGACCAGCTGAATCCACCATCTCCGTGCCCGCTCTCTGCTGAGCAGCAACAGAGAGAGTAGAGCAGGAATTTTTAGACCTGCCTAAAACAGCAGAAGAGCCTTGAAAAAAATCTCCTGCTTGATCATGTTTTGCACACAGTGAGCTTTAAACTGTGACACAAACATTGCTGTCACTCCTCACTTTATCTCCTAAAAGTGCATTTGAATCCAAAGTTTCTGGTGCGCTCTCTCGTTTCGAGAGGAGTTGTGACAGGGGAGGAGCAGCGCTTGGACTCTAATCCCACAGATGAAGGGCCAGCAGGGAAACTCCTGCAGGGCTTCTTCAGCGCACAGTGAGCTTTACAATTCTGAAACACACATTGCTGTCACTCCTCCTTTTCTTGCCTGAAAGACCAATTGATTCCAACATCTCTGTGCCCACTCTCTGCTGAGCAGCAACAGAGAGAGTAGAGCAGGAATGTTTAGACTGGGCTAAAACAGCAGAAGAGCCTTGCAAAAAAGCTCCTCCTGATCATGTTTAGCACACAGTGAGCTTTAAACTGTGACACAAACATTGGTGTCACTCTTCACTCTTTCTCCTAAAAGACCATTTCAATCCCAGAACTCCGTTGCCAGCACTCTGCTGAGCAGCAGAGTGAGCAGGGATGTCTGCAATCTGTAAGGCAGTGGAAGAGACAGGCCTGAAGGCTGCTCTTGTGCTTCTTCAACACACTGAGCTTTACAACTTTGACACACACACTGTTGTCACTCCTCATTGTAGCTCCTAAAAGTGCATTTGAATCCAGCGTTTCTGGTCTCCACTCTCGTTTCCAGTGCAGCAGAGGCAGGTGAGCACGAGCGCTTGGAATCCGCTCCCAGTTCCGAAGGGCAGGGAGGGAAAGTCCTTGCAGATCATCTTCAGCGCACAGTGAGCTTTGCAACTCTGAAACACACATTGCTGTCACTCCTCACTTTATCTCCTAAAAGTGCATTTCAAGCCAACGTTTCTGGTGCGCTCTCTCGCTTCGAGAGCAGTTGTGACAGGGGAGGACGAGCGCTTGGATTCTAATTTCACAGCCGAAGGGCCAGCATGGAAACTACGGCTGGGCATCTTCAGCACACATTGAGATTCACAACTCTGAAACACATATTGCTGTCACCTCTCACTTGCCTACCTGAAAGTCCAATTGAATAATACATCTCCTGTGCTTGCTCTTTGTGAGCAGTAGCAGAATATAGCACTTACGTTTGGACTCTGCTGAAACAGCAGAAGAGACAGTCCAGAAAGTTCCCACTGATCATCTTCAGCACACAGTGAGCTTTGCAACTCTGCAACACACATTGCTGTCTCTTCTTTTCCTGCCTGAAAGACCAGCTGAATCCACCATCTCTGTGCCCGCTCTCTGCTGAGCAGCAACAGAGAGAGTAGAGCAGGAATGTTTAGCCTGGGCTAAAACAGCAGAAGAGCCTTGCAAAAAATCTCCTGCTTGATCATGTTTTGCACACAGTGAGCTTTAAACTGTGACACAAACATTGCTGTCACTCCTCACTTTATCTCCTAAAAGTGCATTTGAATCCAAAGTTTCTGGTGCGCTCTCTCGTTTCGAGAGGAGTTGTGACAGGGGAGGAGCAGCGCTTGGACTCTAATCCCACAGACGAAGGGCCAGCAGGGAAACTCCTGCAGGGCATCTTCAGCACACAGTGAGCTTTGCAATTCTGCAACACACATTGCTGTAACTCCTTTTCCTGCCTGGAAGACCAATTGATTCCAACATCTCTGTGCCCACTCTCTGCTGAGCAGCAACAGAGAGAAGGAATGTTTAGATTGGGCTAAAACAGCAGAAGAGCCTTGCAAAAAAGCTCCTCCTGATCATGTTTAGCACACAGTGAGCTTTAAACTGTGACACAAACATTGCTGTCACTCTTCACTCTTTCTCCTAAAAGACCATTTCAATCCAAGAACTCCGTTGCCAGCACTCTGCTGAGCAGCAGAGTGAGCAGGAATGTCTGCAATCTGTAAGGCAGTGGAAGAGACAGGCCTGAAGGCTGCTCTTGTGCTTCTTCAACACACTGAGCTTTACAACTGTGACACACACACTGTTGTCACTCCTCATTGTAGCTCCTAAAAGTGCATTTGAATCCAGCGTTTCTGGTCTCCACTCTCGTTTCAAGAGCAGCAGAGGAAGGTGAGCACGAGCGCTTGGAATCCGCTCCCAGTTCCGAAGGGCAGGGAGGGAAAGTCCTTGCAGATCATCTTCAGCGCACAGTGAGCTTTGCAACTCTGAAACACACATTGCTGTCACTCCTCACTTCATCTCCTAATAATCCGTTTGAATCCATGGTCTCTCCCGCCCTCTCTCGTTTGAACAGCAGCAGTGACAGGTGAACACGATCTCTTGGCCTCTGCTCCCACAGCCGAAGAGCCCGGAGTGAAAGCTCCGGCAGGGCATCTTCAGCACGCAGTCAGCTTTGCAACTGTGACACATATATTGCTCTCGCTCCGCACTTTCCTACCTCAAAGTCCAATTGAATCCAAAATCTCTGTGCCCTTTCTCTGCTGGGCAGAAGCAGAGAGAGTAGAGCAGGAACCTTTAGCCAATGCTAAAAGAGCAGAAGAGACAGTCCAGAAAGTTCCCACTGATCATCTTCAGCGCACAGCGAGCTTTGCAACTCTGCAACACACATTGCTGTCACTCCTCCCTTTTTGCCTGAAAGACCAGCTGAATCCACCATCTCTGTGCCCGCTCTCTGCTGAGCAGCAACAGAGAGAGTAGAGCAGGAATTTTTAGACCTGCCTAAAACAGCAGAAGAGCCTTGAAAAAAATCTCCTGCTTGATCATGTTTTGCACACAGTGAGCTTTAAACTGTGACACAAACATTGCTGTCACTCCTCACTTTATCTCCTAAAAGTGCATTTGAATCCAAAGTTTCTGGTGCGCTCTCTCGTTTCGAGAGGAGTTGTGACAGGGGAGGAGCAGCGCTTGGACTCTAATCCCACAGATGAAGGGCCAGCAGGGAAACTCCTGCAGGGCATCTTCAGCGCACAGTGAGCTTTACAATTCTGAAACACACATTGCTGTCACTCCTCCTTTTCTTGCCTGAAAGACCAATTGATTCCAACATCTCTGTGCCCACTCTCTGCTGAGCAGCAACAGAGAGAGTAGAGCAGGAATGTTTAGACTGGGCTAAAACAGCAGAAGAGCCTTGCAAAAAAGCTCCTCCTGATCATGTTTAGCACACAGTGAGCTTTAAACTGTGACACAAACATTGGTGTCACTCTTCACTCTTTCTCCTAAAAGACCATTTCAATCCCAGAACTCCGTTGCCAGCACTCTGCTGAGCAGCAGAGTGAGCAGGGATGTCTGCAATCTGTAAGGCAGTGGAAGAGACAGGCCTGAAGGCTGCTCTTGTGCTTCTTCAACACACTGAGCTTTACAACTTTGACACACACACTGTTGTCACTCCTCATTGTAGCTCCTAAAAGTGCATTTGAATCCAGCGTTTCTGGTCTCCACTCTCGTTTCCAGTGCAGCAGAGGCAGGTGAGCACGAGCGCTTGGAATCCGCTCCCAGTTCCGAAGGGCAGGGAGGGAAAGTCCTTGCAGATCATCTTCAGCGCACAGTGAGCTTTGCAACTCTGAAACACACATTGCTGTCACTCCTCACTTTATCTCCTAAAAGTGCATTTCAAGCCAACGTTTCTGGTGCGCTCTCTCGCTTCGAGAGCAGTTGTGACAGGGGAGGACGAGCGCTTGGATTCTAATTTCACAGCCGAAGGGCCAGCATGGAAACTACTGCTGGGCATCTTCAGCACACATTGAGATTCACAACTCTGAAACACATATTGCTGTCACCTCTCACTTGCCTACCTGAAAGTCCAATTGAATAATACATCTCCTGTGCTTGCTCTTTGTGAGCAGTAGCAGAATATAGCACTTACGTTTGGACTCTGCTGAAACAGCAGAAGAGACAGTCCAGAAAGTTCCCACTGATCATCTTCAGCACACAGTGAGCTTTGCAACTCTGCAACACACATTGCTGTCTCTTCTTTTCCTGCCTGAAAGACCAATTGATTCCAACACCTCTGTGCCCGCTCTCTGCTGAGCAGCAACAGAGAGAGTAGAGCAGGAATGTTTAGCCTGGGCTAAAACAGCAGAAGAGCCTTGCAAAAAATCTCCTGCTTGATCATGTTTTGCACACAGTGAGCTTTAAACTGTGACACAAACATTGCTGTCACTCCTCACTTTATCTCCTAAAAGTGCATTTGAATCCAAAGTTTCTGGTGCGCTCTCACGTTTCGCGAGGAGTTGTGACAGGGGAGGAGCAGCGCTTGGACTCTAATCCCACAGATGAAGGGCCAGCAGGGAAACTCCTGCAGGGCATCTTCAGCACACAGTGAGCTTTGCAATTCTGCAACACACATTGCTGTAACTCCTTTTCCTGCCTGGAAGACCAATTGATTCCAACATCTCTGTGCCCACTCTCTGCTGAGCAGCAACAGAGAGAAGGAATGTTTAGATTGGGCTAAAACAGCAGAAGAGCCTTGCAAAAAAGCTCCTCCTGATCATGTTTAGCACACAGTGAGCTTTAAACTGTGACACAAACATTGCTGTCACTCTTCACTCTTTCTCCTAAAAGACCATTTCAATCCAAGAACTCCGTTGCCAGCACTCTGCTGAGCAGCAGAGTGAGCAGGAATGTCTGCAATCTGTAAGGCAGTGGAAGAGACAGGCCTGAAGGCTGCTCTTGTGCTTCTTCAACACACTGAGCTTTACAACTGTGACACACACACTGTTGTCACTCCTCATTGTAGCTCCTAAAAGTGCATTTGAATCCAGCGTTTCTGGTCTCCACTCTCGTTTCAAGAGCAGCAGAGGAAGGTGAGCACGAGCGCTTGGAATCCGCTCCCAGTTCCGAAGGGCAGGGAGGGAAAGTCCTTGCAGATCATCTTCAGCGCACAGTGAGCTTTGCAACTCTGAAACACACATTGCTGTCACTCCTCACTTCATCTCCTAATAATCCGTTTGAATCCATGGTCTCTCCCGCCCTCTCTCGTTTGAACAGCAGCAGTGACAGGTGAACACGATCTCTTGGCCTCTGCTCCCACAGCCGAAGAGCCCGGAGTGAAAGCTCCGGCAGGGCATCTTCAGCACGCAGTCAGCTTTGCAACTGTGACACATATATTGCTCTCGCTCCGCACTTTCCTACCTCAAAGTCCAATTGAATCCAAAATCTCTGTGCCCTTTCTCTGCTGGGCAGAAGCAGAGAGAGTAGAGCAGGAACCTTTAGCCAATGCTAAAAGAGCAGAAGAGACAGTCCAGAAAGTTCCCACTGATCATCTTCAGCGCACAGCGAGCTTTGCAACTCTGCAACACACATTGCTGTCACTCCTCCCTTTTTGCCTGAAAGACCAGCTGAATCCACCATCTCTGTGCCCGCTCTCTGCTGAGCAGCAACAGAGAGAGTAGAGCAGGAATTTTTAGACCTGCCTAAAACAGCAGAAGAGCCTTGCAAAAAATCTCCTGCTTGATCATGTTTTGCACACAGTGAGCTTTAAACTGTGACACAAACATTGCTGTCACTCCTCACTTTATCTCCTAAAAGTGCATTTGAATCCAAAGTTTCTGGTGCGCTCTCACGTTTCGAGAGGAGTTGTGACAGGGGAGGAGCAGCGCTTGGACTCTAATCCCACAGATGAAGGGCCAGCAGGGAAACTCCTGCAGGGCATCTTCAGCGCACAGTGAGCTTTACAATTCTGAAACACACATTGCTGTCACTCCTCCTTTTCTTGCCTGAAAGACCAATTGATTCCAACATCTCTGTGCCCACTCTCTGCTGAGCAGCAACAGAGAGAGTAGAGCAGGAATGTTTAGACTGGGCTAAAACAGCAGAAGAGCCTTGCAAAAAAGCTCCTCCTGATCATGTTTAGCACACAGTGAGCTTTAAACTGTGACACAAACATTGGTGTCACTCTTCACTCTTTCTCCTAAAAGACCATTTCAATCCCAGAACTCCGTTGCCAGCACTCTGCTGAGCAGCAGAGTGAGCAGGGATGTCTGCAATCTGTAAGGCAGTGGAAGAGACAGGCCTGAAGGCTGCTCTTGTGCTTCTTCAACACACTGAGCTTTACAACTTTGACACACACACTGTTGTCACTCCTCATTGTAGCTCCTAAAAGTGCATTTGAATCCAGCGTTTCTGGTCTCCACTCTCGTTTCCAGTGCAGCAGAGGCAGGTGAGCACGAGCGCTTGGAATCCGCTCCCAGTTCCGAAGGGCAGGGAGGGAAAGTCCTTGCAGATCATCTTCAGCGCACAGTGAGCTTTGCAACTCTGAAACACACATTGCTGTCACTCCTCACTTTATCTCCTAAAAGTGCATTTCAAGCCAACGTTTCTGGTGCGCTCTCTCGCTTCGAGAGCAGTTGTGACAGGGGAGGACGAGCGCTTGGATTCTAATTTCACAGCCGAAGGGCCAGCATGGAAACTACTGCTGGGCATCTTCAGCACACATTGAGATTCGCAACTCTGAAACACATATTGCTGTCACCTCTCACTTTCCTACCTGAAAGTCCAATTGAATAATACATCTCCTGTGCTTGCTCTTTGTGAGCAGTAGCAGAATATAGCACTTACGTCTGGACTCTGCTGAAACAGCAGAAGAGACAGTCCAGAAAGTTCCCACTGATCATCTTCAGCACACAGTGAGCTTTGCAACTCTGCAACACACATTGCTGTCTCTTCTTTTCCTGCCTGAAAGACCAATTGATTCCAACACCTCTGTGCCCGCTCTCTGCTGAGCAGCAACAGAGAGAGTAGAGCAGGAATGTTTAGCCTGGGCTAAAACAGCAGAAGAGCCTTGCAAAAAATCTCCTGCTTGATCATGTTTTGCACACAGTGAGCTTTAAACTGTGACACAAACATTGCTGTCACTCCTCACTTTATCTCCTAAAAGTGCATTTGAATCCAAAGTTTCTGGTGCGCTCTCACGTTTCGAGAGGAGTTGTGACAGGGGAGGAGCAGCGCTTGGACTCTAATCCCACAGACGAAGGGCCAGCAGGGAAACTCCTGCAGGGCATCTTCAGCACACAGTGAGCTTTGCAATTCTGCAACACACATTGCTGTAACTCCTTTTCCTGCCTGGAAGACCAATTGATTCCAACATCTCTGTGCCCACTCTCTGCTGAGCAGCAACAGAGAGAAGGAATGTTTAGATTGGGCTAAAACAGCAGAAGAGCCTTGCAAAAAAGCTCCTCCTGATCATGTTTAGCACACAGTGAGCTTTAAACTGTGACACAAACATTGCTGTCACTCTTCACTCTTTCTCCTAAAAGACCATTTCAATCCAAGAACTCCGTTGCCAGCACTCTGCTGAGCAGCAGAGTGAGCAGGAATGTCTGCAATCTGTAAGGCAGTGGAAGAGACAGGCCTGAAGGCTGCTCTTGTGCTTCTTCAACACACTGAGCTTTACAACTGTGACACACACACTGTTGTCACTCCTCATTGTAGCTCCTAAAAGTGCATTTGAATCCAGCGTTTCTGGTCTCCACTCTCGTTTCAAGAGCAGCAGAGGAAGGTGAGCACGAGCGCTTGGAATCCGCTCCCAGTTCCGAAGGGCAGGGAGGGAAAGTCCTTGCAGATCATCTTCAGCGCACAGTGAGCTTTGCAACTCTGAAACACACATTGCTGTCACTCCTCACTTCATCTCCTAATAATCCGTTTGAATCCATGGTCTCTCCCGCACTCTCTCGTTTGAACAGCAGCAGTGACAGGTGAACACGATCTCTTGGCCTCTGCTCCCACAGCCGAAGAGCCCGGAGTGAAAGCTCCGGCAGGGCATCTTCAGCACGCAGTCAGCTTTGCAACTGTGACACATATATTGCTCTCGCTCCGCACTTTCCTACCTCAAAGTCCAATTGAATCCAAAATCTCTGTGCCCTTTCTCTGCTGGGCAGAAGCAGAGAGAGTAGAGCAGGAACCTTTAGCCAATGCTAAAAGAGCAGAAGAGACAGTCCAGAAAGTTCCCACTGATCATCTTCAGCGCACAGCGAGCTTTGCAACTCTGCAACACACATTGCTGTCACTCCTCCCTTTTTGCCTGAAAGACCAGCTGAATCCACCATCTCTGTGCCCGCTCTCTGCTGAGCAGCAACAGAGAGAGTAGAGCAGAAATTTTTAGACCTGCCTAAAACAGCAGAAGAGCCTTGAAAAAAATCTCCTGCTTGATCATGTTTTGCACACAGTGAGCTTTAAACTGTGACACAAACATTGCTGTCACTCCTCACTTTATCTCCTAAAAGTGCATTTGAATCCAAAGTTTCTGGTGCGCTCTCTCGTTTCGAGAGGAGTTGTGACAGGGGAGGAGCAGCGCTTGGACTCTAATCCCACAGATGAAGGGCCAGCAGGGAAACTCCTGAAGGGCATCTTCAGCGCACAGTGAGCTTTACAATTCTGAAACACACATTGCTGTCACTCCTCCTTTTCTTGCCTGAAAGACCAATTGATTCCAACATCTCTGTGCCCACTCTCTGCTGAGCAGCAACAGAGAGAGTAGAGCAGGAATGTTTAGACTGGGCTAAAACAGCAGAAGAGCCTTGCAAAAAAGCTCCTCCTGATCATGTTTAGCACACAGTGAGCTTTAAACTGTGACACAAACATTGCTGTCACTCTTCACTCTTTCTCCTAAAAGACCATTTCAATCCCAGAACTCCGTTGCCAGCACTCTGCTGAGCAGCAGAGTGAGCAGGGATGTCTGCAATCTGTAAGGCAGTGGAAGAGACAGGCCTGAAGGCTGCTCTTGTGCTTCTTCAACACACTGAGCTTTACAACTTTGACACACACACTGTTGTCACTCCTCATTGTAGCTCCTAAAAGTGCATTTGAATCCAGCGTTTCTGGTGCGCTCTCTCGTTTCGAGAGGAGTTGTGACAGGGGAGGAGCAGCGCTTGGACTCTAATCCCACAGATGAAGGGCCAGCAGGGAAACTCCTGAAGGGCATCTTCAGCGCACAGTGAGCTTTACAATTCTGAAACACACATTGCTGTCACTCCTCCTTTTCTTGCCTGAAAGACCAATTGATTCCAACATCTCTGTGCCCACTCTCTGCTGAGCAGCAACAGAGAGAGTAGAGCAGGAATGTTTAGACTGGGCTAAAACAGCAGAAGAGCCTTGCAAAAAAGCTCCTCCTGATCATGTTTAGCACACAGTGAGCTTTAAACTGTGACACAAACATTGCTGTCACTCTTCACTCTTTCTCCTAAAAGACCATTTCAATCCCAGAACTCCGTTGCCAGCACTCTGCTGAGCAGCAGAGTGAGCAGGGATGTCTGCAATCTGTAAGGCAGTGGAAGAGACAGGCCTGAAGGCTGCTCTTGTGCTTCTTCAACACACTGAGCTTTACAACTTTGACACACACACTGTTGTCACTCCTCATTGTAGCTCCTAAAAGTGCATTTGAATCCAGCGTTTCTGGTCTCCACTCTCGTTTCCAGTGCAGCAGAGGCAGGTGAGCACGAGCGCTTGGAATCCGCTCCCAGTTCCGAAGGGCAGGGAGGGAAAGTCCTTGCAGATCATCTTCAGCGCACAGTGAGCTTTGCAACTCTGAAACACACATTGCTGTCACTCCTCACTTTATCTCCTAAAAGTGCATTTCAAGCCAACGTTTCTGGTGCGCTCTCTCGCTTCGAGAGCAGTTGTGACAGGGGAGGACGAGCGCTTGGATTCTAATTTCACAGCCGAAGGGCCAGCATGGAAACTACTGCTGGGCATCTTCAGCACACATTGAGATTCACAACTCTGAAACACATATTGCTGTCACCTCTCACTTTCCTACCTGAAAGTCCAATTGAATAATACATCTCCTGTGCTTGCTCTTTGTGAGCAGTAGCAGAATATAGCACTTACGTTTGGACTCTGCTGAAACAGCAGAAGAGACAGTCCAGAAAGTTCCCACTGATCATCTTCAGCACACAGTGAGCTTTGCAACTCTGCAACACACATTGCTGTCTCTTCTTTTCCTGCCTGAAAGACCAATTGATTCCAACACCTCTGTGCCCGCTCTCTGCTGAGCAGCAACAGAGAGAGTAGAGCAGGAATGTTTAGCCTGGGCTAAAACAGCAGAAGAGCCTTGCAAAAAATCTCCTGCTTGATCATGTTTTGCACACAGTGAGCTTTAAACTGTGACACAAACATTGCTGTCACTCCTCACTTTATCTCCTAAAAGTGCATTTGAATCCAAAGTTTCTGGTGCGCTCTCTCGTTTCGAGAGGAGTTGTGACAGGGGAGGAGCAGCGCTTGGACTCTAATCCCACAGACGAAGGGCCAGCAGGGAAACTCCTGCAGGGCATCTTCAGCACACAGTGAGCTTTGCAATTCTGCAACACACATTGCTGTAACTCCTTTTCCTGCCTGGAAGACCAATTGATTCCAACATCTCTGTGCCCACTCTCTGCTGAGCAGCAACAGAGAGAAGGAATGTTTAGATTGGGCTAAAACAGCAGAAGAGCCTTGCAAAAAAGCTCCTCCTGATCATGTTTAGCACACAGTGAGCTTTAAACTGTGACACAAACATTGCTGTCACTCTTCACTCTTTCTCCTAAAAGACCATTTCAATCCAAGAACTCCGTTGCCAGCACTCTGCTGAGCAGCAGAGTGAGCAGGAATGTCTGCAATCTGTAAGGCAGTGGAAGAGACAGGCCTGAAGGCTGCTCTTGTGCTTCTTCAACACACTGAGCTTTACAACTGTGACACACACACTGTTGGCACTCCTCATTGTAGCTCCTAAAAGTGCATTTGAATCCAGCGTTTCTGGTCTCCACTCTCGTTTCAAGAGCAGCAGAGGAAGGTGAGCACGAGCGCTTGGAATCCGCTCCCAGTTCCGAAGGGCAGGGAGGGAAAGTCCTTGCAGATCATCTTCAGCGCACAGTGAGCTTTGCAACTCTGAAACACACATTGCTGTCACTCCTCACTTCATCTCCTAATAATCCGTTTGAATCCATGGTCTCTCCCGCCCTCTCTCGTTTGAACAGCAGCAGTGACAGGTGAACACGATCTCTTGGCCTCTGCTCCCACAGCCAAAGAGCCCGGAGTGAAAGCTCCGGCAGGGCATCTTCAGCACGCAGTCAGCTTTGCAACTGTGACACATATATTGCTCTCGCTCCGCACTTTCCTACCTCAAAGTCCAATTGAATCCAAAATCTCTGTGCCCTTTCTCTGCTGGGCAGAAGCAGAGAGAGTAGAGCAGGAACCTTTAGCCAATGCTAAAAGAGCAGAAGAGACAGTCCAGAAAGTTCCCACTGATCATCTTCAGCGCACAGCGAGCTTTGCAACTCTGCAACACACATTGCTGTCACTCCTCCCTTTTTGCCTGAAAGACCAGCTGAATCCACCATCTCTGTGCCCGCTCTCTGCTGAGCAGCAACAGAGAGAGTAGAGCAGGAATTTTTAGACCTGCCTAAAACAGCAGAAGAGCCTTGAAAAAAATCTCCTGCTTGATCATGTTTTGCACACAGTGAGCTTTAAACTGTGACACAAACATTGCTGTCACTCCTCACTTTATCTCCTAAAAGTGCATTTGAATCCAAAGTTTCTGGTGCGCTCTCTCGTTTCGAGAGGAGTTGTGACAGGGGAGGAGCAGCGCTTGGACTCTAATCCCACAAACGAAGGGCCAGCAGGGAAACTCCTGCAGGGCATCTTCAGCGCACAGTGAGCTTTACAATTCTGAAACACACATTGCTGTCACTCCTCCTTTTCTTGCCTGAAAGACCAATTGATTCCAACATCTCTGTGCCCACTCTCTGCTGAGCAGCAACAGAGAGAGTAGAGCAGGAATGTTTAGACTGGGCTAAAACAGCAGAAGAGCCTTGCAAAAAAGCTCCTCCTGATCATGTTAAGCACACAGTGAGCTTTAAACTGTGACACAAACATTGGTGTCACTCTTCACTCTTTCTCCTAAAAGACCATTTCAATCCCAGAACTCCGTTGCCAGCACTCTGCTGAGCAGCAGAGTGAGCAGGGATGTCTGCAATCTGTAAGGCAGTGGAAGAGACAGGCCTGAAGGCTGCTCTTGTGCTTCTTCAACACACTGAGCTTTACAACTTTGACACACACACTGTTGTCACTCCTCATTGTAGCTCCTAAAAGTGCATTTGAATCCAGCGTTTCTGGTCTCCACTCTCGTTTCCAGTGCAGCAGAGGCAGGTGAGCACGAGCGCTTGGAATCCGCTCCCAGTTCCGAAGGGCAGGGAGGGAAAGTCCTTGCAGATCATCTTCAGCGCACAGTGAGCTTTGCAACTCTGAAACACACATTGCTGTCACTCCTCACTTTATCTCCTAAAAGTGCATTTCAAGCCAACGTTTCTGGTGCGCTCTCTCGCTTCGAGAGCAGTTGTGACAGGGGAGGACGAGCGCTTGGATTCTAATTTCACAGCCGAAGGGCCAGCATGGAAACTACTGCTGGGCATCTTCAGCACACATTGAGATTCACAACTCTGAAACACATATTGCTGTCACCTCTCACTTTCCTACCTGAAAGTCCAATTGAATAATACATCTCCTGTGCTTGCTCTTTGTGAGCAGTAGCAGAATATAGCACTTACGTTTGGACTCTGCTGAAACAGCAGAAGAGACAGTCCAGAAAGTTCCCACTGATCATCTTCAGCACACAGTGAGCTTTGCAACTCTGCAACACACATTGCTGTCTCTTCTTTTCCTGCCTGAAAGACCAATTGATTCCAACACCTCTGTGCCCGCTCTCTGCTGAGCAGCAACAGAGAGAGTAGAGCAGGAATGTTTAGCCTGGGCTAAAACAGCAGAAGAGCCTTGCAAAAAATCTCCTGCTTGATCATGTTTTGCACACAGTGAGCTTTAAACTGTGACACAAACATTGCTGTCACTCCTCACTTTATCTCCTAAAAGTGCATTTGAATCCAAAGTTTCTGGTGCGCTCTCACGTTTCGAGAGGAGTTGTGACAAGGGAGGAGCAGC
Organism: Lathamus discolor; assembly: GCF_037157495.1. Taxonomy (NCBI): domain Eukaryota; kingdom Metazoa; phylum Chordata; class Aves; order Psittaciformes; family Psittacidae; genus Lathamus; species Lathamus discolor. Next base: position 19,211,399 of record NC_088908.1, on the reverse strand, counting down.
GCTTGGACTCTAATCCCACAGACGAAGGGCCAGCAGGGAAACTCCTGCAGGGCATCTTCAGCACACAGTGAGCTTTGCAATTCTGCAACACACATTGCTGTAACTCCTTTTCCTGCCTGGAAGACCAATTGATTCCAACATCTCTGTGCCCACTCTCTGCTGAGCAGCAACAGAGAGAAGGAATGTTTAGATTGGGCTAAAACAGCAGAAGAGCCTTGCAAAAAAGCTCCTCCTGATCATGTTTAGCACACAGTGAGCTTTAAACTGTGACACAAACATTGCTGTCACTCTTCACTCTTTCTCCTAAAAGACCATTTTAATCCAAGAACTCCGTTGCCAGCACTCTGCTGAGCAGCAGAGTGAGCAGGAATGTCTGCAATCTGTAAGGCAGTGGAAGAGACAGGCCTGAAGGCTGCTCTTGTGCTTCTTCAACACACTGAGCTTTACAACTGTGACACACACACTGTTGGCACTCCTCATTGTAGCTCCTAAAAGTGCATTTGAATCCAGCGTTTCTGGTCTCCACTCTCGTTTCAAGAGCAGCAGAGGAAGGTGAGCACGAGCGCTTGGAATCCGCTCCCAGTTCCGAAGGGCAGGGAGGGAAAGTCCTTGCAGATCATCTTCAGCGCACAGTGAGCTTTGCAACTCTGAAACACACATTGCTGTCACTCCTCACTTCATCTCCTAATAATCCGTTTGAATCCATGGTCTCTCCCGCCCTCTCTCGTTTGAACAGCAGCAGTGACAGGTGAACACGATCTCTTGGCCTCTGCTCCCACAGCCGAAGAGCCCGGAGTGAAAGCTCCGGCAGGGCATCTTCAGCACGCAGTCAGCTTTGCAACTGTGACACATATATTGCTCTCGCTCCGCACTTTCCTACCTCAAAGTCCAATTGAATCCAAAATCTCTGTGCCCTTTCTCTGCTGGGCAGAAGCAGAGAGAGTAGAGCAGGAACCTTTAGCCAATGCTAAAAGAGCAGAAGAGACAGTCCAGAAAGTTCCCACTGATCATCTTCAGCGCACAGCGAGCTTTGCAACTCTGCAACACACATTGCTGTCACTCCTCCCTTTTTGCCTGAAAGACCAGCTGAATCCACCATCTCTGTGCCCGCTCTCTGCTGAGCAGCAACAGAGAGAGTAGAGCAGGAATTTTTAGACCTGCCTAAAACAGCAGAAGAGCCTTGAAAAAAATCTCCTGCTTGATCATGTTTTGCACACAGTGAGCTTTAAACTGTGACACAAACATTGCTGTCACTCCTCACTTTATCTCCTAAAAGTGCATTTGAATCCAAAGTTTCTGGTGCGCTCTCTCGTTTCGAGAGGAGTTGTGACAGGGGAGGAGCAGCGCTTGGACTCTAATCCCACAGATGAAGGGCCAGCAGGGAAACTCCTGCAGGGCATCTTCAGCGCACAGTGAGCTTTACAATTCTGAAACACACATTGCTGTCACTCCTCCTTTTCTTGCCTGAAAGACCAATTGATTCCAACATCTCTGTGCCCACTCTCTGCTGAGCAGCAACAGAGAGAGTAGAGCAGGAATGTTTAGACTGGGCTAAAACAGCAGAAGAGCCTTGCAAAAAAGCTCCTCCTGATCATGTTTAGCACACAGTGAGCTTTAAACTGTGACACAAACATTGGTGTCACTCTTCACTCTTTCTCCTAAAAGACCATTTCAATCCCAGAACTCCGTTGCCAGCACTCTGCTGAGCAGCAGAGTGAGCAGGGATGTCTGCAATCTGTAAGGCAGTGGAAGAGACAGGCCTGAAGGCTGCTCTTGTGCTTCTTCAACACACTGAGCTTTACAACTTTGACACACACACTGTTGTCACTCCTCATTGTAGCTCCTAAAAGTGCATTTGAATCCAGCGTTTCTGGTCTCCACTCTCGTTTCCAGTGCAGCAGAGGCAGGTGAGCACGAGCGCTTGGAATCCGCTCCCAGTTCCGAAGGGCAGGGAGGGAAAGTCCTTGCAGATCATCTTCAGCGCACAGTGAGCTTTGCAACTCTGAAACACACATTGCTGTCACTCCTCACTTTATCTCCTAAAAGTGCATTTCAAGCCAACGTTTCTGGTGCGCTCTCTCGCTTCGAGAGCAGTTGTGACAGGGGAGGACGAGCGCTTGGATTCTAATTTCACAGCCGAAGGGCCAGCATGGAAACTACTGCTGGGCATCTTCAGCACACATTGAGATTCACAACTCTGAAACACATATTGCTGTCACCTCTCACTTTCCTACCTGAAAGTCCAATTGAATAATACATCTCCTGTGCTTGCTCTTTGTGAGCAGTAGCAGAATATAGCACTTACGTTTGGACTCTGCTGAAACAGCAGAAGAGACAGTCCAGAAAGTTCCCACTGATCATCTTCAGCACACAGTGAGCTTTGCAACTCTGCAACACACATTGCTGTCTCTTCTTTTCCTGCCTGAAAGACCAATTGATTCCAACACCTCTGTGCCCGCTCTCTGCTGAGCAGCAACAGAGAGAGTAGAGCAGGAATGTTTAGCCTGGGCTAAAACAGCAGAAGAGCCTTGCAAAAAATCTCCTGCTTGATCATGTTTTGCACACAGTGAGCTTTAAACTGTGACACAAACATTGCTGTCACTCCTCACTTTATCTCCTAAAAGTGCATTTGAATCCAAAGTTTCTGGTGCGCTCTCTCGTTTCGAGAGGAGTTGTGACAGGGGAGGAGCAGCGCTTGGACTCTAATCCCAGAGACGAAGGGCCAGCAGGGAAACTCCTGCAGGGCATCTTCAGCACACAGTGAGCTTTGCAATTCTGCAACACACATTGCTGTAACTCCTTTTCCTGCCTGGAAGACCAATTGATTCCAACATCTCTGTGCCCACTCTCTGCTGAGCAGCAACAGAGAGAAGGAATGTTTAGATTGGGCTAAAACAGCAGAAGAGCCTTGCAAAAAAGCTCCTCCTGATCATGTTTAGCACACAGTGAGCTTTAAACTGTGACACAAACATTGCTGTCACTCTTCACTCTTTCTCCTAAAAGACCATTTCAATCCAAGAACTCCGTTGCCAGCACTCTGCTGAGCAGCAGAGTGAGCAGGAATGTCTGCAATCTGTAAGGCAGTGGAAGAGACAGGCCTGAAGGCTGCTCTTGTGCTTCTTCAACACACTGAGCTTTACAACTGTGACACACACACTGTTGTCACTCCTCATTGTAGCTCCTAAAAGTGCATTTGAATCCAGCGTTTCTGGTCTCCACTCTCGTTTCAAGAGCAGCAGAGGAAGGTGAGCACGAGCGCTTGGAATCCGCTCCCAGTTCCGAAGGGCAGGGAGGGAAAGTCCTTGCAGATCATCTTCAGCGCACAGTGAGCTTTGCAACTCTGAAACACACATTGCTGTCACTCCTCACTTCATCTCCTAATAATCCGTTTGAATCCATGGTCTCTCCCGCCCTCTCTCGTTTGAACAGCAGCAGTGACAGGTGAACACGATCTCTTGGCCTCTGCTCCCACAGCCGAAGAGCCCGGAGTGAAAGCTCCGGCAGGGCATCTTCAGCACGCAGTCAGCTTTGCAACTGTGACACATATATTGCTCTCGCTCCGCACTTTCCTACCTCAAAGTCCAATTGAATCCAAAATCTCTGTGCCCTTTCTCTGCTGGGCAGAAGCAGAGAGAGTAGAGCAGGAACCTTTAGCCAATGCTAAAAGAGCAGAAGAGACAGTCCAGAAAGTTCCCACTGATCATCTTCAGCGCACAGCGAGCTTTGCAACTCTGCAACACACATTGCTGTCACTCCTCCCTTTTTGCCTGAAAGACCAGCTGAATCCACCATCTCTGTGCCCGCTCTCTGCTGAGCAGCAACAGAGAGAGTAGAGCAGGAATTTTTAGACCTGCCTAAAACAGCAGAAGAGCCTTGAAAAAAATCTCCTGCTTGATCATGTTTTGCACACAGTGAGCTTTAAACTGTGACACAAACATTGCTGTCACTCCTCACTTTATCTCCTAAAAGTGCATTTGAATCCAAAGTTTCTGGTGCGCTCTCTCGTTTCGAGAGGAGTTGTGACAGGGGAGGAGCAGCGCTTGGACTCTAATCCCACAGACGAAGGGCCAGCAGGGAAACTCCTGCAGGGCATCTTCAGCGCACAGTGAGCTTTACAATTCTGAAACACACATTGCTGTCACTCCTCCTTTTCTTGCCTGAAAGACCAATTGATTCCAACATCTCTGTGCCCACTCTCTGCTGAGCAGCAACAGAGAGAGTAGAGCAGGAATGTTTAGACTGGGCTAAAACAGCAGAAGAGCCTTGCAAAAAAGCTCCTCCTGATCATGTTTAGCACACAGTGAGCTTTAAACTGTGACACAAACATTGGTGTCACTCTTCACTCTTTCTCCTAAAAGACCATTTCAATCCCAGAACTCCGTTGCCAGCACTCTGCTGAGCAGCAGAGTGAGCAGGGATGTCTGCAATCTGTAAGGCAGTGGAAGAGACAGGCCTGAAGGCTGCTCTTGTGCTTCTTCAACACACTGAGCTTTACAACTTTGACACACACACTGTTGTCACTCCTCATTGTAGCTCCTAAAAGTGCATTTGAATCCAGCGTTTCTGGTCTCCACTCTCGTTTCCAGTGCAGCAGAGGCAGGTGAGCACGAGCGCTTGGAATCCGCTCCCAGTTCCGAAGGGCAGGGAGGGAAAGTCCTTGCAGATCATCTTCAGCGCACAGTGAGCTTTGCAACTCTGAAACACACATTGCTGTCACTCCTCACTTTATCTCCTAAAAGTGCATTTCAAGCCAACGTTTCTGGTGCGCTCTCTCGCTTCGAGAGCAGTTGTGACAGGGGAGGACGAGCGCTTGGATTCTAATTTCACAGCCGAAGGGCCAGCATGGAAACTACTGCTGGGCATCTTCAGCACACATTGAGATTCACAACTCTGAAACACATATTGCTGTCACCTCTCACTTTCCTACCTGAAAGTCCAATTGAATAATACATCTCCTGTGCTTGCTCTTTGTGAGCAGTAGCAGAATATAGCACTTACGTTTGGACTCTGCTGAAACAGCAGAAGAGACAGTCCAGAAAGTTCCCACTGATCATCTTCAGCACACAGTGAGCTTTGCAACTCTGCAACACACATTGCTGTCTCTTCTTTTCCTGCCTGAAAGACCAATTGATTCCAACACCTCTGTGCCCGCTCTCTGCTGAGCAGCAACAGAGAGAGTAGAGCAGGAATGTTTAGCCTGGGCTAAAACAGCAGAAGAGCCTTGCAAAAAATCTCCTGCTTGATCATGTTTTGCACACAGTGAGCTTTAAACTGTGACACAAACATTGCTGTCACTCCTCACTTTATCTCCTAAAAGTGCATTTGAATCCAAAGTTTCTGGTGCGCTCTCACGTTTCGAGAGGAGTTGTGACAGGGGAGGAGCAGCGCTTGGACTCTAATCCCACAGACGAAGGGCCAGCAGGGAAACTCCTGCAGGGCATCTTCAGCACACAGTGAGCTTTGCAATTCTGCAACACACATTGCTGTAACTCCTTTTCCTGCCTGGAAGACCAATTGATTCCAACATCTCTGTGCCCACTCTCTGCTGAGCAGCAACAGAGAGAAGGAATGTTTAGATTGGGCTAAAACAGCAGAAGAGCCTTGCAAAAAAGCTCCTCCTGATCATGTTTAGCACACAGTGAGCTTTAAACTGTGACACAAACATTGCTGTCACTCTTCACTCTTTCTCCTAAAAGACCATTTCAATCCAAGAACTCCGTTGCCAGCACTCTGCTGAGCAGCAGAGTGAGCAGGAATGTCTGCAATCTGTAAGGCAGTGGAAGAGACAGGCCTGAAGGCTGCTCTTGTGCTTCTTCAACACACTGAGCTTTACAACTGTGACACACACACTGTTGTCACTCCTCATTGTAGCTCCTAAAAGTGCATTTGAATCCAGCGTTTCTGGTCTCCACTCTCGTTTCAAGAGCAGCAGAGGAAGGTGAGCACGAGCGCTTGGAATCCGCTCCCAGTTCCGAAGGGCAGGGAGGGAAAGTCCTTGCAGATCATCTTCAGCGCACAGTGAGCTTTGCAACTCTGAAACACACATTGCTGTCACTCCTCACTTCATCTCCTAATAATCCGTTTGAATCCATGGTCTCTCCCGCCCTCTCTCGTTTGAACAGCAGCAGTGACAGGTGAACACGATCTCTTGGCCTCTGCTCCCACAGCCGAAGAGCCCGGAGTGAAAGCTCCGGCAGGGCATCTTCAGCACGCAGTCAGCTTTGCAACTGTGACACATATATTGCTCTCGCTCCGCACTTTCCTACCTCAAAGTCCAATTGAATCCAAAATCTCTGTGCCCTTTCTCTGCTGGGCAGAAGCAGAGAGAGTAGAGCAGGAACCTTTAGCCAATGCTAAAAGAGCAGAAGAGACAGTCCAGAAAGTTCCCACTGATCATCTTCAGCGCACAGCGAGCTTTGCAACTCTGCAACACACATTGCTGTCACTCCTCCCTTTTTGCCTGAAAGACCAGCTGAATCCACCATCTCTGTGCCCGCTCTCTGCTGAGCAGCAACAGAGAGAGTAGAGCAGGAATTTTTAGACCTGCCTAAAACAGCAGAAGAGCCTTGAAAAAAATCTCCTGCTTGATCATGTTTTGCACACAGTGAGCTTTAAACTGTGACACAAACATTGCTGTCACTCCTCACTTTATCTCCTAAAAGTGCATTTGAATCCAAAGTTTCTGGTGCGCTCTCTCGTTTCGAGAGGAGTTGTGACAGGGGAGGAGCAGCGCTTGGACTCTAATCCCACAGACGAAGGGCCAGCAGGGAAACTCCTGCAGGGCATCTTCAGCGCACAGTGAGCTTTACAATTCTGAAACACACATTGCTGTCACTCCTCCTTTTCTTGCCTGAAAGACCAATTGATTCCAACATCTCTGTGCCCACTCTCTGCTGAGCAGCAACAGAGAGAGTAGAGCAGGAATGTTTAGACTGGGCTAAAACAGCAGAAGAGCCTTGCAAAAAAGCTCCTCCTGATCATGTTTAGCACACAGTGAGCTTTAAACTGTGACACAAACATTGGTGTCACTCTTCACTCTTTCTCCTAAAAGACCATTTCAATCCCAGAACTCCGTTGCCAGCACTCTGCTGAGCAGCAGAGTGAGCAGGGATGTCTGCAATCTGTAAGGCAGTGGAAGAGACAGGCCTGAAGGCTGCTCTTGTGCTTCTTCAACACACTGAGCTTTACAACTTTGACACACACACTGTTGTCACTCCTCATTGTAGCTCCTAAAAGTGCATTTGAATCCAGCGTTTCTGGTCTCCACTCTCGTTTCCAGTGCAGCAGAGGCAGGTGAGCACGAGCGCTTGGAATCCGCTCCCAGTTCCGAAGGGCAGGGAGGGAAAGTCCTTGCAGATCATCTTCAGCGCACAGTGAGCTTTGCAACTCTGAAACACACATTGCTGTCACTCCTCACTTTATCTCCTAAAAGTGCATTTCAAGCCAACGTTTCTGGTGCGCTCTCTCGCTTCGAGAGCAGTTGTGACAGGGGAGGACGAGCGCTTGGATTCTAATTTCACAGCCGAAGGGCCAGCATGGAAACTACTGCTGGGCATCTTCAGCACACATTGAGATTCACAACTCTGAAACACATATTGCTGTCACCTCTCACTTTCCTACCTGAAAGTCCAATTGAATAATACATCTCCTGTGCTTGCTCTTTGTGAGCAGTAGCAGAATATAGCACTTACGTTTGGACTCTGCTGAAACAGCAGAAGAGACAGTCCAGAAAGTTCCCACTGATCATCTTCAGCACACAGTGAGCTTTGCAACTCTGCAACACACATTGCTGTCTCTTCTTTTCCTGCCTGAAAGACCAATTGATTCCAACACCTCTGTGCCCGCTCTCTGCTGAGCAGCAACAGAGAGAGTAGAGCAGGAATGTTTAGCCTGGGCTAAAACAGCAGAAGAGCCTTGCAAAAAATCTCCTGCTTGATCATGTTTTGCACACAGTGAGCTTTAAACTGTGACACAAGCATTGCTGTCACTCCTCACTTTATCTCCTAAAAGTGCATTTGAATCCAAAGTTTCTGGTGCGCTCTCACGTTTCGAGAGGAGTTGTGACAGGGGAGGAGCAGCGCTTGGACTCTAATCCCACAGACGAAGGGCCAGCAGGGAAACTCCTGCAGGGCATCTTCAGCACACAGTGAGCTTTGCAATTCTGCAACACACATTGCTGTAACTCCTTTTCCTGCCTGGAAGACCAATTGATTCCAACATCTCTGTGCCCACTCTCTGCTGAGCAGCAACAGAGAGAAGGAATGTTTAGATTGGGCTAAAACAGCAGAAGAGCCTTGCAAAAGAGCTCCTCCTGATCATGTTTAGCACACAGTGAGCTTTAAACTGTGACACAAACGTTGCTGTCACTCTTCACTCTTTCTCCTAAAAGACCATTTCAATCCAAGAACTCCGTTGCCAGCACTCTGCTGAGCAGCAGAGTGAGCAGGAATGTCTGCAATCTGTAAGGCAGTGGAAGAGACAGGCCTGAAGGCTGCTCTTGTGCTTCTTCAACACACTGAGCTTTACAACTGTGACACACACACTGTTGTCACTCCTCATTGTAGCTCCTAAAAGTGCATTTGAATCCAGCGTTTCTGGTCTCCACTCTCGTTTCAAGAGCAGCAGAGGAAGGTGAGCACGAGCGCTTGGAATCCGCTCCCAGTTCCGAAGGGCAGGGAGGGAAAGTCCTTGCAGATCATCTTCAGCGCACAGTGAGCTTTGCAACTCTGAAACACACATTGCTGTCACTCCTCACTTCATCTCCTAATAATCTGTTTGAATCCATGGTCTCTCCCGCCCTCTCTCGTTTGAACAGCAGCAGTGACAGGTGAACACGATCTCTTGGCCTCTGCTCCCACAGCCGAAGAGCCCGGAGTCAAAGCTCCGGCAGGGCATCTTCAGCACGCAGTCAGCTTTGCAACTGTGACACATATATTGCTCTCGCTCCGCACTTTCCTACCTCAAAGTCCAATTGAATCCAAAATCTCTGTGCCCTTTCTCTGCTGGGCAGAAGCAGAGAGAGTAGAGCAGGAACCTTTAGCCAATGCTAAAAGAGCAGAAGAGACAGTCCAGAAAGTTCCCACTGATCATCTTCAGCGCACAGCGAGCTTTGCAACTCTGCAACACACATTGCTGTCACTCCTCCCTTTTTGCCTGAAAGACCAGCTGAATCCACCATCTCTGTGCCCGCTCTCTGCTGAGCAGCAACAGAGAGAGTAGAGCAGGAATTTTTAGACCTGCCTAAAACAGCAGAAGAGCCTTGAAAAAAATCTCCTGCTTGATCATGTTTTGCACACAGTGAGCTTTAAACTGTGACACAAACATTGCTGTCACTCCTCACTTTATCTCCTAAAAGTGCATTTCAAGCCAAAGTTTCTGGTGCGCTCTCTCGTTTCGAGAGGAGTTGTGACAGGGGAGGAGCAGCGCTTGGACTCTAATCCCACAGACGAAGGGCCAGCAGGGAAACTCCTGCAGGGCATCTTCAGCGCACAGTGAGCTTTACAATTCTGAAACACACATTGCTGTCACTCCTCCTTTTCTTGCCTGAAAGACCAATTGATTCCAACATCTCTGTGCCCACTCTCTGCTGAGCAGCAACAGAGAGAGTAGAGCAGGAATGTTTAGACTGGGCTAAAACAGCAGAAGAGCCTTGCAAAAAAGCTCCTCCTGATCATGTTAAGCACACAGTGAGCTTTAAACTGTGACACAAACATTGCTGTCACTCTTCACTCTTTCTCCTAAAAGACCATTTCAATCCCAGAACTCCGTTGCCAGCACTCTGCTGAGCAGCAGAGTGAGCAGGGATGTCTGCAATCTGTAAGGCAGTGGAAGAGACAGGCCTGAAGGCTGCTCTTGTGCTTCTTCAACACACTGAGCTTTACAACTTTGACACACACACTGTTGTCACTCCTCATTGTAGCTCCTAAAAGTGCATTTGAATCCAGCGTTTCTGGTCTCCACTCTCGTTTCCAGTGCACCAGAGGCAGGTGAGCACGAGCGCTTGGAATCCGCTCCCAGTTCCGAAGGGCAGGGAGGGAAAGTCCTTGCAGATCATCTTCAGCGCACAGTGAGCTTTGCAACTCTGAAACACACATTGCTGTCACTCCTCACTTTATCTCCTAAAAGTGCATTTCAAGCCAACGTTTCTGGTGCGCTCTCTCGCTTCGAGAGCAGTTGTGACAGGGGAGGACGAGCGCTTGGATTCTAATTTCACAGCCGAAGGGCCAGCATGGAAACTACTGCTGGGCATCTTCAGCACACATTGAGATTCACAACTCTGAAACACATATTGCTGTCACCTCTCACTTTCCTACCTGAAAGTCCAATTGAATAATACATCTCCTGTGCTTGCTCTTTGTGAGCAGTAGCAGAATATAGCACTTACGTTTGGACTCTGCTGAAACAGCAGAAGAGACAGTCCAGAAAGTTCCCACTGATCATCTTCAGCACACAGTGAGCTTTGCAACTCTGCAACACACATTGCTGTCTCTTCTTTTCCTGCCTGAAAGACCAATTGATTCCAACACCTCTGTGCCCGCTCTCTGCTGAGCAGCAACAGAGAGAGTAGAGCAGGAATGTTTAGCCTGGGCTAAAACAGCAGAAGAGCCTTGCAAAAAATCTCCTGCTTGATCATGTTTTGCACACAGTGAGCTTTAAACTGTGACACAAATATTGCTGTCACTCCTCACTTTATCTCCTAAAAGTGCATTTGAATCTAAAGTTTCTGTTGCGCTCTCACGTTTCGAGAGGAGTTGTGACAGGGGAGGAGCAGCGCTTGGACTCTAATCCCACAGACGAAGGGCCAGCAGGGAAACTCCTGCAGGGCATCTTCAGCACACAGTGAGCTTTGCAATTCTGCAACACACATTGCTGTAACTCCTTTTCCTGCCTGGAAGACCAATTGATTCCAACATCTCTGTGCCCACTCTCTGCTGAGCAGCAACAGAGAGAAGGAATGTTTAGATTGGGCTAAAACAGCAGAAGAGCCTTGCAAAAAAGCTCCTCCTGATCATGTTTAGCACACAGTGAGCTTTAAACTGTGACACAAACATTGCTGTCACTCTTCACTCTTTCTCCTAAAAGACCATTTCAATCCAAGAACTCCGTTGCCAGCACTCTGCTGAGCAGCAGAGTGAGCAGGAATGTCTGCAATCTGTAAGGCAGTGGAAGAGACAGGCCTGAAGGCTGCTCTTGTGCTTCTTCAACACACTGAGCTTTACAACTGTGTCCTGGGTTGAGCAGCAGCAGTCATTTTTCTCCTTCTTAGGAGCTAGTACAGTGCTGTGTTTTGATCTTTTGGCCTTGGAACAGTGGTGATAATGCCGATGTTTTCAGTTGCTGCTCGAATGTTTGGTCTGGCCAAGGACTTTCTGAGCCTCATGCTCTGCCAGGGAGGAGGGGAGGCCGGGAGGAAGTAGAGACAGGACACCTGACCCAAACTAGCCAAAGAGGTATTCCATACCACAGCACGTCATGCCCAGGATGTAACTTAGAGTGGCCCGGAAGGGTTGGGACTGGAGGGACTGCAGGGTTGGAGAAGGTATCGGTCGGTGCTCGGCTGGGGGGAGTGGGGCGAGTTATTGGTCGGCTGGTGTTAAGGTGTTGTATTCTTTCCTCTTGTTATTTCCTTTAGCATTATTATCATTGGTGGTAGCAGTAGTGATTTGTGTTATACCTTAGTTACTAAACTGTTCTTATCTCAACCCGTGGGAGTTGCATTCTTTTCGATTCTCCTCTCCGTCCCTCCAGGAGCAGGGGGAGGGCAAGAAGGGGGGGGGAGTGAGTGAACGAGGTTTGTGGTTGGGTTCAAACCACGACAGTTCTTTTTGGCGCCCAACGTGGTGCACGAAGGGTTGAGATAACGACGGAGATGATCAGATTAATAGTCGTCACAGTGCTGATTTATTGGCTCTCAAAGGTGTTTCTCTTGCTCTCAGCGCTTCAGAATGTAGTACATTACATAGAGCCGGTATTCCCTGTGTTAGTGTTTATCAAGTGTGGGGCTTGGGCTAAGGTTCTTGTTTCACTGTACTTTATGGCAATGGCTTGTAATACGGTTGGGCTCCAGCAGCAGGGAGAGATGGACGTGGCCGTGGACTTGTACCGGGCCGTCCCGCTGCTCTTCACCGCCCTGGCCCTTGTCCTCGCCTCTGTCTTTGTGAAGCTGCGGGGAGCCGAGGGGGAGCGGCCCCGGGAGCCGGCGGCGGCCGAAGCGGCCCGGGAGAGCGGCCCCGGGGACCAGGCGGCGGCGGGAGCGGGGCCGGAGGCCGGGAAGGAGGCGGCTGCTGAGCAGCGGGAGGGGGCGGCCGAGGAGCCGAGCCCCGCGGAGGAGCCGAGCCCCGCGGCCGAGCCCAGTCCCGCGGCGGCCGAGAGCGTCCCCCGGCAGCCGCCCGCCGAGCCCCAGGAGGATGCAGGGGCCCAGGCAGCATTTCCCAGCAAAGCAGAGGAGGAAGAGCTGCACCCAGGAAAAGAGGAGCTGGTGGTGGGAGAGCCGGCAAGCACAGCAGCTGCACCAGCCCCAGGGACAAGCACAGCAGCAGCATTGGAGAGTTCTGAAGGGTTTGAATGGCCTGTGGGTACCCTTGGGACCTGCCTGCTGATTGTGATGGGGATCAGCATGTTGGCACATACACAGAGCGTGTTCAACCCACGGCCATTTTGTCTGATCTCAGAAGTTAAGCAGAGTCAGGTTTGCTTCTTGTCTGGGGTTAGACAACAATATGGGAGGAACAAGAGATATTCCCCAAGGCTGGACAGCCATGAGTGGCAGAGTGTGTGGGACAGTATGAGCGAGTACCTGGTCCACTGGGCCCCTCCAGTGCTTTGGAAGCATTGGAGATGGAAGGCAGCTCTATGGAGTCCCCAGCAACAAGCTGCAGAAACTGCTGAAGGGGACAGTGAATTATTTCGAGCCTGGTGGGCCATGACACTTCAGGCCATCAGGGCAGAGATGCAACATAGAGATGGACTCATGATCGAGGGGTGGACTTAGCAATGGACACTATTGCCCAGGTTATTCATGAGTGTGAACACTGCACACAGCCTCTCCTGCTCTGAGAGACTGTAACAAGAGATGAAACCTGACATCATGGACCAGATGGACTCAGCAGCTTTATAGGTCCATGCACTAAGAAATGATCTTTTTCTCTGTGTATATGGAGATGTATATATATATGTAAGCGTGATGGCATATTGAAGATGTGGGATCTGAGCATGACGTGAATGGTATGGAATAAGGGGTGGATAATGTCCTGGGTTGAGCAGCAGCAGTCATTTTTCTCCTTCTTAGGAGCTAGTACAGTGCTGTGTTTTGATCTTTTGGCCTTGGAACAGTGGTGATAATGCCGATGTTTTCAGTTGCTGCTCGAATGTTTGGTCTGGCCAAGGACTTTCTGAGCCTCATGCTCTGCCAGGGAGGAGGGGAGGCCGGGAGGAAGTAGAGACAGGACACCTGACCCAAACTAGCCAAAGAGGTATTCCATACCACAGCACGTCATGCCCAGGATGTAACTTAGAGTGGCCCGGAAGGGTTGGGACTGGAGGGACTGCAGGGTTGGAGAAGGTATCGGTCGGTGCTCGGCTGGGGGGAGTGGGGCGAGTTATTGGTCGGCTGGTGTTAAGGTGTTGTATTCTTTCCTCTTGTTATTTCCTTTAGCATTATTATCACTGGTGGTAGCAGTAGTGATTTGTGTTATACCTTAGTTACTAAACTGTTCTTATCTCAACCCGTGGGAGTTGCATTCTTTTCGATTCTCCTCTCCGTCCCTCCAGGAGCAGGGGGAGGGCAAGAAGGGGGGGGGAGTGAGTGAACGAGGTTTGTGGTTGGGTTCAAACCACGACAAACTGTGACACACACACTGTTGTCACTCCTCATTGTAGCTCTTAAAAGTGCATTTGAATCCAGCGTTTCTGGTCTCCACTCTCGTTTCAAGAGCAGCAGAGGAAGGTGAGCACGAGCGCTTGGAATCCGCTCCCAGTTCCGAAGGGCAGGGAGGGAAAGTCCTTGCAGATCATCTTCAGCGCACAGTGAGCTTTGCAACTCTGAAACACACATTGCTGTCACTCCTCACTTCATCTCCTAATAATCCGTTTGAATCCATGGTCTCTCCCGCCCTCTCTCGTTTGAACAGCAGCAGTGACAGGTGAACACGATCTCTTGGCCTCTGCTCCCACAGCCGAAGAGCCCGGAGTGAAAGCTCCGGCAGGGCATCTTCAGCACGCAGTCAGCTTTGCAACTGTGACACATATATTGCTCTCGCTCCGCACTTTCCTACCTCAAAGTCCAATTGAATCCAAAATCTCTGTGCCCTTTCTCTGCTGGGCAGAAGCAGAGAGAGTAGAGCAGGAACTTTTAGCCAATGCTAAAAGAGCAGAAGAGACAGTCCAGAAAGTTCCCACTGATCATCTTCAGCGCACAGCGAGCTTTGCAACTCTGCAACACACATTGCTGTCACTCCTCCCTTTTTGCCTGAAAGACCAGCTGAATCCACCATCTCTGTGCCCGCTCTCTGCTGAGCAGCAACAGAGAGAGTAGAGCAGGAATTTTTAGACCTGCCTAAAACAGCAGAAGAGCCTTGAAAATATCTCCTGCTTGATCATGTTTTGCACACAGTGAGCTTTAAACTGTGACACAAACATTGCTGTCACTCCTCACTTTATCTCCTAAAAGTGCATTTCAAGCCAACGTTTCTGGTGCGCTCTCTCGCTTCGAGAGCAGTTGTGACAGGGGAGGACGAGCGCTTGGATTCTAATTTCACAGCCGAAGGGCCAGCATGGAAACTACTGCTGGGCATCTTCAGCACACATTGAGATTCACAACTCTGAAACACATATTGCTGTCACCTCTCACTTTCCTACCTGAAAGTCCAATTGAATAATACATCTCCTGTGCTTGCTCTTTGTGAGCAGTAGCAGAATATAGCACTTACGTTTGGACTCTGCTGAAACAGCAGAAGAGACAGTCCAGAAAGTTCCCACTGATCATCTTCAGCACACAGTGAGCTTTGCAACTCTGCAACACACATTGCTGTCTCTTCTTTTCCTGCCTGAAAGACCAATTGATTCCAACACCTCTGTGCCCGCTCTCTGCTGAGCAGCAACAGAGAGAGTAGAGCAGGAATGTTTAGCCTGGGCTAAAACAGCAGAAGAGCCTTGCAAAAAATCTCCTGCTTGATCATGTTTTGCACACAGTGAGCTTTAAACTGTGACACAAACATTGCTGTCACTCCTCACTTTATCTCCTAAAAGTGCATTTGAATCCAAAGTTTCTGGTGCGCTCTCACGTTTCGAGAGGAGTTGTGACAGGGGAGGAGCAGCGCTTGGACTCTAATCCCACAGACGAAGGGCCAGCAGGGAAACTCCTGCAGGGCATCTTCAGCACACAGTGAGCTTTGCAATTCTGCAACACACATTGCTGTAACTCCTTTTCCTGCCTGGAAGACCAATTGATTCCAACATCTCTGTGCCCACTCTCTGCTGAGCAGCAACAGAGAGAAGGAATGTTTAGATTGGGCTAAAACAGCAGAAGAGCCTTGCAAAAAAGCTCCTCCTGATCATGTTTAGCACACAGTGAGCTTTAAACTGTGACACAAACATTGCTGTCACTCTTCACTCTTTCTCCTAAAAGACCATTTCAATCCAAGAACTCCGTTGCCAGCACTCTGCTGAGCAGCAGAGTGAGCAGGAATGTCTGCAATCTGTAAGGCAGTGGAAGAGACAGGCCTGAAGGCTGCTCTTGTGCTTCTTCAACACACTGAGCTTTACAACTGTGACACACACACTGTTGTCACTCCTCATTGTAGCTCCTAAAAGTGCATTTGAATCCAGCGTTTCTGGTCTCCACTCTCGTTTCAAGAGCAGCAGAGGAAGGTGAGCACGAGCGCTTGGAATCTGCTCCCAGTTCCGAAGGGCAGGGAGGGAAAGTCCTTGCAGATCATCTTCAGCGCACAGTGAGCTTTGCAACTCTGAAACACACATTGCTGTCACTCCTCACTTCATCTCCTAATAATCCGTTTGAATCCATGGTCTCTCCCGCCCTCTCTCGTTTGAACAGCAGCAGTGACAGGTGAACACGATCTCTTGGCCTCTGCTCCCACAGCCGAAGAGCCCGGAGTGAAAGCTCCGGCAGGGCATCTTCAGCACGCAGTCAGCTTTGCAACTGTGACACATATATTGCTCTCGCTCCGCACTTTCCTACCTCAAAGTCCAATTGAATCCAAAATCTCTGTGCCCTTTCTCTGCTGGGCAGAAGCAGAGAGAGTAGAGCAGGAACCTTTAGCCAATGCTAAAAGAGCAGAAGAGACAGTCCAGAAAGTTCCCACTGATCATCTTCAGCGCACAGCGAGCTTTGCAACTCTGCAACACACATTGCTGTCACTCCTCCCTTTTTGCCTGAAAGACCAGCTGAATCCACCATCTCTGTGCCCGCTCTCTGCTGAGCAGCAACAGAGAGAGTAGAGCAGGAATTTTTAGACCTGCCTAAAACAGCAGAAGAGCCTTGCAAAAAATCTCCTGCTTGATCATGTTTTGCACACAGTGAGCTTTAAACTGTGACACAAACATTGCTGTCACTCCTCACTTTATCTCCTAAAAGTGCATTTGAATCCAAAGTTTCTGGTGCGCTCTCTCGTTTGGAGAGGAGTTGTGACAGGGGAGGAGCAGCGCTTGGACTCTAATCCCACAGACGAAGGGCCAGCAGGGAAACTCCTGCAGGGCATCTTCAGCGCACAGTGAGCTTTACAATTCTGAAACACACATTGCTGTCACTCCTCCTTTTCTTGCCTGAAAGACCAATTGATTCCAACATCTCTGTGCCCACTCTCTGCTGAGCAGCAACAGAGAGAGTAGAGCAGGAATGTTTAGACTGGGCTAAAACAGCAGAAGAGCCTTGCAAAAAAGCTCCTCCTGATCATGTTTAGCACACAGTGAGCTTTAAACTGTGACACAAACATTGGTGTCACTCTTCACTCTTTCTCCTAAAAGACCATTTCAATCCCAGAACTCCGTTGCCAGCACTCTGCTGAGCAGCAGAGTGAGCAGGGATGTCTGCAATCTGTAAGGCAGTGGAAGAGACAGGCCTGAAGGCTGCTCTTGTGCTTCTTCAACACACTGAGCTTTACAACTTTGACACACACACTGTTGTCACTCCTCATTGTAGCTCCTAAAAGTGCATTTGAATCCAGCGTTTCTGGTCTCCACTCTCGTTTCCAGTGCAGCAGAGGCAGGTGAGCACGAGCGCTTGGAATCCGCTCCCAGTTCCGAAGGGCAGGGAGGGAAAGTCCTTGCAGATCATCTTCAGCGCACAGTGAGCTTTGCAACTCTGAAACACACATTGCTGTCACTCCTCACTTTATCTCCTAAAAGTGCATTTCAAGCCAACGTTTCTGGTGCGCTCTCTCGCTTCGAGAGCAGTTGTGACAGGGGAGGACGAGCGCTTGGATTCTAATTTCACAGCCGAAGGGCCAGCATGGAAACTACTGCTGGGCATCTTCAGCACACATTGAGATTCACAACTCTGAAACACATATTGCTGTCACCTCTCACTTTCCTACCTGAAAGTCCAATTGAATAATACATCTCCTGTGCTTGCTCTTTGTGAGCAGTAGCAGAATATAGCACTTACGTTTGGACTCTGCTGAAACAGCAGAAGAGACAGTCCAGAAAGTTCCCACTGATCATCTTCAGCACACAGTGAGCTTTGCAACTCTGCAACACACATTGCTGTCTCTTCTTTTCCTGCCTGAAAGACCAATTGATTCCAACACCTCTGTGCCCGCTCTCTGCTGAGCAGCAACAGAGAGAGTAGAGCAGGAATGTTTAGCCTGGGCTAAAACAGCAGAAGAGCCTTGCAAAAAATCTCCTGCTTGATCATGTTTTGCACACAGTGAGCTTTAAACTGTGACACAAATATTGCTGTCACTCCTCACTTTATCTCCTAAAAGTGCATTTGAATCTAAAGTTTCTGGTGCGCTCTCACGTTTCGAGAGGAGTTGTGACAGGGGAGGAGCAGCGCTTGGACTCTAATCCCACAGACGAAGGGCCAGCAGGGAAACTCCTGCAGGGCATCTTCAGCACACAGTGAGCTTTGCAACTCTGAAACACACATTGCTGTCACTCCTCACTTCATCTCCTAATAATCCGTTTGAATCCATGGTCTCTCCCGCCCTCTCTCGTTTGAACAGCAGCAGTGACAGGTGAACACGATCTCTTGGCCTCTGCTCCCACAGCCGAAGAGCCCGGAGTGAAAGCTCCGGCAGGGCATCTTCAGCACGCAGTCAGCTTTGCAACTGTGACACATATATTGCTCTCGCTCCGCACTTTCCTACCTCAAAGTCCAATTGAATCCAAAATCTCTGTGCCCTTTCTCTGCTGGGCAGAAGCAGAGAGAGTAGAGCAGGAACCTTTAGCCAATGCTAAAAGAGCAGAAGAGACAGTCCAGAAAGTTCCCACTGATCATCTTCAGCGCACAGCGAGCTTTGCAACTCTGCAACACACATTGCTGTCACTCCTCCCTTTTTGCCTGAAAGACCAGCTGAATCCACCATCTCTGTGCCCGCTCTCTGCTGAGCAGCAACAGAGAGAGTAGAGCAGGAATTTTTAGACCTGCCTAAAACAGCAGAAGAGCCTTGCAAAAAATCTCCTGCTTGATCATGTTTTGCACACAGTGAGCTTTAAACTGTGACACAAACATTGCTGTCACTCCTCACTTTATCTCCTAAAAGTGCATTTGAATCCAAAGTTTCTGGTGCGCTCTCTCGTTTGGAGAGGAGTTGTGACAGGGGAGGAGCAGCGCTTGGACTCTAATCCCACAGACGAAGGGCCAGCAGGGAAACTCCTGCAGGGCATCTTCAGCGCACAGTGAGCTTTACAATTCTGAAACACACATTGCTGTCACTCCTCCTTTTCTTGCCTGAAAGACCAATTGATTCCAACATCTCTGTGCCCACTCTCTGCTGAGCAGCAACAGAGAGAGTAGAGCAGGAATGTTTAGACTGGGCTAAAACAGCAGAAGAGCCTTGCAAAAAAGCTCCTCCTGATCATGTTTAGCACACAGTGAGCTTTAAACTGTGACACAAACATTGGTGTCACTCTTCACTCTTTCTCCTAAAAGACCATTTCAATCCCAGAACTCCGTTGCCAGCACTCTGCTGAGCAGCAGAGTGAGCAGGGATGTCTGCAATCTGTAAGGCAGTGGAAGAGACAGGCCTGAAGGCTGCTCTTGTGCTTCTTCAACACACTGAGCTTTACAACTTTGACACACACACTGTTGTCACTCCTCATTGTAGCTCCTAAAAGTGCATTTGAATCCAGCGTTTCTGGTCTCCACTCTCGTTTCCAGTGCAGCAGAGGCAGGTGAGCACGAGCGCTTGGAATCCGCTCCCAGTTCCGAAGGGCAGGGAGGGAAAGTCCTTGCAGATCATCTTCAGCGCACAGTGAGCTTTGCAACTCTGAAACACACATTGCTGTCACTCCTCACTTTATCTCCTAAAAGTGCATTTCAAGCCAACGTTTCTGGTGCGCTCTCTCGCTTCGAGAGCAGTTGTGACAGGGAGGACGAGCGCTTGGATTCTAATTTCACAGCCGAAGGGCCAGCATGGAAACTACTGCTGGGCATCTTCAGCACACATTGAGATTCACAACTCTGAAACACATATTGCTGTCACCTCTCACTTTCCTACCTGAAAGTCCAATTGAATAATACATCTCCTGTGCTTGCTCTTTGTGAGCAGTAGCAGAATATAGCACTTACGTTTGGACTCTGCTGAAACAGCAGAAGAGACAGTCCAGAAAGTTCCCACTGATCATCTTCAGCACACAGTGAGCTTTGCAACTCTGCAACACACATTGCTGTCTCTTCTTTTCCTGCCTGAAAGACCAATTGATTCCAACACCTCTGTGCCCGCTCTCTGCTGAGCAGCAACAGAGAGAGTAGAGCAGGAATGTTTAGCCTGGGCTAAAACAGCAGAAGAGCCTTGCAAAAAATCTCCTGCTTGATCATGTTTTGCACACAGTGAGCTTTAAACTGTGACACAAATATTGCTGTCACTCCTCACTTTATCTCCTAAAAGTGCATTTGAATCTAAAGTTTCTGGTGCGCTCTCACGTTTCGAGAGGAGTTGTGACAGGGGAGGAGCAGCGCTTGGACTCTAATCCCACAGACGAAGGGCCAGCAGGGAAACTCCTGCAGGGCATCTTCAGCACACAGTGAGCTTTGCAATTCTGCAACACACATTGCTGTAACTCCTTTTCCTGCCTGGAAGACCAATTGATTCCAACATCTCTGTGCCCACTCTCTGCTGAGCAGCAACAGAGAGAAGGAATGTTTAGATTGGGCTAAAACAGCAGAAGAGCCTTGCAAAAAAGCTCCTCCTGATCATGTTTAGCACACAGTGAGCTTTAAACTGTGACACAAACATTGCTGTCACTCTTCACTCTTTCTCCTAAAAGACCATTTCAATCCAAGAACTCCGTTGCCAGCACTCTGCTGAGCAGCAGAGTGAGCAGGAATGTCTGCAATCTGTAAGGCAGTGGAAGAGACAGGCCTGAAGGCTGCTCTTGTGCTTCTTCAACACACTGAGCTTTACAACTGTGTCCTGGGTTGAGCAGCAGCAGTCATTTTTCTCCTTCTTAGGAGCTAGTACAGTGCTGTGTTTTGATCTTTTGGCCTTGGAAACAGTGGTGATAATGCCGATGTTTTCAGTTGCTGCTCGAATGTTTGGTCTGGCCAAGGACTTTCTGAGCCTCATGCTCTGCCAGGGAGGAGGGGAGGCCGGGAGGAAGTAGAGACAGGACACCTGACCCAAACTAGCCAAAGAGGTATTCCATACCACAGCACGTCATGCCCAGGATGTAACTTAGAGTGGCCCGGAAGGGTTGGGACTGGAGGGACTGCAGGGTTGGAGAAGGTATCGGTCGGTGCTCGGCTGGGGGGAGTGGGGCGAGTTATTGGTCGGCTGGTGTTAAGGTGTTGTATTCTTTCCTCTTGTTATTTCCTTTAGCATTATTATCATTGGTGGTAGCAGTAGTGATTTGTGTTATACCTTAGTTACTAAACTGTTCTTATCTCAACCCGTGGGAGTTGCATTCTTTTCGATTCTCCTCTCCGTCCTCCAGGAGCAGGGGGAGGGCAAGAAGGGGGGGGGAGTGAGTGAACGAGGTTTGTGGTTGGGTTCAAACCACGACAGTTCTTTTTGGCGCCCAACGTGGTGCACGAAGGGTTGAGATAACGACGGAGATGATCAGATTAATAGTCGTCACAGTGCTGATTTATTGGCTCTCAAAGGTGTTTCTCTTGCTCTCAGCGCTTCAGAATGTAGTACATTACATAGAGCCGGTATTCCCTGTGTTAGTGTTTATCAAGTGTGGGGCTTGGGCTAAGGTTCTTGTTTCACTGTACTTTATGGCAATGGCTTGTAATACGGTTGGGCTCCAGCAGCAGGGAGAGATGGACGTGGCCGTGGACTTGTACCGGGCCGTCCCGCTGCTCTTCACGCCCTGGCCCTTGTCCTCGCCTCTGTCTTTGTGAAGCTGCGGGGAGCCGAGGGGGAGCGGCCCCGGGAGCCGGCGGCGGCCGAAGCGGCCCGGGAGAGCGGCCCCGGGGACCAGGCGGCGGCGGGAGCGGGGCCGGAGGCCGGGAAGGAGGCGGCTGCTGAGCAGCGGGAGGGGGCGGCCGAGGAGCCGAGCCCCGCGGAGGAGCCGAGCCCCGCGGCCGAGCCCAGTCCCGCGGCGGCCGAGAGCGTCCCCCGGCAGCCGCCCGCCGAGCCCCAGGAGGATGCAGGGGCCCAGGCAGCATTTCCCAGCAAAGCAGAGGAGGAAGAGCTGCACCCAGGAAAAGAGGAGCTGGTGGTGGGAGAGCCGGCAAGCACAGCAGCTGCACCAGCCCCAGGGACAAGCACAGCAGCAGCATTGGAGAGTTCTGAAGGGTTTGAATGGCCTGTGGGTACCCTTGGGACCTGCCTGCTGATTGTGATGGGGATCAGCATGTTGGCACAA